>NW_023270503.1:22361159-22579762 GCF_011800145.1 Mirounga leonina | reverse complement strand
GGGGGCATTTTCTGTGTTGAATTATGTTCACCCATCTACTCGGCAACCTTTTAGGCCTGCCTCAGCCCAGAACTGCTGCTGTGAAGGCTTTTTAAGGCCTGCTTCTCCCCTTTGGGTATTTCCCTACTTTTGTTCTCCAACAGGCAAGGGAGTAGAACATGACCCACTGAGAATTACTGCAGAAAGGAGTAGGTCATCTGTCATTTAGGATGAAGGGACAGATCTACTGGAATGAACGTTTCCTTTTCCAAACAGTATTTAACCACCTCGACTACTGGCCATCCCTTCTCTTTTCCCCATTCCACAATCAGCTCTTAGATACGTTTTACTACCTCATACAAAACACACCTCTGTTCTCCCAGAGATCTACACGTCTAAGCCCAAGAGTGGGAAGCGAAGGTGCTACCGTTCGGGGCACACCGCCTTTCCAGGCCAGCCACTTATCATTTCATTGTTTCCCATCACCACGAGGAAGGAAAGCACCTCGCTCACCAATCGGATTAGCCCCACAAGAGAGGAGAAAAACATCTTCCATCCTGTCAAGCTGAAGAGAAAGATGAAAACCTTCTACTTACTACTACAAGGGGCTAACGAAGCCATTTGCCTGCTTTACTCGCTAATTCAAAGTCTCTCTCCTTTCTCTAGCTAGCCCAACTCTCCTGAAAGAACAGCTTTGAAGATGCCGACTCACTAGTTGATGAAATCCACCGCCTGAGTTTTCAACTGATCGGCGCTGTGGAGGTCAGCCAGGATGAGGATCTCTGCGGCGTTCTCCACGGAGAGGTTACTGCACAGGGCGTCCTCACACATGACCTTCAAGCGCTCCAGGGCGTACTGTAAGACACAAGCACTGCTGTGGTCAGGGCGGGAGCGCCTCCGGGCTGCCACCGCCGAAGCTCTGCTCCTCAGCGGGATCGCCGTGGAACTGGATTCCCGAGCAAAACTGCATAGAGCGTGCCAAGGCTACTGAACTACTCAATGATAAAGCACAAGCGCGCCCCGAGGCTGAAAAGAAGGCCGCGAAAATAACGTGCGTGGCTGCCATTCAAGTTCTAAAGTCCACCTACTAGAAAAACGGCCATCAGGGAATACACCCACACCCTCCAGGTCACCTGCCCCAAGAGGGACTCAAGTGTTTCTTGGACCACCACCACCTACCCTCCCTTACAATGAGGCATAACCCTGCTTTCAAGCCAACGGGACATTACTTTTCACATTTCTGCTATCCTTTCAGTCAGAGCCAAACTAGGGTGAAGCACAGTCCTTTCTACTTAAGCAATGTCACCAGCCCGGCAGGTATCCCAACTGGCCCATTGGGCTGTAAAAAAAAGGAGCCCCGTGGTGACTTTCACCAGCATCTCCGCCACTAACTGGTCCTGAATGAGGGCCAACCAAAAGCCTCCTTTTAAAGAGAAAGGGATAAATGGAGTCCTCTTTACTGGGGTTGAGGTTAAGATTCTCAGGGTAGGAACAAAGCAGCAGAGACCCTGGATCCGGTTTTGGTCTAAAAACTTCCTATTTTCCAAGTAAAGGGTATAAATGTCCTGGAAATGAAGGTCTAGGTTAACACTGGGCACATCTGATCTGGTTAATCTGTTCTGATGCCACTGTACTACGTGCTCTCAAATATGAGATTATGAACTTACTAAGGAACTTCAGGAGTGAGGAGGAGGAAGGGATAAAAGGCGGCACAAAATAAAACGTCATTAATCAGCTCATAGGAGGACGGTCTGCTTTAAGGGTATCCACAGCCTCCGTATCGGTCCCATCTTGAGGACCTCAGAACTCAGTGACACAATAACTCCTTCAGGCTGAATCACGGCAATCAAACCAAGACAATTTCATTTTTATGAGTTCTGGGTGAGGAGGCATATCTGTTGGCACTATGATCTCCTGCAGCAAAAGAAGAGTTTTATTGCTTTTGGGGCAGCTTTAATTTTTTACATTTGAGTAACTGGAAAACAGTTTCCATGGAAAACAGGAATGACACTAGACAAGCAAGAAATCAGGTTGCCGTTTTTGTTTTAAAAGGCTGGAAAAGGTGGAGCAAATGTTCAGTCCTTATACAGTGCTGCACAGAACATTCCTCTTATTCTTTCTCGATACATTCTTTTAAAAGGACTTTTACCGTGAATAGTTCTGATCCCTACTGCATAATTAGACAAAAGTAGCCATTCTTGTCCCTCAGGGGACAAAGTTTTTTTCTTAATTATGCTTCTGAAAAACCTGCCTAATGGCTGTACTTACCCAGGAGATTGAAATTGTGTCTCCCAGGCCTGGCCGACGTGTTTTGTTTTGTTTTTGGTCTTATTACACGTGTCCCCAGGAGACTGGAAAAGCTCAGAAGAAGCTGTTTCAGCCTCTTGGGTAAATTCTAGATGTTTAGATCCTTCCATGAACGATTTCTTATTCTGTTTTCCTGAAGCTCACAACAAGGTGTAAAGGTAAAAATGTTTTCAAATAAGCTTGGAGCAAAGACTGTCTGATAGAAAATTCTGAATGGAATTTGAAAATGTACCCTTCACTTACTTCTCATTCATAAATTTAAAGCACTGCTGTGATTCGACTACTTTATCTTTTAAAACTGTAAGTTAACACACTATACTGAAAATACCACCCACAGAATGCCAATTCAGGCTGATTCCCATGCTCTGTGTACTTATAGGGGGGTTCCCCAGTAGGTTCTCTGGCTGAGGAGCAGGAATTAAAACCCACGAATGACACAGATGTCAAACCCTGGCCCTGAGAATATATACCGCTGAGCCTCAGTATTTCTGTCTGAAAAGTGGGCTTTTTGATACTACTCATCCTTATGGGAGCTAGAAGATGAGGGAGGTAAATACCTGGCATGTATAAACTTCACTGAAAATCAGAAGGCAGGTGAGGCAGGATCAAGGATCATTATAAATGCATGTTTATAAAAAGCTGTGTCTTCTACTTCTCCAGAGCTCACAGCGTATATTTTCTTACTGCCACCACGGAAAGCAAGATCCCTGTGGTCAGAATGGCAGAGCCAGACTGGGAGGGTAGGGAATGTTCGCATTGCCTAACTGGATTCATAAAATCTTGAAAGGACACAGCTGCTATTCAATCCTTTCAAACCTAATCAGTGAGGTTTGATTTACGTGCCTCATCCTCTACAAACACTCCAAAAAGCTGATCAATAAAGATAAAGCTCCACTGTCAAAACATGCACTTCCTCTGTTCTCAAGGTGCAAAGGAAGGGTGGAAGGAGACTCTTCCTACAGGGAAATCTTGGGAAGGCTCTAGTGCCCCCAGGTCTGAGCCAGCTCTGCCCCCAGATGGGGGCCACAGCACCACGGCAGGAAGAGGAGCAACACCTTCCAGCAGGGAACAGTCGTTCTCGCGGGCTCTACTGCTGGCCAGGTGTAAACGCTTTTAAGAAAAACTTCTGCAGGAAAAAGAGCTACCCACACCCCAGCTTGTGCTTCCTTAGACCACAGGGCCTTGGAGGACAGGTTACTGAGCTCTTTCTGGCATATCTACATAATGAAAGTTTCCCGAGGTGTGTCTTGGGGGACACTAATCCCCAGCGGTGATTCTTGAGGAAAAGGATTTCAGGGTTGACTAAGTTAGAGAAATGCAGTCTATCATATTCTTTTAGAAAACTCACACTGCACATTAACATACTAAAAAGATTCTGAGAAATCTTGCAGTTAAGACAGCAACACACAAGAACCCCAATTTGACTTGTTTAAACTCAGTGTTTCATTAACATTTTCCCCCAAACTTCTTTTGGGAATCACTGGCCTACTGTTTTTGGTCCTTGCTCTATTTCCTTGATTCTAAGATCCATACTTTAATTTTCACACTTTAACATTTCTCAAATCGAAATGGGTCTTATGATCAACGTACGCATTTATTGCAGTAGTATTTCTTTTTTCCCAAAGAGTTACTGATCATCTTGTAATTCTGAATGCAGTATATTTCAATAGCTACTTAAGTAAAAGTTGAAAATGCTAACGACAACACTAGTAAAAGATTATTCTCTTATTGACAAATTTAAACATAAGTTCATGAACTCAAGGGGAGGTGGGTGGGGGGAAGGGTGAAACAGGTGATGGAGATTAAGGAGTGCTCTTGTCCCATGATGAACCGCAGGATGTATGGGATTTTTCAATCACTATATTGTACACATGAAACTGATATAACACTGTATGTTAACTAACAGGAATTAAAGGAAAAACTTTAAAAAAATAAATAAAATCCCTCACTATTTAGAAAGAAAAAGTTAATGAACTCAAAAACACTTTGTAAATTATAAAGCCAAATGTTAGTATTACCTGAATCTTTAGTATCACTGTGCTTACATGTGAGATGGGGAAGAGAAGGGAGGTAAACATCAAACTTAACCTTTTTTTCTATAATTAGGGGGACCATGTAAATTACTTCATTCAAAGCAGGACACTTTGGAAAATAAAAAGTATGCTATCAATAATTGTAATCCAGGATTGTCCTGGCCACACTAAGATACATGCTCATCTTACCTACTATGTAAGACAGAGGCCCAGTCATGAAACTAAAGAGGTCACAAACACTCCTTCCTCTTGTGATTCTTTTTCTAGTCTTATCTCACCTTGTCAGCAGCTGCCAACAAATCATCAGCCATTTTGTCGAGGTTCGGAGCCTTTCCCGTGTAAATGAAGCACATCATTTCCTTAAAAACTTCAGGCTCCACATCATTGATTTCAACCCGATTCTATGCCAGAAAAACTGAAAATGAGAAACATTCCAACAGAACAAAATCCCTAAACAATTTTCATGATTTTAAGCTCTGGTGAGAGAAAGGCTTGTATCGTCTAAAACCTAACATGGATGGGAACTCTCTCTTTGTCCTATTTCATTAGAACAGCCTTCTCTCCCATCATATGCACCACCTTTATCTTCTCAAATATAAGAGCAAGACAACTATATCTTTGATTTTTTTGGTGTTTTTTTGCCTGAGTAGAAACACATGTCTAAGACCCTCACCCAAAACTGGATGATCTACCTGGGATAGAGTGAGTCCGCGTTACCTAGAATGCTTCCGGACCACCTCTCCCTGCTCTCAGAAAGTGTCTGTTCATAGAATGGTACTCCATTTTAATAACACGACTGGAAAAATAAATCGGGTGTCAAAGTGGGAAATCATCTGGATCCAGTCACCTAGCTAAAAAGACATTATCTTCATTCTGTCACATACCTTTTTGCTCTCCTCCATTTCATGTTCAAACATGGCACTAAAAACTGGAGAACGAGCTATAAAGTGAAAGGGAAACAGATAGATAAGGTTATCACACTGAAACCTCTTGGTTCTTCCGTTATGAAGAGGAGATCACTTTCTTTCCTGTCCCATTGCTACAGGAAAGGGTCTTAGCCTCAAATTATATAGGAATAATAAAATTCGTCTCTTCTTACATTACACCAAGAAGTGAATAATACGACAGAGGGGAAAAAAGAGATCAGTACTTTCAAAATAATTTCTCATTAGCTCCATTCCAACCATTCATATTTGAACGAAATTATTCAAATGACCTATGTTGGATGACAATGATCTCCTCTGGGTAGATCTGGGGGTTCAAATGGAAGATCCTTCATGGTCTAATAATAAGCAGGGTGTCCTAACACCCAGATTTTTGCCTAGAACAACACCACCAACTTTCTCCACTTCTAGGGGCCACACGGCAAGGAGGCCAAGAACAGGGCTCAATGGCATCCATTAACTAGATGAAGTGCATGCTTGTTTATAGCAGGTGGTCTGTTCTTTCAAGCCATGCACTCACAATAGAGATAACACCCCAAAGAGGCAAAAAAAAATCTAAGGTATGACAACCATTTGTGGTCCTTCAAAGCTCAACCTTTCCTGACAAAATCTTAATCCTTAGTATTTAATGTCTCCCATTAGGAATCATTTGATTTTTTTCCTTGGGGGAGTGGAGATAATGAAAAAAGGTTGAGAAATGGTGTTCTAAGCCATGCCCATTGTGGTCTAATGAACACAGAAAAGTAAGTCAACTTAATTTCAACCATGAAAGTAATAAAAGGCCTAAAAATCTCAAATTTTATCATGTTGTCCAATAAATCAGAGGTTTTGATGAAGGCGGAGACTACCAAATTTCCACCTGAGAGAGGAGCACCAGATGGAATATATAGTAGGACTCTGAGCTAACAGGTAACCTGAACTTCGGCCTATAGTTTATGTCAGAAAGGATTAATTTTGGATCTGTCATTTTCTAACCACATTATCTTGGGCAAATCACTTAACCCTCTGAGACTCAATACTTTAACCTATTCCAAAGGGACATTAATTCTCACTGCTCTTATCTCAGAAGGCTTATCAGTTATAAGGTACTAAAATAAGTACATCACAGAAGCTGAAGACTAAAAGGACTGGAGGCTTTTAAAAAAAAGGGAAGGGTCCAAAGCACCGGTGTGCTTAGAGGGTCTTCAGTGGCTAGACACAAAGTGCTGTTATGAGAATAAATAAAATCACCTGGGGGAAATAAGCAGAGGAAAAAAGAACTGAGGCAGACCCTTAGGGTCACCTGTGTTGACAGGGACGTGTGAAGAAGAGGGAGGCCACACATCAGAAGTAGCCAGAGCACCAGGAGAAAACCAGAAGAAAGAAGTCAAATAATATATGAACTAAGGAATCCCTCAAATTCAGGAATTAGCAGGTCACAGAACTTTCAAAAACTGCTTTCGTGGCATGGAGGTGAATTGAGGATAAGTGGGAGGAAAGAAGTAGAGACATAAATGTGCTAACTCAAGAAACTTAGCTCTATTTAAAGAGAAAGGGAGAGAGAGAAGGAGAGAGACAGACAGAGAAAATGAATATGAATGAATAACTAGAGAGAGACGGCTGAGCCAGTTTCCAGGCTGAGGGTAAACAGGCAATCGGAGAAAGAGAGATGGTGGAGATACCAGACAACAAGGGTATAACTGGCAGAGTAAGGCTTCTGAGAAGGCGGCATGTGATACCAAACAGAAGCCGAAGAGACAGCCTGCTCTGGACACGAGGAAGAACACCTCCTCCACGGAGAATGCAGGGAAAATTCACGTAAGGCGACAGGCAAGAGCTGAGGGAGAAGGGCCTCAATTTTCTCTCAGAAGAAGTAGCAAGCAACTCTTTTACGAGTCGGGAGATCAAAGGAGATTGGTAAACAGTCTGAAGTATCTGTTGTTAAGGAAAAAGAAAGGGAGCTAACTATGTATCTGTAGAAGAGTTCTTGGCAGTGCCAAGAGCCTGGCTGAGCGTGGAGACACTAACCTAAGAGTAGATGACTTCCTTTGGCAATAGACAGTAACACCTAGTTGAGAGCAGGAACAGGAAGACGGTTAGATTGAGCCAGACTGAGGTTTTGCCAGGTGTGTATTTTAGAATGACAGAGCTGAGAGTCTTGGTAAGAAATTTGTTGCCTGAAAGTTCACGCAATTTCCTCTTATATCTTGCGGTCGGAACAGAAGTCTGTGGCTGACTGCTACATCTTCATGGGAAGTAGTCAGTCCTGCCTTATCAGCTCCTGCTCTTTGTCAGTCTTTCTGGTCGTAAGGACAACGGCCTATTATTAGAGCCAGACCTAATCCTCCACATCACTAGCAAATTCTCATTCTTCTAGTATGTCTGTACTGAAGGAAGGGCTAACACTCCAGGACTGGGGGACTTAGCTAGATGGTGGTTTAGTCCCAAGTCCAGAATCTTCTCCATTACATCCCAAGTCCCTGTCTAGGGGCTAATACCTGCTCTTAACCAGTGTTTTGACATCTACCCTCTAGGTGCAAAGGCATTTAATACACATCATCATCTATTGCTTGACAATGGTGGCCTAAGTCCCCTAGACAGAGGAAAAACAGAAACACCAGTATTTTATAGAGAGTAGGATTTTTGGTTATGACGACGGATGTCCCCACCATAAAAAAAAGTAAATTCAGTTGCAGTTTTTTGTGCACCAGTTCAAAGAGCTGATGTTATTCAAAAGGTGATTATGTAGCCACTGTTTTTCCTTTTTCACCAGAACTAAAGCTTCCTGTGAATAAAGACCAACCTGCCAAGATAGCTTTGTGCGCCTGGAACTCCTGGCCAGCAACGCACAGACAGCAGTCTGTGAACCGGGAGTTCTCCCACAGTCCTCCCAGCTCATCGGCCAGCCGGCACTCAGGGACCTTCACCATATTCATGGTGTTCTGGCCGGAAATGTTGACGGAATCCTGCACCACACTCACCTGTGGAAGACAAGGAAACACAGTCCAGAGGTTTTGTTACCAAGAGTTTTCCTCCCAGCGGAAGAGAGGGCTTCTACCTTGATGCTGTAGTCCATTCAGATACAGATGCTGGTCGTGCTCTCTTGAGACCACCTCCACAAAACAAAGCTTTATCCTGTGGATCAAGGAACTTCCAATCTGCCACACTCATACTTACTCTACACCATCCTAGGGTGAGAGGCAAAAGCCCCACAAATCTGCTTCTCCTCCAAATGCTAATAAACTGCCTCCCTGCCTTGAAAACCTGGGCAAAACCATGGTGAGGAGGGGAAGGATACTGACCTAAACACACATCAAACCTCAAGTATTTACCTTATTCTGCCTTAAGCAAAAGGTTAAATACAAAAAATTCTTATGGAGGGGCACCTGGGTGGCTCAGTCGTTAAGCGGCTGCCTTTGGCTCAGGTCATGATCCCAGGGTTCTGGGATCGAGCCCCACATCGGGCTCCCTGCTCGGTGGGGAGTCTGCTTCTCCCTCTACCCTTTCCTCCTGCTCATGATCTCTCTCTCACTCTTTCTCAAATAAATAAATCAAATCTTTAAGACAAAGAATTCCTATGGAAACTACCATTTAAAACTCTCTAAAAGGAAAAAAATCTCTAATAAGCCTAAAAGCATTTCACTTATTTTAGTTAGGTCTCGAACATGAAAATAAATTGCAGCTTCTCGGGGCACCTGGGTGGCTCAGTCGTTAAGCATCTGCCTTCAGCTCAGGTCACAATCCCAGGGTCCTGGGATCAAGCCCCTCGTTGGGCTCCCTGCTCGGCGGGAAGCCTGCTTCTCCCTCTCCCACTCCCCCTGCTTGTGTTCCCTCTCTCGCTGTGTCTCTCTCTGTCAAATAAATAAATTTGTAAAAATCTTTAAAAAAAATAAATTTTAAAAAATGAGAAGATAAAAATAAAAATAAAATGCAGCTTCTCTTGGGCCTGGTAAATAATTAGCACTTCCTCACAGATGTTAGTCTAATGAACAGAACTGGGCTTGGAAGATCTTCCCCAACAGTGATAACTGGGTGGGTATCCCACACCACTGACAGCGTTGGTGGTATAGTGGTGAGCATAGCTGCCTTCCACACCACTGACACCCTTCCTCAGTCCTTTGTGACAGTGACCTATAAGAGGGCTGGCTCCAGCCAGGTGTGTACTTTTAGCTCTGGAATAGAATGACAACAACAGATTTACAGAGGGATCCAAATCGCCCCCATGACTTCAACGGCAGCATGCTTTAACTAGTTGAATTAACTGCTCAGCCTAGATAAAAACCAAGGTCACTTCTAGATAGGTCAGTGAAACTCAGATAAATTTGTTAGGATGCCAAGTACAAGGATTTATAAATCATTTAGCATTCTAAAATAAATGGAAGCTACCAAACTGAAGGTAAGACCCAGCAGATCGGTCTTCTGCCTAACAAGCACTGCTATGCTTCACCTCGTCCATCATATGAGGTTAGAAATGGTAATATCAAAGCAGAATTCACAAACCTTGAGAATCTGCTCCTCACTCTTGCTATATTGCTACAAGTTAGATGAGAAAGACAGCTTAGGAATATCCTTAATGACCCAAATTTCTCTCAACCTTCAAGATGCAAGTCATCTCTTAAATGCAGTCATAAACCCAGCGGCAAAACGAATGCCCTGGCATCCAAATGACCCGTAGTCTCTTTTGTGAAGGAGTGAGACATTTACTATCAGGTCAAGAAATGTATTCGTTTGTTTCAAACTAACCATTATGATCTGGAGCGATGAAGCAGCCAAGTTAACCAATTATGAATGGACTTAACATTAGTAGCACATTTATCGGAGCCAGACTATAACATTATTTTAATAGCTCAGGACCCAGCACAAACTACCCCACAGAGATTTTCTCTTGTCTTTTGTAAGATCTCTAATTTGATTCAGTCACTTTCTCATACTAACACCAAAAGTAGAAGTTTCCTGTCTCTAGTTATAGCCTCAAAATACTGATTTTAAAAAAAGGCACAAGGAAAAGACCGATTAAATCCAACTTCCTCACAGGGAAAAGCAGGAATCTCTTGGGGTGGCCAATGGAGGGAATGGAGAATGCTTTTGGCACTGGGTTCCTAAGCTTAAATTAAACCAGGCTGATAGAAGCCCAGAGTCATTAACACTGATGGCAATTTACTAGATGGGGTAAAATGAACTGGCAAGAACTAACCTGAATGTCAAACTATGGTTACCAGTGGCCCCTCTGCTGGTTAGATGCACGCTTGGTAATGAGTGGGGCCCAAAGACTGTGATTCGTCTCACTGGGGCAATTCCTCTCTCCAGACACAGACAGGAACACAGCAGGAAGGAGAATGTACCTTTACTGTCTGAGCCAGACTTGTTCTGTAGATATATGGATGCCTGGAGTCTCCAGAGCGCTGAATGTCTGGCACCTCTTACCAACATTAAATACGCTTAATTAAAAATAAATTTTAAATGGCATTCACAAATGAGTCTTCAGGGCCCAAACTTTTAACTTAGGAAGGGATTGTTTTCCTCTGCAAATGATGATGCTAAAGTGAGACCATTTTGAGAACAACTAAAGATTTTTTTAATGCCTATGAAGTTGACTATGGAGACCCATTCAGAATTGCAGCTGTGAAGATGACGTGACTGTGACATTTATGTCGTCTTATAAATGACTACATGAAAATGTCTCAGGAAGGCTGTAGAACCCTCTACATTTCAAGTCATAAACGGGCCTCACTTTTAAAGTCAATTCCTTTTCTTAAAAAAGAAAATTTTATAAAAGACTAAAGATTGTGCCAATTCTTGTACGTTTTTATCTAAACATAAAAGTCAAAGACCAATGGAAATGTATTTTTTTAGCTTCTATATAAAACAATCAAGGAAAAAATAGACTCTGCATATAGATGGATTATAGCAGCAGCCTTACTTCTAATCCAAAGACTGGCCATAACCTAAATGTCCACCAACAAGATAATGAGCAAACAAACTGTTGTATATCACACAACACATCATCACATAGCACTAAAAATGAAAGCACTATAGTTACACCCACCATATAAATAAATACATTTTAGATGTATAATGTAAAAAAAGCAACGTGGCCTACGTGACCTACATACATTCTGACACCATTTTTATAAAGTGCAAAAACAAGCATACCTAAACCAGTACATTGTTTGGGCATAGAAATACTAAACAAGGGAATGATAACATACAATTTCCAACAGCTACTTATTATCATCCTCTGAGTGGGGGGACAACAGGTCTAAGGGACAGCAAAGAAGCATACACAGGTTAGTTCTAAGTTATTGGTGATGCTGTTGGGTTGAGTGCTAGGTCTACTACAGTATGTTTATAACCTAAATAACGTTACATATTAAAATCACCATTTTCGTAGGTCAAGACCAATCAAATGTTGGCGTTATCATATAGTTCAACTACTATATCCAAGTTATCCATTAATAAAATGATTTAAAAAAAGAAAAAAAGGAGAGACCCACGTATTTAAAATTTGGTAAACACATATTCCCAGGCTATGAAAGGATATTCCATGTTTGAGAAGAAAAGGGATATTTTAAGAGTCAACTAGTGTCTGCATGGTTCGTATTTGCTATTTCATACTTCATACAGTATCTCATATTTCAACTTTAACTGCAACATCCTAAATGGACACTGGAGTCTTCTACCTGTCAAAGGTATGTACAGTGAAGGGGGAATATCTGCACCTTTATTGTTAGTAACTATTTGTTTTCAATATAAACAAATAGGGAAGGGTCAACAGAAGCTGAAACATTTCATGCAGCTTTTTCTGTGAACCGAACTATTGAAGAAAAATTTAAAGTGTAAAGCTTTCCTGATTCTTTCATTACCAAAATAAATACTCTGTTAAGAAAATTTGGTAGAGGGGCGCCTGGGTGGCTCAGTTGGTTAAGCAATTGCCTTCGGCTCAGGTCATGATCCTGGAGTCCCGGGATCGAGTCCCGCATCGGGCTCCCTGCTCAGCGGGGAGTCTGCTTCTCCCTCTGATCCTCCCCCTCTCATGCTCTCTGTCTCCCATGCTCTCTCTCAGATAAATAAATAAAAAATCTTTAAAAGAAAAAAAAAAAGAAAATTTGGGAGAGCACGTTTCCTTGGTGAATGGCATTCAGCTCCACTTAGTGCTGCGCAGCAGACTAGAGGTGAAAAATGCAGAGCTGACATGGCCTGACACTGATTTGCTGTACAATGTTAGGAAAAATTACATGACCTCCCTAGGTGCTGCTTCTCTCCCCAGGAACATGAAATGAAGGTAACAGAACTAATCCAGCTCAAAGGATTGTGATAAGAGACAATTCCGGGAATGCTTTGAAAATGCTTCCAAATATGTTAACTACGCCACATCAACTTGGAAGAACCGGCACATTTCTTAACGGACAAAAACATCACTGAGAATTGGAGGTGAACCCAGTGTGGTACATTATAAACAAGATCAGCCATTTAGCATTTGGAGAATAGGCAATCTAATTTCATTTAAGTGTTCATTAACAGTAATACCACTGAAATAAGGCCCAAACACAAGTGATTCTCAGTCTTTCACATTAGGATTCCTTCCTGTGGCCTCTAGGAACAGCCAAAAGAATCCATAGAACAATGTTCTTTTTTATCAAGATGCAATAAACTTGTTTATAAATAATCCATTGGCAGATAGGATGGAAGTGACCGGGCCAAAGGCTGAGTGCGGAACAGAGCAGTGGAGGACTCATCACGTAAATTTGTATGTGGACATCAACTTCATAAAAGCCTCTGAATAATAATAATAAAAAAAAAACCCACTAGCTAAACCAGTAATATATAAAATAGAAATATGAAGTAAAATACTTATTTATAAATAATCCACTGACAGAAGGGAGCAACAGGTCAAAAGGACAGAATGTGCAACACAGAATGATCTAGCTTTGAAAAACGCTAAGAACTTAGATGAGCTGCAGACATTTTTAAAACCCACACATCCAACACACGCCCCCACGCAACCGTCTTGCAATGCTGAATGCTACTAAGTCCACAGAGAGCCTTGGAACAGAAACGAGTCTCACTAGGCACAAGCCCAAGTATGAGAAGCAACACTCAGCACCTGTGGCCAAGAGAGAAGTGTGATAGGAACAGATGGCACACCTGGTTCGATGGGAAGAAACCGACGGCATCAGCAGAACTCAGCAGACGCTTCCCTGTTCAACATCTCCTCACTTCCAAAGTGTCATCTCACTTCCCTTCTAAGTCAGCAAGACAAATCTAAACTTAACCACAGGATTTCTCCTCAGAGAATTTCATATGGGGAAGCGAAGCCTTGGACTTAGCCACAGGATGAGAGACTGCCAAGTGAGGGCAGGCCAATCAGTTCCCAAATCAAGAATGTCAGGACAGGGGCTGGAGCAGCTGGAATGGGCTGGGGGGAGGGGGCGGAAGGGGGATCATGGGAGAAAAGGCTGGGCCCACTGTGGACTGGAAAATGCAGCAATAAAGGTGAATACTTTGCCTAAAACACCAGAGGCAGTATTTAGAGGAAATTTCTCTTCCTTGAGAACAGTTCAAAGACTGGTTTTCATTTCCAGCAGAAATTAGAATTTTCCACTATTTTTAAATCTTTCTGAAATACAGGTCTCTAAGGTAGGTGAAGATTAAATTGATGGTCTTAAGTTTTCATCGAACCTCACACGAAACCAACTAGTTGTTCTCATTTCTTCACTTGGGCAACTGAGTATGATCTGTAACTAGTAGGACTTACATGGAATTCCAAACGCAAGTTCACAGACAAAAACAACTACAACATTTAATATATTTATAGAGATGCCATCACTCTAGTATTTCCTTCTTTTACTTCACAACAAAAAAGAAAAGGAGGTAGCTATTATGTAACTATTCTATGTATTCGGTGTAGTACTTTAATAAACTGTGCATCCAGACCTGTCTAACCCCCAGCAACTATTCTGCAGAAATATTCAATGAGCTGTGACTGGGGAGAGAAGCCAGCTACTGCTGGCTAGGCCTCTTCCGTGAAAGGACAAGATCGCTAAGGGACACCCTGCTCTGCTGCCCAGGTGGCAGTAAGCCTTTGGAACTGTCATTTACTCACAGCATGAGCCCATTATTTGGCAGAACACACCGGTAGTTGGGGAGCTTGCTCGCACCCTCCCCATGAAAACACAGTGGTCACTCTCAAGTGGTGCTGCTCAGGAAGTGGTTCTTGACCATACAAAGTGTAGGGAGCACAAATTTCCCATCGGACTGGAGGTTTTATTCATTTATTACACTGTGAGCTTATGAGTATTTGTAAATGATAATGGCATGAAGTGACTGATTAGAATATATATACCCATTAAATAAGCCACTTTCCAACTCACTCTTGGGAATACTTCAAGGCTTCTCCTGTAACCCCAGACAGGCTTAGGTCACTGGTGAGAGAAATACTCTCCTGGCTGACGACAGATAACCCTCCTAGCTAAGCACAAGTTAGAGAGCTTTACCCACCCTTCACGCTAGAAAAAATGGTTCTCTCCATTGTTTCACAACTACTCCAGCAAGACAAACTGGATAAACTCAACTCCTGGTAAGAGTCATCTAGTAAAGCAGAAAAGGAAAATGATCTGCAGTCAAACACAAGTGGACCTCATACTTCAGAAGTCAGAAAGTTTAAGGGACAGATCCACATAGCGAGTTGCTGGCCATTCTCCTCAGCTTGCAGTGCCAGTCTGTCCACATGCTACCTGAGAACACCCCCAATGAAAAAGCCAGAATCCTGACCCAAGCAAGTAAAAAATCGCTCATACCAAGATAGTGCACAATCTTTGTTTTTAAGAACGGTAACAAGCAGAAAGGTGGAGTGCCCAACAAGCCTGAAATCGTGACACAGTTTCAATCATAGAAATCACATTTGTGCAGTACCACTCCACTCGGGGATTTTTCTCACTCCCCATCCCTGACACAATGTAATTAAGTCTACCGATACCCATCAGGTTTGGGAATTGCCAGTCTCACCTTGGGGTAAAGGACTCACCTCACAGAAGAGGGTAAGCTTGTCATCAGGGAGAAGCCCGTTCGCCTCATCCAAGAGAAAATCTCTACGGATGAATTTTTTGAATCCCCAGTCTTTGCCTTGCACAAACCTATATGCCCGCTGACTCTCTGGAATGAAAAAAAAAAAAAAAGTCATATTTAGATTTACTAAAAAAACAAAACAAAACAAAACCACCCAGATCAAATCCATAACTTGTCTGCGTATGAAGTGGCTTGGTGTGAAAATTAAGAGTGGAATGAAGACGGGAACATTTACCCATAGCTTTGGTTTCTTCTCCCTTGGCATTCAGGATGGAGAATTTGAATTTTGCCCGAACTTCACTCTTTGGACAGCTGACCAGTAACAGGTAAAGTGACAGATAATCTTTGCTTTCTTCATCTAGTCCTTTTGGGTTTACTCGCAGACACCTGCCCAAAACAGATAGGGGAAAAAAAAAAAATGTTGGAAGCATTCACGTTTATAGGCTTTGTGAAGTGACAGGAGAAACAGAACATCTATTTCCCAAGAGAGGAAGATGTTAAGAAAACCAATCCAGGCCCCATAGCAGGAGATGCTTACATCTCTGCCTCCTTCCTCATAATCTCCTAAATCACTCTTTCTCCCTGTAAAATATTTTAAAATTGAGCCTATTTCCACTCTGTTCTAATCCTCAATCTCAGAAAGGCAGCCCCTTCTTTTGTCAGGATTATAATGAAACCATGAAAACAAAATGTTGGGGGCACACGGGTGGCTCAGTCAGTTAAGTGCCCGACTCTTGATTTCAGCTCAGGTCATGATCTCAGGGTTGTGAGATCAAGCCTTCCATCAGGCTCTGCGCTGGGTGTGGAGCATGCTTAAGATCCTCCCTCTCCCTCTGCCCCTCCACCCCTAAAAAAAGTGTCGTTAAACCCTTTAATATCACCTTGGGAGAGAAAAAATATTCCAGAGAAATATGTGAATACTACATAATCTTTTACAGATATTTTATCAATCTGGCAATAATATCCTAAGATTGAAATAAAGAAGGCAGTATGGAGGAAGCACAGACAAAAAAGTAAACTCCCATTACACAGGACAGAGTTCCAAGCTAGGTTTCCAAATGGAGTCAGAGATGACAATCTGTTGCCAATGAATCAAAACAAATTTCAGACAGATTTAATAGGTTCAATTGAGTTAAGTTGTAAATGTCATTAGTTGAACTGCATGTGGTTCACACTACTTCTACCACATATAATACATAGGCCATACGTATCCTTAGGCCTTGCCAGTGTTACGGCACCTCTCTCGAACAGGTGGTCCAATCCAGTGCCTCTCCCGGAAGTGCATATACCATATACATTGTGCTCAAGATGTGAATTTGAATACAATGCCTAAGTGGGGCGCTTGTGTGGCTCACTCAGTTAAGAGTCTGACTCTTGATTTCAGCTCAGGTCATGATCTCAGGGTCATGAGATAGAGCCCCACGCTGGGCTCTGTGCTGGGCATGGAGCCTGCTTAAGATTTTCTCTCTCCCACTCCCCCTGCCCCCCTCCCCTCACCCCCTGCTCGCTCATGCTCTCCTCTCTCTTAAATAAATAAAGAAATGAAATGCTAAGAATAAAGCATTCTCTCAGCACCTAGTAATACACTGCTTAATGCACACAGCCAACAAATACTAAAGGGAAAGAGAGTGGTTTAACTCTTCAGCGGGTTATCGGAGATCAAAACTGGGTGGCTGACACACACGTGTTCTGTTCTTGGCAGCAAAGATATTGTTGTATCCTTAACTGCCAGCTCCTCTTCAAGGGGATGCACAGTTTGGATGGGACTGACCCCCACTCTCAGATCATATTCCCCTTGCTGTAGAGATTAATGGAGGGAACCCAAACCTAAACCAGTCAGTGCATGTAGGACATATTCTTGGCCACAGAGTTAATTCAGAGAAAGTTCAAAGACTTCTGTTGGATGGTAGTGGATTACACCCATTGCTACTGCCAGTCATCCTTTAACCACAAGGGAAGCTAGACTTGAGATGTCCAACAGTGCAGAGAACAGAGAGAGATGGGGTCCTCAATCTCACCACCGGGCTGCTGGATCACACTACCTTCAAAACCATCCTACAAAAAAACAAACAAAAACAAAACAAAAAACCATCCTACACCCTGGGCATTCCGGTTACATAAGCAAATAAATCTCCTTCATTGTTGAAAAGCAGGCAATTTAAAAGTTGAGATTTTTATGCTAAAATCTAAATTTCTTGCTTTTCTTAAAAAATCAGCAAATATGACGATGGTCAGCCCTTATTCACACACAGCTATGGCGCTGAGCAGCCACCACCCCTTTCAGAAGGTCACTCAACACTCATACCAGGTATGAATATCATTTACAACACTGGCCCTCTGTACTCATTTATATTACCCTACAGCCATTTGAGTTTGCTGATTCCTGACCTGACACACTCACTGAATTAATTCAACAAATATACAGTGAGGGTGCCTGGGTGGCTCAGTCGGTTAAGTGGCCGACTCTTGATTTCGGCTCAGGTCATTATCTTGGGGTCCTGGGATCGAGCCCTGAGTCAGGCTCTGTGCTCAGTGAGGCATCTGCTTGAGGATTCTCTCTCTCCCTCCGCTTGTGCTCTCTTTCTCTCTCAATCAAATAAGTAAATAAGTAAATAAATAAATAAATCTTTAAAAATATATTTTTACAGTGAACACCATCGTGTGCCAGGCAGTTCTAGGCACTGGAGAATATGTGAAGAACAAAACGAAGTCTCTGCTTTCAAGGATCTTACGTTCTAGTCAGGCTCTGTCATAAAACCAAGCAAAACAGGCAACTTTTAGAAAAATTTTTACAGCTAGATATAGTCTTCCTCACCATTTCAGTTTATCATTGGCTCCTGATGAAAAGGTTGAACTTTTAATGACTTCACCCATTTCCTCCCGGCAAAAGCTAAAGTTATTGATGGTCCACATGTAGGAGAATTTCACTACCTTGATCTGTTAACAGAAAACCAAGAAGCAATTAAATAGGAAGTGGGCAACCTGAAAAACAGGCTGCAGATCAAATAATCATTTCCCTTCCTCCCTCTGTCTGCGTGAGTCCCATAGTAAGACAGCCCTGTCTGGGCGGCATGGAGGCTCAGCTTTTTCTGTCCCTCACCCACATTTTAAGAAATCTCACAGTGACCAACTGCTTTCATAACATTTTTCCACTTCTGAGAAACACTGGGTGGAAAGTGAGAAAAACATGGGCAGGGGTGGGCAAGCAGATAATAAAGCTGTACCTAAAACAAGCCTCTGCGCAGAGCACCGTTTGACAATTGAGATGCTGATGCCACTGCTTGGGGTTGCAAATCTCAAACCTGGTTTCCTGTGAGTTGCCCAAAAAGGAACACATTTCCATTAAGGTGGCTATAAGTGGATCTAGTTTCAAAGATCCCTCCCACTTCAACCTCCAATGAAAACCACCAGCCTAGTACATTCAGATGCCATGTGGATAACCAAGGAATGGAAAGCTGACAAGTACTTTATCTGCTCTTTGACAGTTATGTCCTAGAGAAAGCAGGAAACCTAATGAAGAAATCTTATTCTTTTCATTCACCAAAATCCTCCCAAGATACAGGATTTACAGGGTGAAACCATGAACTTACCTGTGTGTAGCACCAGCTCTCAGCTACAGGGCCACTCGACATTTCTGCCGGAGGTGGAGGACTTGGAACCCTTGACATCGCCAGTTTGAAGGTTAAACAAGATCTCCAAAGGCAGCGGACAAAGATTTCTGTTCTCTCTTCACCCTGATTGACCCAAGAAGCATGAGGATTTTATTAGATTAATGGTATACTATCCTATTTCCATTTGACCTTGCAGACTGGAAACTGTGTCTCCTGCCTGGAATGCTCTACCTTAATCATTCAAATGGCTCCTTAGTATTCAATGTTAACGTCAGAGAAGACCACCTACTCGAAAGTAGCCTCCTAGTCACAATTCTATCACCCTACTTCCATCCTCTGCCCAATTCTTAATATTATCTTACCAAATGAATTTCCTCAAAGGGCATATAAAGTACATCCATGAAAAGGCTGCCAAAGAGGAGACAGCATAGTGAACCCCACATACAACTCTGCCACTGGCCCCTTTCTCGGGGGCACAAATATTCCACTCCTAAAAGAAAATGAGCTTGTTACCTCTCTAACTACCATCTCATCTCCTCCTACACTTCAGTGCAGACTTCTTAGGAGAAGTCTTCTATTCTTCAACTCAGTGCTGGCTGCTCTCTTGAAGGGCAACATTCACCGCTTTCTTAGATGTGTCCCTTTCTCTGCAGCACAAGAGATCTCCTCGCTTACATGCTCCATCACTATCCAATTTTCCAGATTCTTCTTCTTGTTCTGTTCTCTGATCATTCCTCAATCTCTCTTACTGGATTCTCTTTCTCCAGTGTCGTTCCCGTGGTTGAATTTTCCATCATTTTCTCAAACTACATTCTCTTTCAGTTTATCCACCCCCAGTGTCAAAGTTTTGCCTTTATACAAATGACTCCCAAATCTCTGTGACCTGTCTCATAAGCCTCAGACCACCTTCAAATAACTGCTGTACATCTCAACAGGATGTCCCAGCAGCAAATCAAATCCAAGTCCAACTTCTCCTCTCCAAGGCCTTTCTTTTTTCTTTTTTTTTTTAAGATTTTATTTATTTTTTGACAGAGAGAGACAGTGAGAGAGGGAACACAAGCAGGGGGAGTGGGAGAGGGAGAAGCAGGCTTCCCGCGGAGCAGGGAGCCAGATGTGGGGCTTGATCCCAGCACCCTGGGATCATGACCTGAGCCAAAGGCAGACGCTTGACGACTGAGCCACCCAGGCGCCCCTCTCCAACGCCTTTCTAAACACAAAGCCATTCAAAACATTGGTGAATCTGGTTACAATTTTTAAGTACCATAAACAAAGCCAAAAAAACAAACTGGAAAAAAAAAAAAAAGCTTGCAATGCATAATGAGGGGATAATTTATAAATTGATATGTAAGTTTTCTACAAAATTCATAAGAAAAAGGCCAACTACCCTGTAAAAATATTGTTCACAAAAAAGGAAATAAAATAGCTCTTAAAGTTTTACATCTTTCAAACCAGCAAGAAAAAAAATCAACCATGCCATGTAGGGGGACATGGGGCCTCTCCTACACTGCTGGTAAGACCATAATCTAGGATGTATTTTTGGACAGGAACTTCCTGTATGCAGTACGTTGACTATACATGCACCCTAAGACTTAGTAATTCTACTTTAACTGTAGAATTACTACAGTTAGTAATAGTAACTAACTATTACTAGTGTAATAGTGTAGGGGTTTCTCAAACTTCAGTGTGCATCAGAATCACCTGCTGGCCACCATCCCCAAAATTTCTGATTCAGAGATCTAAGCTAGGCCCACAAATCTGCATTTCTAACAAGTTCCCAAGTGACCTTGATGTGCAGGTCCTGGCATCACATTTTAAGAACCACTGCCCTAGAGAAACCCTGCACGTGGGCAGAAGAAGACACAGAGAGGGCTGCTCAGTGTGGCAGTGTTCATAACAGTGAAACACTAGAAACAAACCAAAAATCCATTAGGAGGGAAACAGAAAACTAAATTGGGTTATTTCCATATAATGGAAAACTATATTTCAGGATTTAAAATTAATGAACTAGATCTGCAGCACCATGGAGATGAGATCAAACACAATGGTAATGAACAAAAGCAAGTTCTGGAATGTCATGTGCAGTACCTGATTTATGCAAATTTAAGATTTATATATTATTTACAGATATGATATATGCATTCAGTAGAAGTAAAAAAACAAAAAACAAAAAACACACTGACAAGCTATACATCAGATTCACAATGGGAGAGCAGGGGAGAAGAATGAGGCCAGGACAAGGATATAAGAGATCACAAGTTGCTCTCTCCTGTTTCTTTCCAAATGAGGATGGTCTGAAGCAAATATGGAAATATATATATCTTTAATTTGGGATGATATCCACTTGAGTATATACCATTTTTCCTACTGTTCTGCTTTATTTTAAAGAATATATTGTAGGGCGCTGGGGTGGCTCAGTTGTTTAAGCAGCTGCCTTCGGCTCAGGTCATGATCCTGGAGTCCCGGGATCGAGTCCCGCATCGGGCTCCCTCCTCAGCAGGGAGTCTGCTTCTTCCTCTGACTCTCCCCCCTCTCATGCTCTCTATCATTATCTCTCTCAATAAATAAATAAAAATCTTTAAAAAAATAAAAATAAAAAATATATTGTAAGAATAGTGTAAGGACGTATTCCATTACATCAAACACTGGCTTCACTAAGGGAGAAATTTCGTTCCTGAACACTTGGTTTGTTTCCAGCTGTGCACAGACAATATGAATATAACTGATCATGTCGTCCTCTTTGCCTGGTTACTAGGAAGCCCTGAGACGTATTTGTAAGCTATCTCCTAAAACTCTAGAATCACATGATCATTCTATAACAGCTTTATTATTATTTTTTATTTTTATTTATTCATTTATTTTAGAGAGAGTGAGAGCAGGAGGAGGAGCAGAAGGAGAGGGATAAGCAGACTCCTTGCTGAGGGCAGAGCCCGATGCACAGCTTGATCCCACGACCCTGAGATCATGACCTGAGCTGAAATCAAGAGTCAGATGCTTAAGCGACTGAGCCACCCAGGCGCCCCAGCTTTATTATTATTATTATTATTTTAAGATTTTATTTATTTATTTGACAGAGAGATAGCGAGAGCAGGAACACAAGCAGGGGGAGTGGGAGGACAAGCGGGCTTCCTGCTGAGCAGGGAGCCTGATGTGGGACTCAATCCCAGGACTCTGGGATCACGACCTGAGCCCAAGGCAGACGCTTAATGACTGAGCCACCCAGGCGCCCAGCTTTATTATTTTCTTAACACTGTTACTCACTTTGCTATAATTCCCTCAACTGTTTACTCTTTTATATGTTAAGTACTTCTGGAAACCACCCCAAATCCTTTGTAGAAAGAGGTATAAATGAACAAAAAAGATCACTCAACTTACACACACATTCACTGGCAACTTAAGTAATAAGCATGGAAGGGGATCAATAAGATACAGTTGTATCCCCACAGAGTAATACCATTGGTATTACCAGAGTCCCCACTGGTTTTAAACACTATCCTACAGACATTTACAACTAAAGCATCCCATATAATCACAGATGGGAGTTAACAGTTTTATACACACACATGCTATTTCACTTAAGCTAACAAACTAAGCAATGCAGTGGCATTTGGGGCTCCCTGGTTTGTGCAATTCATGATTCCACGATATACTCAAGAAACCAAATGCTATACTTGATCACCTGCGATGGAGGTATGCTTCCATTTGATGGAAAACACATTCTCAAGAACTATTTGTCTAGTAATGAGTAAATGCACCTTAGGCAGTTTTACAAATCCCAGTTACCATTACTGCCAGTAGGAGCCAGAATGAAATTTCAAAATTCCCACTTAAAACTATCTTTTGGGCAGACTGGCAATGAAGATGTGAGTTTTACACATTAGTTAAGAGCATAAAATTTGGCTCTGGAGGTGTGCAGTGCAGCTCTACACTGAGGGATCATAAAATACTAACTTGGGTTTATTTTGAGGTTTTAAAAAATACTTCATATTTATCTAACAATTAATTTAAGGATTCTCTAAGCCTAAGAAAAAGACAAGTTTAAAAACAGTTTTTTTTTTTTTAAGATTTTATTTATCTGAGAGAGAGAATGGGGGGGAGAGAGTATGAGAGGGGGGAGGGTCAGAGGGAGAAGCAGACTCCCTGCTGAGCAGGGAGCCGGATGTGGGACTTGATCCTGGGACTCCAGGATCATGACCTGAGCCGAAGGCAGCTGCTTAACCAACTGAGCCACCCAGGTGCCCTAAAAACAGTTTATTTTATTTTTTTTAATTTTTAAAGATTTTATTTATTTGACAGAGAGAGACATAGTGAGAGAGGGAACACAAGCAGAGGGAGTGGGAGAGGGAGAAGCAGGCTTCCCGCGGAGCAGGGAGCCTGATGCGGGGCTCGATCCCAGGACCCTGGGATCATGACCTGAGCCGGAGGCAGTTGCTTAATGACTGAGCCACCCAGGCGCCCCAAAACAGTTTATTTTAATGGCTTAAATGCTGTTACTGAACCATCGTCCATTATTACAACCAGGAAAAAAAAAATACTACTTTGGTCTTGGCCATTTTTTCTATCTTTTTTGCTTCTCATTTATTTTGTAGCCAAGTCTTTTTGGTTTTTCTTTTCTTTTCTAATAATATCACCTTTATTCCAATTTTAAAGAAATGTCTAACCCAACAGCTAGTAGCACTGGAAGATGAGCCTCAGACTTTGAGGAGCTTTAACCACACAACCTGCTGAGAGGGAAATTGACTAGGATAGCACAAGTCTAATTAATTTCACTCATGGCAGGCACCATGGGCAAAGTGTTCATCAGCAAAGTAGCCTAGGGTTACATTCTGTAGCACTTCATGCCAACTGCTGCAGGTGCTCAGCAGAAAAACAATTTCAGAAAAGAGGAGGTCTATTTGAGGGTCATGATTTGAGAACCTTTGTAGGAGACAACTAGCACCAAAATATAGTATCCCTGGCTTCAAACAAGTTAGGACAAGACCATCCAAGTTGTCTAGTGAGAAATTTCTTTTCCAAAGCTTAGCAAACTTCCCAGTATGCTGACAACTCTGAGGCTGAACATGTCTATGATATACCACCATTTATTTTCCTGTTTACGCTATTAAATCCTGACCCATGAGGTGATACCTCTTTTGCGTCACACCAAAAAATATACTTTAGAATATCTGTCCACTATAATACTGCTCAAATTCCAATGAAGGTAGTTATCAAGTTAGCAACCAATGGCAATCACTAACAGAATGTGTCTTAATAGGTATTAGGAGTCCATAAAGTTGCAAGTTATTTTTGCCAAGAGACTCCAGTCAATCAATATAGTATGATTTCTAACTAGAACATTAAACTCTAGAGAGTAGACAAATAAAAAAGATATTTTAATGCTGTCATGATGCACGTGCATGATACTTTCAACCAAACTTATACAGTGTACTTCTTTTCTGCCTTCTTTTACACCTATGAACACTTCTGTTGCCTTCAGTAGACTTGAAGCTCTTTAAAAGGAACTTGCAACTCTTCGTGTCCCCTTATCACCTAGCAGAGCCTGCCTAAAACAAGGCATTCAGCAAAAATACTTCGATGACTGAAACATTTATCCAGTTGCATTCTAGTTCATTAACTTTTCTGCTTGTTTCTCTCACACATCTCTAAAAGAGCCTTTGAACAGTGCTGAGTATATTAGATTTGCAATGTAATGAGAATCATTAATTTGTTCTTTTGGATGAGTTACACACAAAGCCAAAAACTCCTAGCCTGGCACTCTCAAGTATCTGCTCTGGTAAAACTAAGGTTCTCATCCAGTACCAAGTGTATCTTCCTTCTACAAGGGGAAAGAGACCGGATATAATTTCCTTCATTTTGAAAACATGAATCAGTAATTTGAACTAAACTCTTATGTAATCAGGATTCTTTGAGGACAGATGAATTCCCTATACAATGGAGGGAAATGTCCCAATAGTTTAACCTGCAGTATATGCAGAGCTAGGCTACAACACTCTCTGAAAAGTGTTACAAAGACAGCTTCTGCAGTTCTTTTTTTATCTTTCTTTTATTCCCTATAAGCATTCCTCTATCTTCAATCTAATCCCGTCATCCAGAGAATTAAAAAAAAAAAGAACATCACCAACCAACACAGGCCTATCACATACATGATATCTGTAAGTTAGCCATATAGATCCATCGGTCTTAAAATTACAGGAATAAAAAAAAATAATTACAGGAATAAGACTGAGAAGATAATATGAGACTGAACCATGAAACTGTTTTGTAAGCCAAAACTAGTCAAACATCGGCAATTTTATGTGGTTCAACATAATACACAAACATGCACAAGCCAGACGGATGGGAACATAGCTTCTTAAAAGAATGGTTTATTAGGGACTTTGCAGAAGTCTATTACTTTTTTTTTCTTTTGGTTTAAAGCCTTGTACAGTTTCCAAGTAAGGAAAAATCCCAATGTCATAACTATTTTAAACCTGAGAGACGTTGCATTTTCCCAAACAGAAGATGCCAAAAAGATTGTTGACCAAAAAAAAAAAAACCCACAAAACTATGGGAAGACTTGGATATATTCATTTTTGAGAAACTGATGTGACCTCAAAGTAATGTTTGTATTTCTCCTGTTACAGTGTCTTCAATAATATACAGTCTGTGAGATAGTAACTTCTTTCTCATTACCCTACGGATAGATTATTACAGGTCATACTGACTTCCTCTGTTGCAAGGTTTGAATGACTTTTGAAAATTTGTCATAGGTAAACTTATTACAATTCAATCTAGTCTAACAAAATACTAAATATAGCTTTTTTTTTTTTAAATTTACAGACACTTCTTAAAATGAAACTAAGGGTACTCAAGAGAGACCTCAATAAGCAAAGGAAAGACTGGGGTTTCTCTTATATCCCTTATCAGGTTCATGCTTTATAAAATTTACAAGTTAAAGATGACTGCTTTTGTCTTTTTTTTGTTTTGTTTTAAAGATTTTATTTATTTATTTGAGACAGAGAGAATGAGAGACAGAGAGCATGAGAGGGAGGAGGGTCAGAGGGAGAAGCAGACTCCCTGCTGAGCAGGGAGCCCGATGCGGGACTCGATCCCGGGACTCCAGGATCATGACCTGAGCCGAAGGCAGTCGCTTAACCAACTGATGAGCCACCCAGGCGCCCTGCTTTTGTCTTTATTGAGATATAACTGACATTTGTTTTTGTTTTTTTAAATTCTTTAACAAAAGGATTTCGTATTAAGTGAATCTAAAGATCAAGAAGAAAAAGTCAACAGCCTAATGGAAAAATGGGCGAAGAACAGCCCATGGTTTGGAGAAATGTAAATACCAGTGGCTCTGAAATATATGAAAACATGTTCAACTCTCATTCATATAAGATAAATGCAAATTAAACCACACACTGATTCACCAAGTGAATTGGCAAAGATCAAAATGTTTGATAACACTTGCTCAGGGTAAGGAGAACACTTCTGATTAGAGTATAAATTGTTACATTCTGCATGAAGGGAAATGTGTATCAGAATGAATAAGAAATGCACATACCCTTTGATCCAGCAATTTTACTTCTAGAAATTTACCCTACTGATATATTTAATATGACAAATATTAACAGATTTTTTCACTGTGGCATTATTTGTAATCACAAAAGAATGGAAACAACCTAAAAGTCCATCAACAAGGGTTTGATTAAATGAATTATGATACAAACAGACAATATAACAAAAATCTGTTTAAAATGGGGAGGTTCTTTCTATTTAAAAAGGCAAAAATATTTATTTATTTTAACATATACATAATATTCTCTGGAAAGCTATACAAGACCCTAGGGACACTGGTTACTTCCAACAAAGGAAACTAGGGTACATGGGTGGGAAGGAACTTTCCATTGTATTTCCCTTTTGTACTTTTTGAATTTTGAACCATGTGAATATATTATCTTTTCAAAAAAAATTTAAAAAAAATTTTAAAGCAATTAGCAGCCTTTACAATTAATTTTTCTAAGTGAGGAGATGGCTTATAAATCAGACCCTTATGAAAGACAAGATAGGAATTATCCAGTGGTTTCCATTGTTATCTGAGTAAAATCTACCTCTGTCATGACTGCCAAGACCTCAGTCTATGTCCCTGACCTCATCTAACACTTACCCTTCACAGTCACTATGCTTTAGTCACTCAGGCCTTTAATTCTACTTAGTTAGCACACCAGGCTCTTTTCTGAGCCTGGAAAGCTCTTTTTTCCCCTCAGATCTTTTCAGAGCTGGCTCCTTGTCATTTAAATGTTCTATCAAGTATAAGATCTTCAGAGAGGCCTTCTCTGACCCCCTACTTCCACCCTGTTCCTCTCATTACATTACCCTATTTTATTTTCTTCATGATCACTACCTGAAATGATCTTGTTTCAAGTTTCTTACTTGTCTATTGTCTTCCCCACCAGAAGTTAAGCTCAATCAGAGAACAGCATCCCCTGTACCTAAAATGGTATCATAACAGGCACTCACTAAATATTTGTTCAGTGAAATTGTTGTTGAATAACTAGACTACTGTCTTTGGGGATCATATTCTCCCTTAATGAGCTCTAGTTAAAAGGTTAAAGTTTGGGAGTTGCTGAGTGAATAACAGCTATAGGAATCCAGGCACACTTTTAAAACAATAAAACATTTTCAAAAAGAAAAGCATCAGTTCATCTCATTCCAATTTTAAATAACTCATTATGTTCCAAAACTAGGGACACCTGGGTGGCTCAGTCGGTTAAGCGTCTGCCTTCGGCTCAGGTCATGATCCCAGGGTCCTGGGATCGAGCCCCACATCAGGCTCCCTGCTCAGCGGGAAGCCTGCTTCTCCCTCTGCCACTCCCCCTGCTTGTGTTCCCTCTCTCGCTGTGTCTCCCTCTGTCAAATAAATAAATAAAATCTTAAAAAAAAATACGTTCCAAAACTATACTCTCCTTCGATTAAAAAAAAAAAAAGTCCAGGAAAACTTGGGATAAAAGGTAAGCCTGTACAGCTAAATGGGGGAGTTCCTAAATCCATAAGACAACAGTAACATAAGCAAGTTTTCTAGAATAGGGCAATCCTGGTTATAGAAAGTACCACTACAACAGCTGCCAGGAATTCAGGCTAGACCTTGAGAGTTCTTTGAAGTTGAAACCTATATAATAAGATGCCAGTATATTGATAAAACTGAGGCAGATCTTTAGCATCTTTACTTAGATTTGACCTTAAATTTTCACATCTGACATGAGGTTCGATTCCCTTAAAATTGACATGTAGAGAAAACATATTTAACATTAAATATATACACATGTAAACATGTCCCTGTATAAATATATAGAGACAGACATATCTCTGAACACATAAGTAAGTTTTTTCTATACCAGGCTAATTTGTAGAACATATTTTCTGCCGTAGCCAAATATTTATCTAATTAAGAGGCTGAATTATTCTCCCAACTAATGTTATTTAAGGAAAACTCAGAAACAAGTATACTAGTATGTATGCAGGTCAGTACCTTTAAGATTCCCCAGTTTACAGATACCTTAGGCAAGCATAGACACTGAAATGATTGTTAAGGATTAGATATCCTTTTAAACATAAAAAGGCTATTTTACCTTCTTCTCCTCAATCTAAGGGTTACAAAATGGGAGATTTACAGAAACAGCCTGGCTAGTAAGGCTCATCCAAAGCCAAGATGAAGATGAACAAGAAGGTACATGAAAGAATCTCAAGTCATGGAAAGCAGTGGAATAACCAACAGATAGCTCCCACTGGCTCCCAAACCTTAGAGTGTGCTGGCTGTTTACAGGCTTTTACTGCCCTTCTCTACAGGTTATAAATAACTGCAAAGTGTCCTTGTCCCCAAGGAGACCTTCGCAGCCAGCTCAAAGGTTAAAATATGGAATAATTCTCACTTTGGACGAAACTCTTCCAGTTACCAGAAAAATGAAAGAGCAAAAAAATTTATTGCCCATCTAAGTTAAAGGCTGGGGAATCATTCCCTCTCCCTAAAATCTATCAATTCTATAAAAGTTGTTATACAGACTTATTAGCATAGTTCACCACCCCAAAAATATATCCAGGGAGGATGCAATACATGCTCTGTTCCAAAAGCAAAGGCCTGTCCTGGAAAGGAGCAAATGCCACTCAACGGTCTTATAGGATAGCATCTCTTCAGACCTCATCTCTTCAGACCTTCAAGAAAGACTTCTTGAATTCCTTTGCTTTTTAATTTAGGTAAAAATGACGAACTGAGCTAAATGCATCTCGTCTCCACTTGGATGAGGGATGCAGCACAAGCAATCATGGTTGCACCAAGCACAGGTTTCACAAGGTCTGGGCTAATACAATCAGGTGATGTGCTAATGTTGTTAATTACTGAACCCCTGCTAGGAAAAAAAGTAAAAACAAAAACAACTCTTCCAACTGCTTAAAAAAAGGCAGGGTTCATCAGATCAAGCTTCTCCACACATCACTTTCAAAATCCATCATTTGGGAGATGTCTGAAATGGAAAGACAGGAATCCAAACAAATCTGATTATAAAGGGGCTATTTCACTTCAAAGTGGATCTCAGTTCCAAAGGAAAACACCTTCAGAAATGAAGTTAGATAGGCAGAACCAAATAATCAGCAACTTCTCTCTTTTCACAAATTATAATTATGTGTTGATTCCACTGATGACTTGGACAAAAATCTCCAGGGCCACAAAGAGCAAACTTAGGAAAGATGAAGATTTTAACACATCCCACGTGTTATCAAAGATTTCTCCTCTAGGTTGAGAAAATTCATTCTAAAACAAGAGCTAGAACAGAATTTAAAAAAAGAAGGAGGAGGAAGAGGGGAAAAAACCTTATGGCTAAGAAGATATGTTTATTATATAATTATATTCTCAAAGCTGTTTCGAGATTTGGGAGGTTATAGTTTTTCACCCTCTCCCCTCACTACAAACTACGAAGAACCTTATAAAATTCAAATAGTAAACAGATGAAAGGCTTGGCCCTAATACAATTTAAATGTGTCCAATCTGCAAGGAGTTCAAAAACAGAAGACTCATTTCATGAAACAAACAGGCAGAGGTTGCATATCCCCACAAGGTCCTCTGGCCTTTCTGGAAACCAAATTCAACAGGCAGTTCTCTTCGGCCATCTATACTTTAGTCAAGCCATTTAAAAATATTTCTTAGTTAACACAATTTGGCTACAGAAAGAGCTCAAGGAATACATAGCAAAGAAGATCATCTAAACTGGTCTTAGGGTATACTATGTGGACTAAGTTCATTAACTTCAAAGCTGAAAAGGCCCATCTACTCCAGAAAATCTGGTATACTACAAGGGCAACCATTCTCTTCAGCATTAACTACTACTATCTAGCAGTACAGAATTTCGTATTCTCTGGAGACACTGTTCTTTGTAAGAGACTCTAAGGTCTCCCTTCAACTATGAAAGAGAGAATGAAGTGTATTTTTGCTTTAATCTCCTTTAACCGTGGTCTTACTAGAAAAAATCTGATGACTGTTCACATGGATCCATGTCCACGCTCCTTACTTAGAAACCATCTGCAGAAAATAAATTCCCTCTTCTAAAGTTATTAAAAATAGGGGCGCCTGGGTGGCTCAGTCGGTTAAGCGTCTGCCTTCGGCTCAGGTCATGATCCCAGGGTCCTGGGATCGAGCCCCGCATCGGGCTCCCTGCTCCGCGGGAAGCCTGCTTCTCCCTCTCCCACTCCCCCTACTTGTGTTCCCTCTCTCGCTGTGTCTCTCTCTGTCAAATAAATAAATAAAATCTTTAAAATAAATAAATAAAGTTATTAAAAATAAGCCAATTTCTATGTTAATGTTAAGGGTTCTAACTAAGCTAAATGGAACAAAGGACGGGCAGGAAGTTCTCAGTTTTAAATGTTCATTCCAAAATTCATGACACAAGGAAAAAGTAAAACCACACAGGCAGACAAAACAGGGGCAAGTTAGACAGAAAGTCTGTCTTAACAGAATTTCCTGGCTCCCAACAGTTTGTGTCAGATTTTAAAAGACTAAAATGCTGTAATACCTATTTTACCCAATAAAACTCTGTAAAAACATACATAAACATTTGAGGCATGAATCTCACATGAAAAAGTAAAATTTTTAAGATGCTGGCCTGAATGGCAGGAACATTTTTTTAAGTTACCCATAAAGAGATAAGCTCTACATACATACACAAAGGCAATTTGCTCAGAATCAAATGCCTTGAACAGAGTAAAATGAAGCCCATGGCTTGCTTTATTTCCTTTTATAAACTGTAATTCTCATTTCCCTGAAGATCTTCTCTAGGGAGAAAAATCATCTTACTCTAAGGTCTCTCTCTATATCATGTATTATCAACCACTGATTACAAATGTAAATCCCAACTTTTCTCCCTTCCACCATTAGTGCAAAAGCCTTACATTATATGCTGCAGTCACCAGAGAGGATCTGAACAAATAGCTATGGTTTACTCCAGGAGAGAATATTTAAAATAAAACTTCTTTTCAAGTCACATATGAAAAATGTTTCTTTAACATCATTTGTAATGCTCATTATTAAAAAAAAAAAAAAACCTTACATGTTTACCTTCTATGACTTCCAACTTTACATACCATTTGCACTGAAATGAAACCATAGACTGCACTCAAGATATGCATTTTTTAAAGTCATGGTAAATATTTCTGTGTATTTCATTCTGCTTTTTTCCTCATGATCTTAAACTATGTTTAAAAGAAAACTATGTAAAAACTCACCAAGTTAAGTCAGTAGGAAGACTCTAATTTGTCTTGTCTAACAGGAAACCTCTGTTGGAAATAGAGATGATGAATCAGACTTAACCAGATTCTGAATCTCATACAAGTCTTTACTTATTTTGGCTATTCTGAAAGGGAAAACCTTACAAAAGCAGGTAATACATTTGCTAGGAATTCCTAGTCAAAATCACCATTCTTATATTTTATCACTAGTTCTGGATATGCTATTTTTTAGTCATCTCTGAAAAAGATTATACTTTGATATGGAAGTCTGAAAAATCCAAGCTAATTCTTTTAATCAACTGGCCTATGAATGCAGCAAAAATGAAATAAATGGTTTGCTTCGTGTCAACATGTACAAGAGGGGGGTCATCATCACATTTGCCAGTTACCTCACAAACTGTTCAAAGAATTATTTCGTTTTTATGTCAAATGTCCTTTATAAAAAGTGCTCTGTGGGTCAACTACATGAAAGCAAGATACATTTAAGCAAAGCAATGTATTCTATGGTTTAAACGAACAACTACCATAATGAGGTTCCTGGTGAAGACTGAGGAGATGTCTTAACTAAAACACCACCACCACCCTAATTATCGACCATAGCCTACAAAGTAACTCAAAACAGAAACAGGGCTAAGAGTGGTTGCCAGGCTTCCAGAAGCCTAACATAAGCAGAAAATTCTAGCACTCTCTTCCCTTTTGTGGGAAAATAAGTACTGCATACATACTGGGTGATTCCTTAAAAATAGAATCTTTTCTTGAAAATCTAAACACTAATTTTAACCGGTACACCTACAAATAAGCTTCTCTTATTTTCATAAACTAGTCTAGTTACTATCAATAATGGAAGGAGCCCTCACCAAAAACTGTCCTCAACTACTGATGCTAAAACAGGCCAGTCTTGATCAGAAGAGTTAAGAGTAGCAAGAGTCAGGCTGAATTCATTTAACAAATATTTACTCAACACCAACTGTGCAAGGCATTCTTTCAGACACAGAGGTTAAAAAAAAAAAAAGACAGACAAGGTTCCTGACCCTCTGAGGGTAGACAGACAAATACCTCTTAAGACTCTGTAAGTAGTCCCAGGCGGAAGATGCCAACCAACTCTAAGAAATGAAAATGCTGAATGTTGGTGATTCTTAAACAGAAACCACTACCTTTAGTTCCTTACCCTGTAAAACAAATTTTTTAAGTGTAAGGCTTTGGTTTCTCAGTTAATTTGCTACAATGAACATTTTCAGGCCCAGTGGATCAGCAAAATGTAAGGAGTCTGACAATACTGATGAGGACTGGGAGGAACAGGGACACCTCTCACACTGTAGGTAGGAGGGCAAATTAATACAACCACTTTTGAAAAACAGTTTTATCTAATAAAACTAAAGATCCAGCAATTCCACTCCCAAAAATGGCCCAGAGAAATTCCTGCACATCCATCAGCACACATAGACAAGAATGTTCATAGCAGCCAAAAACATCAACAGTAGAATGGATACACAAATTATGGTACATTCATATAACAGGAAGCTATATGGCAGTGAAATTAAACTACTGTTCTACATAACAACATGGATGAAAGTTACAAACATATTGTTAGGTTCTGAAAGAAGACACAGAAGAACACATACTATATTATTCTATTTATATAAAGTTCAAAAACAGACAAAACTAAATTATAATGGTTTGTAAGGATTCCTAGGTGGTAAAATCATAGAGAAAATGATTATCACAAATGTCAGACTCTCCACAAGAGTATGGGTTATGATCTAAAAGGCATACACAATATAGCAAGCTTCTAGGTGCCGGCAATGAGATATTTCTAGGTCTAACTGGTGGTTATATAGGTACTTTCTTTTTATAATTCATCTTTAAACTATAGTTATGTTTTATGTATTTTTCTATGTTTTATATTTCATAATAAAAATGTTCGAGACATATGTTAAAACAGAGTAGCTACAAAGGTACATACATACACACACACACACATATATATCCTCCTACATCTAAGGGTGAATACAATGTCTTGCACAGAATACACCCGTGTTTTTTTTTTTCCAAGACAATTCATAAGGAGAAATCAATAATAAAGAAGGGTCACCTAGGAATGAACACCTATAGACAGACTTTCCTATCATACTTTCTTTCTTTGAATTTAACTGAAATACCTAAGGTCTGTATTTCAGGGAAATTTATAGTACTGACACAAATGTTTAAATCTGGCTACTCACCAGGAGCCATTAGTTAAAACCAGTCATTAGTTAAATAAAAAAATTATTATAAGAAATAATCCAGGGGCGCCTGGGTGGCTCAGTCGTTAAGCGTCTGCCTTTGGCTCAGGTCATGATCCCAGGGTCTTGGGATGGAGCCCCACATCAGGCTCCCTGCTCCGCAGGAGGCCTGCTTCTCACTCTCCCACTCCCCCTGCTTGTGTTCCCTCTCTCGCTATCTCTGTCAAATAAATAAATAAAATCTTAAAAAAAAAAAAAAAGAAAGAATCCAAAGTTTCTGAAGGCAAAGCCAAGATACAGTATTTTTTGGTATTACCTTTTTAGCTTAATCATGGCCTCTCATGGAACCTCCAATGACTTCCCATCTCACTTGGAGTAAAAGCCAAAATCCTTGTAATGGCTGAAAAAGGACTGCACAATCGGACCTCATTACCTCTCTGGCCTCACCTCCAATTATGTTTTCCTGACCTCACTATGTTCCAGTCAAACTGCCCTTCTTTGCTGTTGTTCCTGAGACAGAACAGACCCATTCCTGCCTCAGGGCTTTGTACTTGCCTTTTTCTCTACCTGGGTAACTCTTCCCCTAGATATTCTCCTGGCACGCTCCCTCACCATTGTTGGGTCTTTCTGTAATAGTCACCATCTTCTGTGAGGCCTTCCCTGACGCCCTTAAAATGTCATCCCCTTCCCCAAGGCCACACTCCTATTCCTCCTTCATTACTTCATTTTTTTCTCTAGCACATAAAATCATCTACCTTAAAATACCTGGAATGTATGAAAGGCAGACTCCTGTCTGTTTGTTCCCAGACTCCCTTTGTGTATGGCACAAGGGAGGCCAGAAATAAACGTTTATTTAATAAATGGCTGAATTAATCTTTTTCTTTTCCATTTCTGTTCTTGAAAGATTAGACAGTAAATCCATATATTTAAAAAAAAAAGTTTCCCCTCTATGTCAAATTTATTAACAAAGTTTGTTTTACTAACAAGCTTCAGGTTTATTAGTATTAATGAGTCACGGGTAAGGTAAGACCTATGAAGAGCTGATACAGAGCTGCATTTTCCCCCTAACAAACGCGCAGTCCCTGTTCTAGTGGTAACAATGCTGGGAAGCCACTGAGAGACAAGAACTGCTCTAGCACACTGGTGTACCCGCTACGGGAGCTTCCTGACAAGACATTGCATGAAGACGGACGGCTGCCTTTAGTTAGGCTTTTTAAGTTTAGGGTTTTTTTTAATGAGGTTTTATTTTAATAGAAGGGGGAAAAAGGTGTTTTTAAAAGAATTATGTAGGGGCGCCTGGGTGGCTCAGACGGTTGGGCGTCTGCCTTCGGCTCAGATCATGATCTCAGGGTCCTGGGATCGAGCCCCACATCGGGCTCCCTGCTCGGCAGGGAGCCTGCTTCTCCCTCTCCTTCTACTGATCCCCCTGCTTGTGCTCTCTCGCTCTCTCTGTCAAATAAATAAATAAAATCTTAAAAAAAAAAAAAAGAATTATGTAAACAAAATATAACTTCAAGAAGAAAGTTCTTTATATTTTTACTCCCACAAAAACGGAAGGCTTCTGTTATGTATCCTGATGAAATATCCCAACAAGGTAACTACGGTTAGAGAAAAAAAATTATTTTTGAGTTAGGTACCAAAATTGTTATAGTAGTTTCCAGAGTGAAAGGGAAAAAAAAACTCCATACTGTTAGTGTATCATATTATCCTATTCTAAAGAAAGATTTAAAATAGGAACATCTCTCCCCAGTATAAATTGTGGGATTGATGTGATAAAGAGCAGGTAAAGAACTCCATTCAAACTTAGTGATTACAGTGGCAAACGGGAAATAATTCTCTAAACAAAACTGCCTGTCAGGTGATATGACATATATCTGAGCATACAGACAGAGCTTATACTTTTGATGGAATGCTTCGCTCAAGTTAAAACTGGAGTAAACTTAGATCCAAAGGTTACTTTCCAACCACAATACTTGTGACCTGAACCATATCCTAACACATGAATAAATCTGTGAGAAAATACACAGGCATCTGATATTGCATGGTTACACTTATTACTAAGGCCAACATTAAGGTCTGATCAATTGTTAAAAAAAATACTTCACACATAAATTCTTATCAAATTCTTAAAGATAGTTCACATATTCATGAGGTGAAAATATCATGACTATATATTCATACATGACGTGGCGGCCCAAATTAGTTGTTAAGAAAGGAAGTCCTACTCAAACACTTGCAGCAGGCAGAGTGTATTATTAGAGAAGAGTAACAGTTTTCATGTGTAACACTTCAGCATTCCAAGCGCTCAAAGCTCTGAATAGCATCCACATTTAAAGGGGAAAAGACACGGAGCATAAAAATTAAAAATATACTCAACCTTGCAATAATTAAGAAAGTAGAGTGGATTAAAGACTCCAGACAAAAAAATTATAAACGAAAACTCTGATCATTGAAACATATGGTCCCTGAACAAACTTTATCAGTAATAATTCTAATATAAGGTGAAGGCTTATATTTTTTAATGCTTAATTTGGCTAAGAATGCTCCAAGAAACTCTTTCATGAATATCAGCTATGTCTGGATCATGCTGAATTTAGAAGGTAACACAAGAATTCCCTGAACTGGACTGGAGATCAGTGAACAGTCCTACGCTTGGTGGGACGTATTCTAGGAGTTAAAAAGTAGTAAAAGAGGAAGGGTTTAAAGAAAGAGGTGAGGAGTCATTAACATTTATGAAAAATAGCTACTGGATATGAGACAATAAAAATACAAAATACTGGAATGCAAAAGTTGCCAAATTTAGCAGATTCCAAAAAGAATCCATAGGAAAAGAAAATTTTAGAACCTCTGACCCTAATAAAAGTTGGCATTCTCAGTTATGAAAGGGTCTCCTCATCCCTCCCCCTCCCCCAAGTGATGATATGAATACCTAAGTGGTGGCCCAAGTGGGAGAATTCAGGTAAGATACTGAGGAAAAAAAAAAAAATCAAACCAGGGAAACAGCAAGAACAACTATCACAACAAGAAGGAGGAGGAGGACGACAAGGAAAGCATAGGGATCCACATGAGGCTGTTGTTCACTGGAGTTCTATAACAGCAAATAAATGGAAACAACTTAAAGATCCATCAAAGGGTTTGGAAAAACTGAAATATTCATAGTGAAATAAAAATTAAACAGCTAAAACGAGGGACCTAGATTTATATGAATCCAGATGGATAGATCTTGAAAAACAATAAGCAAAAAAACAAATGACTGTCATAGAATTTATATATTCACACACATTCTCTCTCTCTCTCTCACACTCACACACACACACACACACACACAGACACACTGCACTGCAAGGATGCACACTAAATTCAGGGTAATAGTTGTCTCTAGGGAGTGAGGGTGGGAAAAAGAACAGAGAAAGTAAATAAAGAGGGATTTCAGCTAGAGAGGTTTGTCATAATCTCTCCATTTTGTTTGCCTTTTTAAAAAATGTTTCAAAAACAATGAATTCAGAAGGAAAAGTAAATTAGAAAAGATTTTTTTAAATCGACATCAGGGAAATATTTTAAATAGACAATAATGTAGTCTGAATCAAACCAAAAAAAGCCAATGAATTCAGACCAGATCTTCTTAATAATGAAAAAACTAGCTCTTGTTGGTAAAATACTTTTCCCAGTTGACTGGAATTACATAGCACTGGGCTTATTTAAGCAGAGGGAGGAGGAGGCTGACTTCATATACCTCAGCAAGAAAGCACATTTTATTATTTTTATTTATTTAATTTTGAGAGAGAGGGAGAGAAAGCATGTGTTGGGGGGGTGGGGAAGGTGGGAGAGGAACAGAGGGAGAGGGAGAAGGGAGAAAGTGCTGGGCGTGGAGCCCCACATGGGGCTCAATCTCATGACCTTGAGATCATGACCTGAGCCAAAATCAGACTCAGTTAGTCAGACGCCTAATTGACTGAGCCACCCAGGCACCCCCAAGAAAGCACACTTTACATACAACTAATACAGTAATCCAGCCTATCTTCAGGTTGTAAATCCTTATAAAGGAACCAGATTTCCACAGAGGACCTTCTCTTTCCTCTCCACCATCCTACCTTCTAACCTCATGAAGACCTGTCCTCCATCCTTCCCTAATTTTATTCATTGCCCTCATAGGACTAATCCCTCCTTTAATCACGTCAATTTTTAGTGCCTGAACTCAAAGACAGATTTATTTTTAAAGAAAACTTGAGACTTTTTGAAATGACTTAAGCTTTTTCTCCTCTTTCAATTACGTTTTTTCCTCTCTCTTCCTTTGCTTTTTGCCATCCCCAACCTTTTGTCCCCCCTTCCATTCTCTTGCTGACCAACAGTTGCTTTCAACTGCTTGTAAGCCTCTGGCATATTTATACTTTTTGCTTCTTAAGGAAAAGATACTCCCAAACCAAACAAAATCCCATGCCATAGCCCAAAGGTCAACTAAAGAGGAGAAAACTTAAAGTAAAAAATACTAACCATATTTTGCTGTCTTTCATTTTGGCATGAAGACCAGGAATACAGTTCCAACTACCAAATAAGACAGCAAAACCAAACTTCCTTTCACATTTTATCATCTTTATATCATTGAAATGTATCTGGGGCCGTCTGTTTCACAAGACACTTTGGTTAAGAATTATAAGACCACTGAGAATAGGTCCGGTCCGTACAGTTAGGTATGACAACCTAGTGGAAACCGCAGCCTCAAGATTCACAACAGACGTACGATCCACGCACTACTCCCCCATCCTCCTGGTCTTCGTTAAAAGTACTTCTGAGGTCATCCTGTGTTAAATGCTTTAAGCTATATAACCATTTCCTCACAAATATCAGTCACTGCCTCAGTCTCCAAAGTACTCTGACATTCATGATCTTATTTGGGATTTTTAACAGCTCTGTGAGGCATGCGGAGCAAGTATTTTACAAATAAGGAAAGAGAAGCTCAGAAGTCATGATCACATGGCTATGAAGGGATCTGAATTCAGAACTCAACTCTTTTGAGTTCTCCTAACCCAAAACTTCGTCATTCCTATGACTGATTCTTAGATCAGGTATGGTCTTTTATTCAACATGTAGGAAATGGAAAAATATCTGATAGAAGGTATATTTATATACTCTAGCTTTCAATTCCCATTTCATTTTCAAGTGGCAACTCTGTTGAAAAGTATGCTTCTTTTCCCAATGAATTCTGAGCACCACTATTAAGGGAGACCTGGGCTAATCATTGACAGGCTCATGCCTACTTTCAAGGCTGGACCCTGGGAACAAATCATATGTTCTAATACTTTAAGAAAGACTTTCCATACATTAGCACGTAATCATCATTAATTTTTTTAAATAAAATGCGTTCTAACATGCCAGAGTAATTTTCTACCCTGAGTTTCCAAGAAACTAGCGTCTTTTCCCCCGAGATCTCTCTCTCCATTGCCGTAAGCTCACAGAATTAAAAAGCCCAATTTCTATCATTAATATTTATTTGAGATGTATACCACGACTAAAATACTAAACAGCACCATGTTCCACCCAACTGCTTAAGCCAAAAAAACCCCTTTTCCTAGGGTTCCCATCTATCAGCAAGTCCTGTCAGCACTCTTGCTTCCTAACACATTCCACATTTATCCATTTCTATGCAGTTTTCTCTCACCTGAACTGGTGTTAACAGGTTTCTAATTGATCTCCATTACTAGAAAGGATACTGGCAACAAACCAGGAAACACTAACATTGGCATCCTCCAATCTAGCTTTCCAGTCTTACCTAATGTGACTGTTCAAATTCAGTCAACTGCCAGACTATCCAATTCCATTGCTCAGTCCACATTCACAACAGAACTAACGTGGCTATACAGACTGGATTCCTCCCTAAGGATGTGGGATTACAAAGATAAATTTGCCACTCTATCTGTTCTTGGCCCTATATGAACCTCTTTTCCCTTTCAAATTCAACCAAAACTTTACTGATTAAAACTGCACAGACATGATTTGACTCTGATCCTCAAGATGTTATTTTTTTAAAAGATTTTATATATTTATTTGAGAGAAGAGAGAGCGCGCTTACGAGAGAGAGAGAGAGAAAGAGAGCGCATGCATGTGCGCGCACAAGAGTGGGAGAGAGAGAAGCAGACTTCCCACTGAGCAGGAGGCCTGACGCAGGGCTTGATCCCAGGACCCAGGACTAGGACCTGAGCCGATGGCAGACCCTTAACTGACTGAGCCACCCAGGCGCCCCCTCAAGATGTTTTTAAAAGGCTCCTTTATGGGCACCTGGGTGGCTCAGTCGTTAAGCGTCTGCCTTCGGCTCAGGTCATGATCCCAGGGTCCTGGGATCGAGTCCCGCATCGGGCTCCCTGCTCTGCGGGGAGTCTGCTTCTCCCTCTCCCACTCCCCCTGCTTGTGTTCCCTCTCTCCCTGTCTCTCTCTCTGTCAAATAAATAAAATCTTTAAAAAAAAAAAAAAAAAAAAAAAGGCTCCTTTATTTCCTGAAAACCCTCTCCTTTGAAGCAAAGATTCACCTTATCAGCCTAATCAAATTATTTTCAAATAAAGTGCCCATTTTGAGAGGCCTATTGATTATTTAAATTTTGGAAGAGTAACTTCTCCCCACCTATACAAGCAAAGACAGATATTTATCCTAAATTCAACAACTAATTTTTTTTTAAGATTTTATTTATTTATTTGAGAGAGAAAGAGTGCGCGCGTGAGCGCACAAGCAGGGCAGACGAGCAGAGGGAGAGGGAGCAGCAGACTTGAGCCTGACGTGGGGCTTGATCCCAGGACCCTGAGATCATGACCTGAGCAGAAGGCAGACACTTAACTGACTGAGTCACCCAGGCGCCCCCCCCCAACAACTAATGATAACATTACTAAATATGTTTCTATTGCTGGAGCCCTAGAGTCAATCAACCATAAAAAATATTCATTGACTATCTCCAGTTCCATGTTGAACTACCAGCTTTAACACTACCAATTTCTTTGCCTGTTTTTTTTTTTTTTTAAGATTTATTTATTTGAGAAAGAGAGACAGTGCAAGTGCAAGGTGGGGTGGGGGGGAGAGGTAGGGGAAGCAGAAGGAGAGGGAGAGGGAAAGAGAGAATCTCCAAAAGACTCCCCACTGAGCGCAGAGCCCACACACAGGGCTCGATCTCGTGACCCTGAGATCACGACCTGAGCTGAAAGCTGAAATCAAGAGTCAGACATTTAACTGACTGAGCCACCCAGGCACCCCTACTTGGTTTGAATAAAGAGAAAATTGTTTCTGACCTTGAAGAGCCAGGAAAAAAGACTCAACTCATAGTTAAAAGAAGAACTGCTCATATTTTCAGCAACTGAGAGCTTCTCCTCAATATATGTTTTCTTCCTTTAAACAATTTCCCTACCATCTTTCACAGTACACTTCACCCTTAAATAGCAAGCCCTTTTGAAGTCACAAAAATTATTTCTCCATCTACTCAACCCCTGGATACCAGATGGAACGAAAACTCAGTAAAATCAATTTAAAAAAATCTAGAAGAGTCAGCGAGGTATTCAAATCAAACAGGGAAGCTTTGGACTCTAAACACAAATTCATTCAAATATTAAAATTTACAGAACTCATAAATGAATTCACTTTTAAGGGATTGGGCCTCCAAAGTTACAAAATGTGGCCAAAAGTTACCACTATCACTTTATCTTTACTGCTAGAGGTAGTTACCTTAAGAACTATCTTACATTACAAAGGTCAACATTTTATTGGGTCTTCCAAAATCAATTCTTCACAATGAGAAATGGACATCAGTTAGATAAATAAAGTAACAATAGAACAAGTCAATATATTCATAAGCTTCTGCTGTCCTTGGGACCCGAATTCTAGTGCAGGTTTTGCAGATGCTTTCCTAAATCTGACTTTTCTCAGCCTTAAATTGAGGATGACTGTCCAAGGTCTCTTTCAGAGCACAAGTCTATGCCCCTCTAGAAATAATGTTAAAATTACATCTGCCTGGGGCGCCTGGGTGGCTCAGTCGGTTAAGCGGCTGCCTTCAGCTCGGGTCATGATCCCAGGGTCTTGGGATCGAGCCCCACGTCGGGCTCCCTGCTCAGTGGAGAGTCTGCTTCTCCCTCTCCCTCTGCCTGCCTCTCTGCCTACTTGTGCTCTCTATCTCTCTGTCAAATAAATAAATAAAATCTTTGAAAAAAAAAAAATTACATCTGCCTTGGGGCGCCTGGGTGGTTCAGTCGGTTGAGCGTTCGACTCTTGGACCTTTGGTTTCGGCTTAGGTTGTGATCTCATGGGTCAAGGGATCAAGCCCTGCATCAGGCTCTGCCCTCAGTGGGGAGTCTGTTTTAAGGATTCTCTCCCTCTGTCCCTCCCTCCACTCGTGCACACACTCTCTCTCAAATAAATAAATCTTTTTTTTTCAAATAAATGAATCCTTAAAAAAATTATATCTGCCTCTCTTCACATGTGCTTTCTGAAAACTAAAAGCAATACATACAGAGTACAAATAATTCAAAAGTGATAGGAAGCTATAAATGTAAAGTAAAAGCTTCCTTCCAGACACCCAAATCCCTCTTCTAAAGCCTAAAGACAACTACTGTTTGAAACAATCCCCAAAATGCACAAAACCAAAAAAAGGCCATGTACCAGCAAACACACACACACACACACACACACACACACTTCCTGGAGGCACACATAGACCTATCCTTTCTAAAGGTTGTAAAGAACTCCAGTGTATCGTGATGTGTGGTTTCCAGGGGTCTGCTACAGCAAACAACCCAGCAAACTGGTATATCTGAACATACATGCAAGCAAGCCCAAGAGCCTGTACATTGTTTATTTTGATAGATAATGCCAAATTGCCCTGTAAATGTTTTATATATATATGTATATACTCCCCAGATGATTGCCAGATTCCTTGCACCTTTGAGCATCTACCCACTTGACAGATATTCATCCAGGATGGCCAGAGACAAAAAAACAGAAACAAAAAGAAGCAGTGAGAGAGACTTAGACCCCCCCCCCAAAAAAGCTCAGAAATATCTCTTATTAATTAAGTAGACAAACTTCATCCAAAAATACAGCAAACATGATATGTGATACTTGTTTGTTTATAAGATTTAAGTGCTGCTGTTTCCTTGAGATGTTTAAGAAGATATTGATAGAAAATAAATTTCAGGTGGGAAGCAAAAGGAGAGTAGGTGAGCAACTTGTATTGCAGCGTCTATGTGAATCCCAAGAACACACAGTTTTTAGATCAGGATGTGGATTTAATAACATGTACAGCTAAATTCCTTCACATATAAACTGGCTATTTTCACCCCAGAAAGGTTTATCAACACAGAAGTCCATTTAGTTCCTTATCTCTGTCATTGGCAAAGGATCCCTATGAAGTCAGCAATTTATCCCCAAATTAAATGGGATAGTATATGATTCCAAAGGTGACAAAACTGCTCATAAACCACATAGGAAGCAACTCTTGATGTATTCCTAACGTGTTCATCCACTTTGAAAATTACCTTAATTATTATAATAGGAAGTATTTACAAAAGACCATGTAAACATCAGGTGACTCTCAAAGTGTGTGTGTGTGTATGTGTGTGGGTATGGGTGCAGCACATGAGTTTCTAAAAACAAAATAAATATATACAAAAGCTCTCGTTTTACTTTCCTATAATTTATTATCAGTATTACATCTCTATCGCTTCTTGGCCTTTTGGCTAAGATGGAGTATAGTATTACATCTTCAATTGCAGTACGCTATCACATTTTGGGGGAAAGACAAAAAATATGTTAGTGTTACACTGAAATGTAAAAAAAAAAAACCCAACTTTTTAAAATTTTACTATCAGGGAAGTGCAGTATGTCTAGTGCAGTATGTTTTGTTTTCAGCAGGAGCTCCCTCTAACTTTATAAGAACACTGGGAAAATACACTTTAGGAACACCTACTATGAGATTATTCCCAACACATTCTTTCCTCTCTTCACTCAAGTAAACCAACCACACCCAACACTAAATATCTCAAGAAAATTGCCCCCAGTTTCTTACATTATCAGGGGATCACTAAAAAAGACACACACAAAGCCTCATAATCTTAAGTATCAATCCAAGCACTCCGAATCAAGGCCAACCTTACATACACCTACATACAAAACTAACCAAGCACAGCACATCCTACACTGAGAGCCAGAAGCATCTCTTTCAAAATGAGAGTTAAAAAGAAAAAAAGAAAGAAAGAAAGAAAAAATAAAAGAGGGTGGTTTTCTCAGCCCTTGCTCTGACTACACCACAAATGATCAATGGGTCCCAACTCCAGACACTGGACTCAAAGCAGATAGTTCCAGGTATCCAATGAGCATCAACTGGGCAAGGAAGGGGGAGTTGAACTAAATGGGATGCAATGTCAAACACAAGGATTACCTGGCAAGGGTCCTATGATATTATCAAAAAATCACTTGAGAGGTCCATAAATTCTGCCACTAATTAAGAAGCCCTTACCTGTAAGACTTATCATTTGGGTAGGCCCTTTAAGATTGCAGCTGTAGAAAAATTAGTCTTCTAGGAGTTGGCAAATTCTACCTAGTGGAGTTTAATGCCCCATCTACCAGACTGAAGTCCACAGCTTAGTAGATAAAAATTTTAGGTTAAGAGTTTTCAAATAAAAATTATAAACCAAACAAAAACAAATATTCTAATCACATAATTAAAGAGGCAGACCTCAGACTGAGACAAAATAATTACGTCCTTCACTGCAATCTACTGTTTCCAAGACAGTTAAGAATCTGTTTCTTGGATTTGAGATTGGTATTAAGTGGCAATGAATCAAGGACAGAAAAACAAATGACTACTTGAAACTAATCCAAAAATCAAATCCAAAGACATTCAATTTAACACTGAGCTTGTACATACTGTCAAGAACAAACTAAAGCAGCATTTGGGTTGAGTTGCTATGTTGAATGGCAGACTACTATGACCTAAGAGAACGCAATGGCTTATGATTGGCTACAGACAGTCTGGGAACCCAAATACATATTTATTGGTTACTGCCTATCCTTGCCACAAAAGTTTATCCAATCAGATCATGTAATACAAATAATTTCCGAAAGTAAGTAGTTTGGGTTTTTTTCCATTGTATCAGTTTTTAATTAACATGTACCCTATACAAGGCACAGCAGTCAAGGCAGAGTCCAACAGAGAAAAGGAGGCGTCTTAGTTTTCTACTGTTGCATAATAAACTGCTAAAATCTGATGTCCAATGTCCTTGAGACTTCCACATAATTTATAATTAACTCAATCACTTCTATTTTTTTTTTAAGAATTTATTTATTTATTTGACAGCGAGAGAGGGAACACAAGCAGGGGGAGCGGGAGAGGGAGAAGCAGGCTTCCCGCTGAGCAAGGAGCCTGATGTTGGGCTTGATCCCAGGACCCTGGGATCATGACCTGAGCCGAAGGCAGAAGTTTAACGCTGAGCCACCCAGGTGCCCTCTATCACTTCTGTAAGTATCTCATGTCTATAAACTCTGACTTTTCACAACTGACATTAATTTAGCTAATTCAAAATATCTTTATAGTTGGCAATAAAGATGATACTGTTATCCTAATTCTTTATTCTAGAATGAAATTATGACCTCTACTTCAATCCCTACAGTACTTGAAGATGAAAAATTATTCAAAAAGAAAAAATTGTTTAATTATTTTAAAAAGTACTATGAAAAAGTACTATACACATTTATAGTGAAATCATTCACAATTTATGGGCAGGAGACTGGAGTTAGTATAGTGCTCACTATCCAGTTTGTAGACTCTTCAGATCTTTTCTTGCCTCTCTGCCCTCAAGTAGTGATAATCAAGTTAAGAGAAGAATGGATAAATTTAAATCCACCCATTTTAGTATTTGTGAGCTTGGTTAAGGAACTGGAGACTAAGTTTAGAAAAAATTGTTAAAATGAGGTTTTGGCATTATATAAAGCTCTAACCAGATCCTTTTAAAAGGATCCAAACTCTGGACGTACTTTTTTTTTTTTTTTTTTTACAGTTTTTATATACGGTAAAATTAACCTTTTTGTGTACACTCTGTAAATTTTAACAAAATTCACGTGTAAGACCACTGCAATTAAAAAAAAGTTTTTATGTAAATTTTAAGACAACAACCATAAATAAAAGAATTATTTGAAGCACTTACTTCAAAAGACAAGATTTCTACCAAGTCAAAGGCAGACAAAACAGGACCTAAAAATTTAAACAAGGATTTACTGAAAATAGAGGAATACCAGCCCCTCTCCACTTTTGCTCCTGCCTTCTAGCCAATCCAAATCACTACAATTGCCCCCATTTCATTAATTCCCATGGCTTCAGTCACCACGTACATGCCTCTCTCTTCTCTATTGCAAACCAGCTTCCTGCTACTAGACATCACATGACTATCTCATAGGCATCTTAAACTCAGCAGGTCCCAAAACGGAAGCCCATCCTCCCCGCAAAACCTGATTGCTTTGAGTGATCCTACCATTCACCCAAGGGCTCAAACCAGATATCCTGAAGTTAGCCTTAACTCCCCACTCGCTCTCACAACCCACACCTCCACTTCCCATCCCCCAATTTAGTCATTCACCATGTCTTGTCAATTTTACCTCAGAAATATATTTCAAGCCCATTTGTTTCCGATCCCCACAACAACAGCTTAATTAGTTCAGGACATTATTATACTGCAGTATTACCTTAATTAGTACAACACTTTGTTTCATGCCTGCAGAGTAAGCTAGTGCTTGGCACAACATCTTTGCACAAAATGTTTTCTCTATCCAGAATGCCTTTTCTTCACCTCTGTAAACAACTACTCTAATCTCTCCAAGTAGAATTTAAATGGTTCCTCCTCCCCACTTCCAATGTGTAAATCTCTTGCTGCTGTAATTACCTGCCTTTCTCACTAGACTCTGAGTCCCAGGAGGGCACTCAACTATGATATTTACCTTGGCAAGTCTGGTGTCTAGGCAGTGCCCAGCAAATAGTAGGTGCTTAATAAATGTTTGAAAAAGGAATGACTCTATCATGATCCAGATAAAATGGCCTCAAGGATTTTTACTTCCCTTTGCTAAGATTCTATGCTTACCAAGTGACCTTTTGGTTAATACAACACAGTAGTTACTAGCTGCATGATCTCAGGCAAGTTATTAAAAGAAACCTCTAGGCCTCAGACTCCTCACCTGTAAAATACAGGCAAGAATACTTCCTTCATAAGGTTATTATGAAGATTAAATGACTTATACACATGTAAAATGCTTAGAGCAGTGCCTGGGACACAGTAAGTCAGTTCTCAGTAAACATTAGCTACTATTAGTTTTTGCTAATTAATACCTGGACACTAGAAGGGTAACATTAGCTACTATTAGTTTTTGCTAATAAATACCCGGACACTAGAAGGGGAATGGACTGAGCAGACATACGTTTTCTAGGACATGGAAAAGACCACCCCTCAATGAAAATTAATGCCTGGGTGGATCAGTCAGTTACGCACCGGACTCTTGATTTTGGCTCAGGTCATGATCTCAGGGTCCTCAGATCAAGCCCCATGTTGGGCTCTGCGCTGGGAATGGAGCCTGCTTAAGATGTTTCTTTCTCCCACTGCGTGCCACACCCCCATAAATAAATGAATGAATGAATGAATGAATGAATGAATGAATAAATAAATAAATAAATAAAATGGCATGCTGGTTTATCTGTCAGCCCCTTATGAGTTTGTTTAGCCACTTTTCCCTGAGACCAATCAACTCTGGTGACACTGAAGAGACAGTTCACTTGCAAAACTTTAGAATGTATCCTGAATCCTGAAGACCCCATCACACTGAAAGCATCCTGGGAGGGCTTATCAGAAGAGCTAGTTGGTCACCTTATGACAGCTTACCTTGGTTCTCTCTAAAACACAACATTTTGGTCAAAGGCACTACAGTTTAGTTAAAAGAATGTGATGCTAGGTGGGAGACACTTAAAGTATGCCACTAATTAGCTGTGAACCTGATTGTGCACTTTATTTTTTCTTTTAATTCCAGTTAGTTAGCATAGTGTTATATTAGTTACAGGTGTACAATATAGTGATTCAACACTTCCATACAACACCCTGTGATGATTGTGCACTTTAAACAGAGTCTCTGAGTTTGAAAAAGTACTAGTCAGTTCTCAAAAGGAGGTAAAAAGTGGTGTAAGTAATTCAAAACAGAGAGTTAAAAAAGAAATCCTTAACATTTTGCTTTGGAATGTATTCTGTAATTTTTCCTATAGATTCATATCCAAAATTTTATCTGGGCTAAACTTATAACAAAATGTATTTACATAGCATGGCCATACATTAAAGTCATCATGGGAGTGAATTCAAAATAAATGAAGGAGGCCAGCATGAAATAAATTCCTATGAATAGTAACAGGAAGATCATTTAAAACTATTATTATATAATAATTCCTCTCAACCTCACAGCATCTTCTTGAGGCTCAATCTTAGCCATAAAATTCTTTTAACCAAAAATCTCTAAATGTCATTCAGAAATAAAAGATGAGAACAACTGAGTTTCCAAAGGTGAATCATTCTAGACCTGGGGAGCTAGGAGACAATCATCCAACTGAAGATTTTTGCTCTCACAGATGTGGGGGTGCAAAGGAGCTAGAAGTGGGTATCAGCCTAACTACAGGCCAATTTATGTCATAAAATCAAGGTATTCTTGAAAGGTTACACTGCAACCTCAGCCCCAGAAAGTACTTCAGCAACCACCTTGTCTAAACTCTTTGATTTTATAGAAGAAACTAAGATCCACAGAAGTTGCAACACATCTGTGAAATTACATAATAAATATTTAAGTACTGGGAAGTTCACCTATTTATTTATTTATGATATAATTGACATGTAACACTGTATTAGCTTTAGATGTATAACATAATGATGTAATATATGTATAATACTACAAAACGATCACCACAATAAGGTTAGTTAATGTCCATCAATACACATAGTTACAAAAATTTTTTTCCTTGGGATGAGAACTTTTACGATCTATAGAAAGTTCATTTAAATAATACACTTACATAAATAAATAACCTTCTCCTACACTTCTTGGAAAAAAAAGAGACTTTAATGCATTCAGTTTAAGTTGGGCCACATCTATATATCTGTTCTATCTTCCAGTTCTATACTGAACAACTTCATATGCGCTAAGAATAAAATCAGTCCTCTGGAATATACCTTAACTCCCATACAAGCCTCTCCACTACACCGCCACATGAAGCCTCCTCTCCAACTAGTCTGTCGGTTAGGCTATAAGCCTGCGGGTCAGCTCACACACACAGTCATGTGCCTTCTGCAAATCTGGTCATACCACTCTGAAAGCCAGGAATATTCTCCTACCTCTTATGTGCATATTACCCTTCTGGATCCAGGTCAAGTTCTACCTTGTCTTGAAGCCTTTCCTGATCACCCCAGCTCCCTCTGAATTCCTATCATACTTATTGTCACTTTCTTGGCAGTTAAAAAAGGTTACTTAGAATCCCTTACCTGATAATTAATGTAGGATGCCGAGTACTGTAATTCTTCTGTGTATGTCTTTCCCTACCCCCAAATTCTCTTTAGGTAGGTCTAGTGAGACCTAAGAATGGTACTTAAGAAACAAACAAGTTATCAGATGGAAAGGGGAAAATGGCTGACAGAATAATAGATTCCTTCATTAAAATGTTCTTTAATGCTTAAATGTATTCTGTAATTCTGTAATTCTGTTTAAATATCCTTCTAACTATAAAAATATCTGAATAATTATGAAAAAATGGAACACTGCAGACCCTTTAACGCAGAAATCCCACTTCCACTTCCAGAATGCATCCTAATGAATCAATCTGATCAGTATATACAAATATTTATGTATTAGGATGCTCATCAGAGCATAATTTACAAGCAAAAACTGGAGAAAAAGGAAGTTCATTTGTAGGGAATTGACCAAATATGATGCATTCATACAACAAAACTCTGTAGAGGAATTCTATGTAGTTATTTTAAAAGATTATTTTTAGGGGCACCCAGGTGGCTCAGTCGTTAGGCATCTGCTTTCGGCTCGGGTCGTGATGCCGGGGTCCTGGGACTGAGCCCCATATCGGGCTCACTGCTCTGCAGGAGGCCTGCTTCTCCCTCTCCCACTCCCCCTGCTTGTGTTCCCTCTCTCTGTGTCTCTGTCAAATAAATAAATAAAATCTTAAAAAAAAATAAAAGACTTTTTAGTGACATGTAATGTTTTAAGTTTTTATTTTTTTTTTACTATTTTTCTATTATTTTAAAATCAGAAAAAGGAAATCTTTTCATTCTGAAAAAAAAAAAAATACAGTATAGATTTTGCAATTACATCCATCTCGTTTTAAGGACTCAAGTGTATAGTGCATTACTCACATTTACTGCTATCACCACCACTAAAGGAGTGATGCACCAGCCCATGAAGAGAAGTAGTCCCTAACAATGGACCAAGGTCAACGTGCAGTTCATTTCCCTGCTGTTTTCATGTTGTTTCTTCAAGTCAAAAGTTTCTGAAATAATTTACCAGCAGCTTTCAAAAAGGAAGTTTCTCACCTACGCAGAGGACATTTCCATAAGTGGTGACAGGAGGGCAATGAGTCAGGTTATCATCAAGTTGAGTTATATTCCAAAGGTCGACCATCACTTCCACTGCCACTCCATCGTCAGACAGCCAACGTGGAGGGGAACTACCACTGACTGAGCCTTTCTGGTGAACAGATTCGAGTCCGGGGTACACTAAGACCAACATGGCACTCGGTGCCTTTGTGTTGACAGAACTGCAGCAGTCTGGGGCTCCCATTGCCGTTCTATTTCAGATGCTCATCCAACACTCTCTACCTAACCAAGGATCTCTTGGAATATTCTCTACTCCCCAGATACCAACTTCTGAAGTTTTTTCTCGGAACTCCTATTCCCTCTACCAAGCGGAAAAGAAGAGTCAAGATGAAAAAGTGCAAAAGCCCTGAAGAAGGACTTAGCTGGATATATTAGAAAAATAAAAAAGCCAGTGCAGCTTCATCATGGTAAACAAAGGAAAACACCATACACGAAACAGGCAGGAACCATATCACAGAGGACCTAACAGGTTATGATAGAGACTTTGGATGTTTATTTTCATAGAGTTTGCCGCTCCCACGGTGAATCAATTTTATATAAATGAGACCTAGATCTATCTTTCAGACCTCACCTGCTCTGCAAAAACCCGGTGCAATAGATTCAACTGCCTGCCTGCTAGGCAGCGTATCCTAAATGTCAATACATGCAAAGCCAAACACTATCTTTTTTTCCAAAGCAGCTCCTCCTGACTATTTTATATCTGCTAACAGACCGATCATTCACCCAGGCTTGGTATCTCAAAGTTGTCTTGCATTCCTGGCCTACTGTCCGCCCCCACTCCTTACAAGCTCCCCGGGGCCTCAGATCTCCAACTTACTCTCTTTTCTCTTCTCTAGTCCCACTGCCACGATTCCAGTTCACACTAGCACCAATCCCTGTGCAGTTTGCTGGAACAGGCTAACCAGTTTCCACACCTCCAGTTCATTCCATCAAATCTATACTATGTGATGTCATTTAGATACTTTTAAGACCATCATAAGCACATGATAATACAAATTTATTACCTCAAGTTCTTACTTCAAGCCCCACTCATACATCTGCCTACTTAACATGTTTATACTTAGCCACGTTCGCATCTCAAATTTAACATGTCTAAAATTGAACTCCTGATTTCTGATCTTCCCTCCAAATCCCACACCTACTCCCCCCATTCTTATCTCCCACTCCCATCTCAGTAAGCGGCACCTCTACACATCCAACTGCTTAAGCCAGAAAACTGGGAGTCAGTCTTGACACTCTTCTTCCTCAACCCCCACATCCAATCTATAATTAAATGGATTCTTTCTTTAACAAATCCATCTACTTTTCTCCATTGCCACTGAGTCCCACGTGCAAGATTCTTATTTCAGCAGTATGAGGTGCAGCCCGGGCACCGGGATTTGTAAAAGCTCCTCGGGTAACCAACATGCAGCTCCAGGGGAGAACCACTGCTCTGCAGCTTCTGGACCCCCACTAGCCTCTCTGATCTCACTTCGGTTACTTTCTCCCTTGCTCACTTAACTCCAGCCACGGCTGGCCTCCCTGGTTGTTCCTTGACCGTGCCAGGCACATCATTCCTCATGGCGTTTGCCTTTGCTCTGGTTCACTCCTTCAGCTTCTACAGATATTTACTCAAATGTTACCTTTGTAGTGCTTTACTGAGACATTCCATGGCCATTCCACTTAAAATTATAACCTCCACATCCACCCCAACATACCCTATCACTTTCTTCGGCTTTATTTTCCTCCTTGGGACATACTGCCTTCTAACATACCATATAATTTATGTATCTTATTTACTACCTGAATCTGCATTTCACGAGAGCTGGGATTTTTGACTCTTCTGTTCCTTATATATCCCCAGTACCTAAAACAGCATCTGGCACAAGGGAGGTACTCAGTTCGTATCTAACTTCCCCAGCAAGGCCTTTCCAGATTCCCCCAACTAAAGTGAAGTACCCCCATTATTCCCCAATAGTAATTTATTCCTTTCTTTCATTAACAATTTGTAATTACATTTGTGTTTATTTGTTGAAGCTCCCTTCCTAGACTGGAAATTCCAAGAGAATAGGGATTTTCTATTTGGTTCACCATTATATACGCTGTTTTTCATGCTTAAGTGGCACCGAGTAACTATTTTAAAAAATAGTTAATGAATGAATTAATGAATGGGGCTGAATACATTTTCTGAAAGCACACTCTGATCGTGTTATTTTTCAATCAAAATCTTTCAAAGTCTCTCCATCATTTACCACACTAAAGCCTAACTATCTGGCCTTGGTAGAAGACCTTTCATGTTCAGGGCCAATTTCTCTCTTATCTTAGCTCCTATTATCTCAGGCATCTTTTGCTTCAGCCATACTGCACGGTTCACATTTCCAGTACACACCCTATACTGACAAACACTGCATGTCCCCACCTCCACATTTTTGCTCATGACATTCCTTCTGCCTGAATTCCCTTCCCATCTCTGCCAATCAAAATTCCAGCCTTCAAAATACCTACCCTTCAAAACCCAGCTCAAAGGTAACCGTCATGAAGACAGTCCTGACTCCCACCCCAACTTCCCCAACTAAATGATCCCTTCTAATTCTAAACACCAAAATATGTAATACTGGTTTAATTCCCCAATCATTTCACAACATACCCCTTCTCCACCTTTTATAAGACCTTTCATTTATAGTCACTCAATAGATATTCGTTGAAATGAAGTCAGTTAACACCACTACTCCTGTCTGTCATAAAGCATATTTAAATGGGGGGGGGGGATGGAGGTTCTCTTCAGCAAGACCTTTAATAACCAAGAGATATAAGGCTGGAACGGCAGATTCCCAGCCTTAACCTCCCCTTCTATGCCTTTTCTGCAAAGGCAAGATCTTCCTGAATTTTTGGATCTCAAGTTTTTTAATGTATTCAACTGCTTGAAAAAAATATTAACTTGCACGTGCTACTACCAGGACAGAAATCCTATAGGCTATATTAAAATGGGTTAGCTGGGGGGCGCCTGGGTGGCTCAGTTGGTTAAGCGACTGCCTTCGGCTCAGGTCATGATCCTGGAGTCCCTGGATCGAGTCCCGCATCGGGCTCCCTGCTCGGCAGGGAACCTGCTTCTCCCTCTGACCCTCCCCCCTCTCATGTGCTCTCTGTCTCTCTCATTCTCTCTGTCTCAAATAAATAAATAAAATCTTTAAATAAATAAATAAATAAGTAAGTAAGTAAGTAAGTAAATAAATAAATAAATAAATAAATAAGGGTTAGCTGGGGAAATCGGAGGGGGAGACGAACCATGAGAGACTACGGACTCTGAGAAACAAACTGAGGTTCTAGAGGGGAAGGGGTGGGGGTATGGGTTAGCCTGGTGATGGGTATTAAAGAGAGCACATATTGAATGGAGCACTGGGTATTATACGCAAACAATGAATCATGGAACACTACATCAAAAACTAATGATGTAGGGTGCCTGGGTGGCTCAGTTGGTTAAGCGACTGCCTTCGGCTCAGGTCATGATCCTGGAGTCCCGGGATCGAGTCCCGCATCAGGCTCCCTGCTCGGCGGGGAGCCTGCTTCTCCCTCTGACCCTCCCCCCTCTCATGTGCTCTCTCTCATTCTCTCTCTCTCAAATAAATAAATAAAATCTTTTATAAAAAAAAAAACTAATGATGTAATGTATGGTGATTAACATAATAAAATTTAAAAAAATAGAAAAATTTAAAAAAATGGGTTACCTTAAGATTATCACATACTTGAAAGAATATCTGGCTGAAAGATCTGGATAGCTTAAGCTCTGCTGTTTGAAAATGATCATGACTAGGAAAACACTTCTGTTCAACAAGAAATCTGAAACTTTCAAAGTATTCCATTCATTTCTACATCATGTTAAATGATGGCCAAGAACAGCAATAACAATGCAGTAAAATCCTACCACGAAACATTTGTTGTACCTCAAGTAATAGGCCTTTGTTTCCCTACCCACACCCTCTCATAAGGCTGTGGTTCCCAAAATGTAGTCCACGGATCCCTGGAGGCCCCTTTCAAGGAGTCCATAAAGTTGAAACTATTTTCATAATACTAAGAAATCACTTGCCTTTTTCACTGCATTGACATTTGCACTAGTGATACAAAATCAACCATGGGTAAAACTACTGGTGCTTTAGCATAAATTAAGGTAAAGGCATCAAACTGTACTAGAGTCTGGTGTCTTTCACCATCATATACTGGTGATTTTTTTTTTAAGTCAATTTCACTTAAGAATGTTTTTGATGAAGCAATAAATTTTCTTGGTAAAATTTGAGCTTTTAATAAAAAATCAGAATTCTGAAAATCTTGTAGCTGCCTGACAGATTCCCAATACTTACCGACTTTTCTGAGGAGATGGGTGATGATATTAACTAATGCGGTATTTTTTTTTAAAGCAGTCTCCAGGGGCGCCTGGGTGGCTCAGTCGGTTAAGCGTCTACCTTCGGCTCAGGTCATGATCCCAGGGTCCTGGGATCCAGCCCCGCATCGGGCTCCCTGCTCCGCGGGGAGCCTGCTTCTCCCTCTCCCACTCCCCCTGCTTGTGTTCCCTCTCTTGCTGTGTCTCTGTCAAATAAATAAATAAAATCTTAAAAAAAAAAAAATAAAGCAGTCTCCATGCCCAGCATGGAGCCCAACGAAGGGTTTAACTCATGACCCCGAGATCAAGACTTGAGCTGAGATCAAGAGTCAGTCTCTAAACCGACTGAGCCACCCAGGAGCCCCTACCTTGTTTTTTTTTTAATTTTTTTGCATTATGAAATGTGTCATCTGGAAAATTTGCTTAACTCAATGAACCAATATTTCCCAAACAACCAATGCACGTTATCAAATCACAAATGGGTAAAAAACCCATTCAAAGTGTAAGACAGACCAATGGATTTTTTTTTTTTTTTAAGATTTTATTTATTTATTTGACAGAGAGAGACACAGCGAGAGAGGGAACACAAGCAGGGGGAGTGGGAGAGGGAGAAGCAGGCTTCCCACCAAGCAGGGAGCCTGATGTGGGGCTCGATCCCAGGACTCTGGGATCATGACCTGAGCTGAAGGCAGGCGCTTAACGACTGAGCCACCCAAGTACCCCCAGACCAATGGATTTTAATGTAACAGTAACATCAATGATTTCAGTTTCCACACTGCAACTTAACTTTTAAGAAACTACCAATTGTTGGGGTGCCTGGGTGGCTCAGTCGTTAAGCATCTGCCTTCGGCTCAGGTCATTAACCCAGGGTCCTGGAATCAAGACCCGCCTAGGGCTCCTTGCTCAGCGGGAAGCCTGCTTCTCCCTCTCCCACTCCCCCTGCTTGTGTTCCTGCTCTAGATATCTCTGTCAAATAAATAAAATATTTAAAAAATAAAAAAAAATTAAAAAGAAACTACCAATTGCCAAGTTTTGTGTAGAAGAATATGCACAACTGTCTGAAAATACTTCTCCCTTTTCCAACTACATATCCCTTGCAGTTATATTTTCTTCAAATACTTCAATCAAAACTATCAATCACATCAGACTGAATCCACAAGTAGGTAAGAAAATCCATCTTCTCTTAAGCCAGATATTAAGAGATTTGCAAAAGTGTAAAAAAAAAAGTCACATTCCTCTAATTTTTTGAAAAAGTTATTTTTCATAAAGATTTTATGTTAACATGAGATAGGTTTTTTTGGTAATTATTTATTTATTTTAGAGAGTGAGAGAGTGCACGCTCACTAGTGGGGGGAAGCAGAGGGAGAGAGAATCTGAAGCAGACTCCCCGCTAAGTGTGGAGCCCAACACACAGCTTGATCCCACGACCCTGAGATCATGACCTGAGCAGAAACCAAGAGTTGTATGCTTAACCGACTTAGCCACCAAGGCACCCCTAGGTAATTAATTTTTTTTTAACTGTTATTGATTTTAATTTTTAGTTTGGTAAATATCAATAGTTATAAACCACATAAACAAAAGCTCTTAGGGTCCTCAATAATTTTTAAAAGTACAGAGCCCTTAGACTAAAAAGTTTGAGAACCACTGCTCTAAGAGAATCTGTCTCTGATTCCAGCCACCCCCAAAATTACCATTTGTAGCAAATCTTCCATTCCCCATCCTCACCCAGAGTTGAACTTGGGGCAGACATCTGGCCCAGGGAAAATCATGCTGTAGATTGGCCAAATCAGATATCATTCAGGAATCTGAATTAAGCCTCATGGATACTGAGGTCTACTTATGGCAGAACACTAGAGTCCATTAAGTCTTATTGCTGAAGTCCTTGGAACTGTTTTGGTTCCAGCCTTAAGGTCTTGTTGTTCAGCTTTTTCTTGGATTCTACTACAACTACTTCCTTTTGAAAAATCTTTTATATGTTATTTTAAATAGGTTTCTTTTTTTTTTTTTTTTAAGATTTTATTCATTTATTTGACAGAGAGAGACACAGCGAGAGAGGGAACACAAGCAGAGGGAGTGGCAGAGGGAGCAGCAGGCTTCCCGCGGAGCAGGGAGCCCGATGCGGGGCTGGATCCCAGGACCCTGGGATCATGACCTGAGCCGAAGGCAGATGCTTAACGACTGAGCCACCCAGGTGCCTCGTTAAATAGATTTCTTTTCCTTATGATCAAGAAAGCCTTAACACCACAGAACTTCAATACTGTTACCAAGAATGTTTTATTTGGTGTCCTTATCTGAGACACCAAATTATAACAAGGTTCTCCTCCATTTGAAGATCATATCCCCATATAAAATGAAAGTCATTCCAACAAAACTAAAATTCGAATGGAAATTATAGGCTTATTCAGAACAAGAGATAACCTTAATGGTCAGCTGCTAGATTAAGGGAGGCTTGGTTTGTTGGGGTTTTTTTTCTTTTTGGAGAAGGCCATTATATATTATGTCAATATATTTTAGACAGCAAATGGCTTCTTTAAAATATACTAACCTGACAGGGTTTTTCAGGGAGGCTGATGAACAGAAAAAGAACAAGGTAGGGAGACCTGCCCTACTAGATATGAACAATTATAAAGCTAAGATAATTAAGGCAGTGTAGTACCAGTACGAGATACGTAAACGGACCAACATTACAGAACAGAGTATACAGAAACATGTAAGTGGCATTATAAAGTCATAAGGGGCAGACCATGATGCTGGGATACTGGGTTATCCTTATGGAAAAAAAATTAAATTCCTACTTCAGGGTTATCCTTATGGTAAAAAGTTAGATCCCTACTTCACAGCAAACATCAAAATAAATTCTACGTGGATCAGAGACCCAAATGTGAAAAACAAAACTTTAAAACTTTTAGAAAAAAATATAAGATATAATTGTTACCTCAGTATAGGGGAGGATTCCTTCATTAAGACACAAATACACACATGATCATGGAAAAACATAATAAATCTGACTCTGTTAAAGTTTAAAACTTAGTTTCAATAAAAGATAAAATTTTAGGGACGCCTGGGTGGCTCAGTCGTTAAGCGTCTGCCTTCGGCTCAGGTCATGATCCCAGGGTCCTGGGATCGAGCCCTGCATGGGGCTCCCTGCTCAGCGGGAAGCCTGCTTCTCCCTCTCCCACTCCCCCTGCTTGTGTTCCCTCTCTCGCTGTGTCTCTCTGTCAAATAAATAAATAAAATCTTAAAAAAAAAAAGATAAAATTAAAAAAAATTTTAAACACACCCTTAGGATGGCTACTATCAAAAAAACCCCCAGAAAATAGTAAGAGTTAGTGAGGATGTAGAGCAACTGGAACCCTTACGCACTGTTGGTAGAAATGTAAAATGGTGCAGCCTCCATATTAAACAGTATGGCAGTTCCTCAAAGAAATTAAAAATAGAAATACCATATGATTCAGCAATTCCACTTCTGGGTATATACCCAGAAAAACTGAAAGCAGGATCTCAAAGAGATAGCTGAACACCCACGTTCAGAGCAGCATGATTCATAGCAGCCAAAAGGTGGAAGCAACCCAAGTGAACACTGATGGATAAATGAATAAACAAAATGGGGTCTATTCACACAATGGAATATTATTCAGCCTTAAAAAGGAAAGAAAGTCTGACATGTGCTACAACACAGATGAACCTGGAACACATTATGCTAAGGGAAATAAGCCAGATACAAAAGGACCACATGACTCCACTGATATAAAGTAACTAAAGCAGTCAAAATGATAGAAAATAGTACCTGTTTCTATATGCCAAAAATTGTATAAATCTTAAATTAAGGAGATGAACGATTACATACGTTTTTCTTACAGACAGACACACACACTGGAGAGAATGAGAGGCTTTCAGAGAACTACTGCAAGCCCTTCTCTAACGTAGCTACTGCCACAGTAGAAAGATTTGTGCCAAGAGCTTCTTAGAAAGAGTCAAGAAGAAAGGTCTTCACAGTCAAGGAAGGGTTACTGCCTGAACGTTTAACTCCCACTCTGAGTTCTGCACCCAGCTCTCCCCAAGCAGCACGACCAGCTTTGCCACACAGAACAACGAGGCAACTCCTGCCAATTCTATTAAAACGTGACTACAGTTGTAAGAATGAAGGCCCAAGCATTTCCTGAAGAGATTATACTTCAGAATCTTTTTTCCTATAATGTGAGCTTGTCAAAAACAAAAGGAAAAGAAGCTATTGGATCTTAGTGGCAAACGTGTCAGCAGAGCCTTTCAGAGTGATTCACCATGCCTGAAACCAAACACACACACAAAAGAGGTATGCTTCCCTGAATACACAACCAGATTTTCATATGGGGCCAGTACTGTTATGAAACCAGGTTGAGAATAACCTCATTAAGTCTGGAAGTAAATATGACAAGATAGTAAAAAAAAAAAAAGAATTTCAGATACATATTACAATACTCTTATCATCAGGCCTTGAGTAACTTGAAATCAGTAAGATTACTCAAAATACCACTACATGGTAAAAGTCTAATAAAACATTTCCTGCTAAGGCAGGTATTAGTCCAGCCCCTAAAACCAGCTTTAGAATGCAGTTCCACTGTACCTTTTGTTTGTATTAACCTTCATTAGTATGATGGATTTTAAGAAAACACTGTGGATGTGCCAACATTTCTCCTGAGTCTACAGTACAGGACAGAAATCCACAGGATTCAGCACTGTTCCAGACCCTGAGTTAAGACCACTAGATATCAGAGTTCATGGCCTATCTGAAAAATTTCCCTAATTAAGAACAATTTGTCTCATTCCTTTTTTTTATCAAGAAAATCTAGTGATAATGAAAAAAATATGCTATCACAGCATAATCTTACATAACGCTCCAACTGTGTGGAGAACCGTGTAGAAATGAGGAAAAGGAAGGAAAGACAAACACATACTTGTGCATGTACACGCTAAGATGCTTTTATAGAACACTCAAACCCCACATCTCCAAGAAAGCTTATAAACACAATTTCCGTCTCTAAATTCCATCTTGTGTACCTTTCATCTCGGAAAAAAAGCAAGGTTGCTCATGAGAGAAGAAATTCCCAGTCTCCTCTACAGCTAACCTTCTACTGGAGAGCTGGGGGAAGGCAAAGCTGTCTTCAGAGGTGCTGCCTGTCCTTCACAAAGAGTATTCAAAACAAGGAATCTGGGAGGTCTAAGATCCAGAATCCAGCAATGTCAGTGGCACAGAGGTGAGTCAAACACTAGGTGCATTGTGTTAGAATAAAGGCACCTACAGTTTTTAGATGTTGGCTCCAGAAGCTCCATGATGAACAACATAATAAAAGGGAAAATGTGATATATATATAAATCCTACATATGGGTGTGTATACACACCCATATCTCTCTCTCTCTCTCTCTCTCTCTCTCTCACACACACACACACACACACACACACAGATGAGGGTTCCACAACTAGGACAAGAAAAACACAAAGTGAGGCAGGAACTTCTTGTACCAGACGGCAAGGAAGCACTCATAAACCAAGCTTAAAAGGTTTCTACAAGCCAAATATGGAACATTTTGAGCTTCAAAAAATGTCTATAATTGTTGGTAACATGTAGAATAAATTAAGGTCCATGAATTTACAATGATACTAAAGCAAAGAAAGTGAGAAAAACAGGGCGCCTGGGTGGCTCAGTCGGTTAAGCGACTGCCTTCGGCTCAGGTCATGATCCCAGGGTCCTGGGATCAAGTCCCACATCGGGCTCCCTGCTCTGCGGGGAGCCTGCTCTCCCTCTCCCCCTCACCCTGCTGGTGTTCCCTCTCTCGCTGTGTCTCTCTCTGTCAAATAAATAAATAAAATCTTAAAAAAAAAAAAAGAAAGTGAGAAAAACAATTCATTTGCCACCATTCGAGGTGATTATTACACCATCTCCTTACTCAGGAAATTGTTAAAAGGAAAATTAAGAATTTACCTAACTTTTGATAGAAATTATAATTATTCCTAACTGATGAGGGAAATCTTTACAGAAGATTGAAGGCTAATGTAAAAGGAATAGCAGAATTAGAAAGTTATCATTTTGCAACAAGATTCAGACAAGGATCACTATCATTAGGTGACAGACTGCTGGAGAAGTAGAATAGTATAGTTCCAAAGTGTCACCACTCTACAGATTACCTCCTAACTACAAAGGGAAAAAAAATGTCTACCCTGGAGATATGGTATTTATCATTTTAAACAAATTATCAAACAAACTAAACATCATGAATAATGGGATATTATGACATTATTTCTCTTATTGTGACCCAATATGAGGTACAGAGCAACACCTATGAAGAATTCTTACCAAAAGTATTTACTCTGAATCTAATCAGACCATAGACTTAAATGCCAGTTTATAGGAAATACGGGCATAAAGGAACAAATTAAATGAAACCGTGAGGAAATAAACAGAAAATTCCAGAAGTGATATATTCTAGAAGACAAATGGGTTGGTCTCTTCATAAAGGCAATTTCTTGTGGCTCTAGATTTAAATAAACTGCTCTAGATTTAAAAAGACTAAAGATACATGTTTGAAGAAAAACCTGAACTTTAACTGGATATTAGATGGCTTTTAGAAAATTACTGTTAATTCCCTTAACTATGACAATATATCCTAAGAACAATTAAGCAAAACAATATCTTTAAGAAGATGCATCTAAAGTATTTAAAGTATGAAAGTATTAAGATGTTATGATGTCTGCAATATGAAAATTTATACTTATGTATATAAACATACATGCACATATATACATAAAGCAAATATAGCAAAATGTAAATTATGGAATCTAGGGGATAATTGGTATAAAGGTAATAATTGTACTACTCTTTGGATTTTTCTGTATTTTTAAAATTTTTTACATAAACAGTTGTAAAAGGGGGGGGGAAGGGCTCAAAATGCACTTCCTCCAGAAAGGCCTCCCAAACGAACTCTCCTCTAAACCTTATCACTCTCTTACAAAGTCCTCTCAACATGGAACACAGTGTATTACGTTCCCATTCTAACTGTTCTCTATTTCACATACTCAGTAGATTTGGTTTTTCTAACAAGACTGTGAGCTCCTTCAGGCCCATGCATTTTTAAATTCTTTTCCATTTCCTCACAGCTCATAGTGAAATATTCTACCATCAGCAGACTTTTAAAAAGTACTAGTACCAGTATCTTGTGAAAGCACTCAGGAAAGCACCTTTAACTAACTGGGTTAGCTTTTCAACTCCTCAACAGAATGGCAGTTCACTTGTACAAACAATTTCGAGTCAAAGCTATCAAAAGGAGATCATAAAACATCACTTATGGGCTTACTGAATTTTGCACAGAGAAACTAGCATCTAAGAGTTAAAGGAAGCATAAGTTTTACATGTCTTCTGAGAAGTGTCATGGATTTGCTGTGTTATCCAGGCATATGACTTTAGTCCCATGACATTACTCTTCAGTCGAACACTATCTTCCACCACCACTCCCATCTGCAAAACAGTTGATGGTATTTATCCACAACTCCTGGGTATAATGAGGCTTAACAAGCTACATAATGAACTTAAAATCTTAGATAAAAGACTGTACAAAGATAAAAAAAAAACATTTTGGTAATACAGTGCTGGTGAGGAAAGAGACTCACAGCACTGCTGGCAGGAATATAAATTCGTATAACCTCTATGGCAAGCAATTTGACAGTATCTAACAACATTAAAAATGCATATATCCTCTGATCCAGCACTTCCACTAGGAATTCACCCAAAAGATACCCATGTACCTAGAAAGTACATACAAGGAATTAATTGTAGCACTGGAAACAACCTAAGTATCCAATAATAAGAGCTGGCTGAATGATGGTACATCTGTACAAGGGACTATCTGTCATCTTTCAAAAAGGAAGAGGTATTCTATTACTCTATAGAATGATGGCCAGGATATACTAAGTAAAAAAAGCAAAGTGCAGACTAATGGCTATAGTATCTTACCGTTTGTGTAAAACAGTAAATATATACAAAAACTTAAAAGGGTACATAGTTGTATATGCTTGTAAAAGCACTGACTATCTCTGGAAGGGTAAACAAGATACAGGTAACAACAGTCTCCCTTGCAGAGGGCTTAGGAGGGTTTAACTAGATGGATGAAACGAGGACAGAGAAGGAAGATTTTTCTCTCTGTGTACCTTCTGAATTTTGTTTCATGTGTGTTACCCATCTTATTTTTTTAATGATTTATTTTAGAGAGCGAGCGAGAGAGAGTCTTAGCAGACTCTGAACTGAGTGCAGGGCCCTACGCGGGGCTCGATCTCAGGACTCTGAGATCATGACCTGAGCCAAAACCAAGAGTGGGATGCTTAATCAACTGCGCCACCCAGGCGCCCCATGTGTTACCCATTTTAAGATTTTATTTATTTGACAGAGAAAGACACAGCGAGAGAGGGAACACAAGCAGGGGGAGTGGGAGAGGGAGAAGCAGGGCTCCCGCGGAGCAGGGAGCCTGACGCGGGGCTGGATCCCAGGACCCTGGAGGATCATGACCTGAGCCGAAGGCAGACGCTTAACAACTGAGCCACCCAGGCGCCCGCATTACCCATTTTAAAGAGACTTTTTAAAAATGGCTCTGCACCAATACAAAGTGAGGATAGTCATCTTAATCCTAAAAGCAATCATGCCTTCACACCATAAAAATTCCTGAATAAGGCTTCAGTAAATTCAACCAGATGAAATGCTTCCAGATAAAAACAAAGGATCACAGATGACAGAAACCTCCTGAGAAATGGCTACTTATTACCTCAACAGTTTTATTTCACTTGCACCAGAACCTGATGCAAGTCTGGATGTAGGCAACACTGAACATCTTCCAGTTCACTAACCACTATGAAGAGCTCTAACAGAAGTCACCAAAGTGCCAATGGACACCAACCATCCCCACCCTAAGTGTGGAGCTGTCACAATAACTTATACTCCTTAGTCTTCACACAAGGAAAACAAGATGAGTCTCCAGATCTTTCCAGGAAACAGAATGATATATGCCCCCCAAATTCCTGTGCTGCTTCTGTGTCATCTCTTGGCTCCCATTGTAACCATGGCAACAGAAAACAGCACAAAAGAAAACTGAACCTTGCAAAGGCCAGGGTTAAAAGGGGAAGTGAAATATATATATATATACACACTTTAAGGCCCCGAAACATAAGGCCCTACAGTTAAGAATGGCAGCCAAAAAAGCCTTGCTAGAACACCAAAGAAAGAACACAAAGGGAAGAAAATAGAAAATAAGGCTTACTAATATCACTCATCCTCAGTTATCCAGATAGGAAACAGGTCTGGCAAAGATAACTGAAAAACACACAAAAAGCTGTCCCCCCCCCCCAACAATTCAGCTATTCATTTCATTGCTATTCAGCAAAACTTCTGTTTGTAAGAATTTATCATTTCCTCACCCTGTTCGGATACCAGAGGGAAGCATCATCCAAGTATCCAAGAGTGGCCATACAGCAGCAAATTAAGGACCATGAATAATCTGCCAACTGAAACCTAGGTCCTAGATCACTGAAATATTACTGTACTTTAGAGTTCCTTATTTTACACTGCTCTTCCTTACTTGCAAATAGGCAAGAAACATCACTCCCACTGCTTAAAGTTAAAACCTCCACTGGGTAAGTTATCCTCCACTAGTAGTTTCAAATTGCTTTTGTTTTCGTGTGATGTTCACAGAGCATCAATAATGTACAGCTAAAATGAAAGCGCTAAGGAAGATCCTTTTTATTTTTCTTTAAAGGAAGATCTTTTACAAAAAAAAAAAAGAGGTAAATAGGTCACAAGAGGTAGGAGGGCTAGACATGAGAACCCTGATGTCTTGATTTACAGTTACTGCTCTAAGCCTTACACTGTGTTCTTTATCTCTACCTCATCTAGTTCTACGATAATAATTAAGAATCTTACTAAAAGGTACTCCCCTTACTTTCTTTTTTGTGACCCTTAGTCCTCCTTAGAAAAGCCACCAAAATTCCCTGCCAGGATAATTGAATGGGTTGGGGCACCTACTCCTAAGTTTAGGGGATGTTTGTATTAAAAGTACAGCATGACTGGGCGCCTGGGTGGCTCAGATGGTTAAGCGTCTGCCTTCGGCTCAGGTCATGATCCCAGGGTTCTGGGATCGAGTCCCACATCGGGCTCCCTTCTCTCTCTCTCTCATGAATAAATAAATAAAATCTTAAAAAAAAAAAAAAGTACAGCATGACTGTGGGAGGAAAGAAAAGTAATGCTGGAACTAGAAGTTGCAGTGACAGTTTCAAAAGAAGGGTCAGCGTGGGGCACGTTGGCTCTGGAAAGCGTTAGTAGCCTGGGAGTCTCTAGGGCAACACGAGATGCAAATACTGCTTTGTCAGTAAGTCCGTCAAATAATTTAAACTCTGCCTTTTGGATAGGAGCAACAGGCGCGCTATCTGGCAGCCCACTGTCTGGGCAGAAGGCGGGCGCGTGGTCAAGGGGCTCTTTATCCCGCAGGTCCCTGCAACATAGCGATGCGCATGCGCCCCGGGGGCAGCGAACAAGCACCCCTAGCTCGTTCACACTCGCGCATGCGCAGTCACCCATCTCGCCGCAGGCGACAGCTCACTATTTGGCAAGGGGGATGGGGCTGGGAAAATGATGGGGGGGGGCTGAAGGCAGGGGGCGCATTTGTGTCTCCTGAATGCTTGGGATTGGGAGAAGGAACGGTTGATTAGGCTCTGGCATTCCCAGGCCACGTAACCCAGGATGTGGGATATGGGACAGAGAAGAGTATGTGTGTGGCGGGGGGGGGGGGGGGGGGGGGTGGGGGTCAGTCACCTCTTAAGGGAGGCGTCCCCCCACACTCCGACAGGACAACCCTCTCCCTTGACTCTCCTCCCCCCACTCACCTGAGAACGGCGGCGACAGCTGCTGGTCCCCGTACCCCTGCGCTCGCTTCATACTGTCCGCAACATCCGGGACCTGCGGGACCGCCGATACACAAATACACACACACTCAGAACGCGCACACTCACACACACACACACCGACACACACCGGCCGGGGCGTCATGGCGTCAGCACGTCGACGCAGCGAGCGCGTACCCGCCGGGCCCCACCCCGCGCGGCCTCCGCCCCTCTTCTCCCCTCCCTGGGTTCTCCTGCCCCTCCTCCCTCTTCCTCAAGACTCCGCCTACCTCCCTTAGTGCGCGTGCGTCCCGCCGGCTCCCCGGGGCCGGGGGATTTGAGGGGAAGGAGGGGCCTGACTGGAAAGAGGCGGGAGCACGGAGGGGGTGGCATGCCCCGCGCAGGAGGCTGTGCGGAGGTGCGAGGACCAAACAGAGGCCTACCAAGGGTTGGGGGGGGGGGGGTGGGGGGGGCAGCGTAACAATAAAGGCATTGAACAATAGTAATTGATATTTGCAAGAAGTGTACGGATTACCAAGAACTTTAATTTGCATTCCCTAACTTTTTCCAAACAGCTTTGTGTCAGTAAACTATTTTTTGGACTTTATGATAATTCTAAAGACTTTTAAGTAACTTAGATTTTGGCATTTGGAAACAAAACCAAGGATCATCCTCTTGGGGGAAGGCGGGCATGTGGGTGGCTTAACTGAAAAGGACTTGATTCAGTGACAGCTTGTTATCTTGGACGCCTGGGTCCCCAGCCGGCCTCACATCCTGGCTCCCAAGGGCCATCAGTGACTCCTGAGTTGAGTAAAAGAAAAAAAGCCTCAGCATCTTGGCCCTGGGAGGAAAAAAAAGACATCCCCATGTTAGAGTGTTAATGTCAGTGATGGGATATTTGCCATTGCTACAATCCTTCCCATTAGCTTGAACTTTAAAAAATTGTTCCTACTGACTCAAGCCAAATAACCCGGAGCAGCTGTTGTCTCTTTTCCGCACTCTGATAGTGTCATTACCCAGACACACGCATTCAAATGTCAGAGGCATTGGACCCAAAAGCGCAGCCAGATGAACCTGTAGGTCATGGGGTGATAAACTGTGGGCCCTGCCTAGGGAACAGCTTCTGGAAGCTTTGCTGCCATGGGACTGTCTCCAGGAGACTGTGCTCACTTGTCTCCTGCCACATGCGTCCTGGTGCCAGGTGGCCGGTGAGTCTGTTCATTAGGGAAGGCCGGGAGTCCGTGAGCAAAGTCACAGGGGTTTGGAAAGAAACCCCTGACGGTCAGGCTGCCTTCCACTTTCAAGTACACAAGCATACCCTACAATCCCACAATTTAAAATGTCCTAGGAATCCCAGACAAGGCCCTCCAAGCTCCTAGAGCTTGCTCCAACCGTATTTCAGACAACATGATCAAGAAATGGAGGTCCTGGGCGCCTGGGTGGCTCAGTTGGTTAAGCGACTGCCTTCGGCTCAGGTCATGATCCCGGAGTCCCAGGATCGTGTCCCGCATCGGGCTCCCTGCTCAGCAGGGAGTCTGCTTCTCCCTCTGACCCTCCCTGCTCTTGTGCTCTCTCTCTTTCATTCTCTCTCTCAAATAAATAAATAAAATCTTAAAAAAAAAAAAAAAGAAAGAAATGGAGGTCCTAACTTCCACCGTCATGTGAGTACTGGGCCTACCTTGCTTAAAACAAAAAGCTTTTGTCACCTAGTAGACTGATGCTTGAAACTTTCCAATTAGGTTCCACTCATCATCATCCTCAACAAACATTTATTCCTTTAGCTGAAGCCAGCAAGGTTTTTGGTCCTTGTAAAAATTCAGAGTGCCCCATAGGTAACCAGGTAACCCGGTTCAAGTAACTGACTCCTGGTGTCACTGAGGCTGTTCAGTTCCTGTTCTCCTCAATTCAGAGTTCACAGGTTGGCAAGGAAGAAAGAAAAAAGGTGCTCCTTGGAGGGAGGATCATAGAGAGGTAAGGGGTGCAGAAAAAGGAATCTGGAGGCGGGGACAGCATAGTTTAGCTACCTCACACTTGGGGCTAATCAATACGGTGTAGTCAGATTCTGCCTGGCACCTGGGAGGGACTCCTCAGGGCTAGTGAATCTGTGCTAGCAGCTTGTCCAGGCTGGCCCTGAATCTCCAGAGATCTGGAAGGACATGAGTCCTACCCCATCTGTAGCCTGGCGCGATGAGGCTCCCATTCTGCTGTGGGGACCATCCTGCCCACCTGAGATGTGATCCACCAGCCTCTGTACAAAGGGCTTTGATCTGGTGTGGATCTGATTCAATGACTGTAGCTGTCCTTGGAAACACTGTGTGGAAGAATTTTAAACAGCTTCTCCTTTTTAATATGCACTTCCTCTTCGGTTTTAATTATTTTGTTCCTACATTTTCCCTTTCAATTTACTAAAATCTAGAAATGTAATTAGAGCAGAGGCTGGGCTCAGAGAAAGCTGCCAGGATTTCTACAGCATGATTAAATATATGAGGCATCCCTTTAGTGTGGGACTGAAAAATAGGATTCTCATTATTATCTTTCCCTTATCCAGGAAAGAATCAGCGCCACGTACACATACGGATTTATTGAAAACGAAGCACTAATTAAAAACTCACCCAGCCTCTTGACGAGATTTGGGGGGGAAAAGTGAGGTTATTTCATTATTTCCTCCATTTACTGTTCTGTTGTTGTAACTGCTGACAAGCAAGAAGCACCCCCCCCACACACACTCCTCTCTCTTCAAAATAAAATTCTTTTCTTCTCTTGAGGGACTTAATGAGGGTTTTATCTATGCAACAACAATCAAGCTTACAATGGCACCAATTCAATTCACTGCTCCTTGCGGTGGTACCGAACTCAGTTTTCTTAATTCCAAAACACAAATGACAAAGTATTCATTGGCTGGCATGAACCAGATCTGGGCAAGGGCTCTGTCTCAAAAGACCGCAACACATCTGGTCTTTATGCTGCCAACGAGGATCTTCAGCTCCATTGTACAGTCCAGTAAGCAAAGGCATGATTTCCCTCGAAGCTGTAGGGGAGGTGGAGACAGGCAGGACTGAACAGAAGATGAGTACAGACTCCCATCCGGTTGTAAGCACTGTAGCAAGATACAGTCCTTCTCTCCTCTCTATACGGTGATTCAGTTGACCAGTCAATGCACCCCAGCCTGAGGCCTGCCATGGTGGAGCCCCACAGGGATATCAGAGATGTGCATGCAGGAAGGAATATCCTCAGTGGGGAGGCCTGGTCCTGTGCTCTGGAGGTTCCCAGTCTAAAGGAACAGAGACAGGGGTACCTGGGTGGCTCAGTCGTTAAGCGTCTGCCTTTGGCTCAGGTCATGATCCCAGGGTCCTGGGATGGAGCCCCGCATCGGGCTCCCTGCTCAGCGGGGAGCATGCTTCTCCCTCTCCCACTCCGCCTGTTTGTGTTCCCTCTCTCACTGTCTGTCTCTCTCTGTCAAATAAATAAATAAAATCTTTTAAAAAGAAAAATAAATAAATAAATAAATAAATAAATAAATAAATAAATAAATAAAGGAACAGAGACAGATGACATACTTTGGGACACAAGTGTAAAACCATATGCAAGGAGGCATGCCAGCAAGAACACATTGATGAGGTGGTGCTGAGGCCACAATGGGGCTAATGGAAAATTGGCAGTGGGGAAATATTGATTGATTAAATTTCATAGCAAGGTAGCTATGGCTTAATGAAGGAGTTCCAGCCTCCTTGTCTAGAGACCCAAGTTCAACACTAACACTATAATATAAATGTGGACAAACCTCTGTGAGCCTGTTTTCCCACCCAAACAATGGAGAAAATAATGTCCACCATATCATATTGTTGTGTGGATCAACTGAGATAATATTTGAACGTAGCAGAGTCCCTGGCATAGAGCAGACCCCGCTTGTTTAGGGGTGTGTTACTGACTGTGGGTTTGGGGGTAAGTGTTCAGATAGCCGCTGGTCTCCAAGCCCTGCTCTCATCTGCACACCATGCTCCCTCTTTTTCTTGGATTCTTTCAAGTTCTTTGGGAAGCAGGGAATCAAAGAAACAGCACAAGTTTCTCAGCCAGAACATTGCCACTTGCTAGCTGGGGTCCCTGGACAAGACCTGGAGTCTGTTTCCTCACAGATGGGTCAGGCTTTCTGGTTGCGAGAACTCCACCAGCTCCGGCTCTGTCAACCCAAACTGGAATTTACTGAAGAAATACCTCTGGTCTCCAGAACTGACAGGACCTCAAGAATCAGATTGGGCAATCTGGCTGAAAACCAAAGGCTCATGGAGGAAGAAAAGCCTTCTTCAGCAGGACATTGTGGCCAGGAGGTCCTGCTGCCACCACCAGGCACATGGCTTCCGCGGCTACTGTGGCAAAAGATGTCTACACTCCTTTCATCTTTGTGCCTCGTGCTGCAAACCCCAACCCCAAGCAGTAGCACCAAGTTGGCCAGTCTTGGTCAACATCCTGGGGCCTGACCACCATGCTGCCACGGTGTCCGTGGTGAAGTGTTTAGCATTCCTTCTCCCTGATGTTATCCACAGCAGAGCGCTCGCCGCAGATCAGATGCTGGATGACCTGTTCTCCCGTCTCATCTGCGACGTGGGGCATCCATCAGAGGGTAATAAGCAGCATCGAATGACATGGTATTTGTTCACAAGGGCTTGGCATTCGAAGGGCATTATGTTACTTTACTTCCCTCTTTAATAAAACAAAAGGGTGGGGTGCCTGGGTGGCTCAGTCGTTAAGCGTCTGCCTTCGGCCCCGGTCACGATCCCAGCGTCCTGGGATCGAGCCCCACATCGAGCTCCCTGCTCTGCGGGAAGCCTGCTTCTCCCTCTCCCCCTCCCTCTGCTTGTGTTCCCTCTCTCACTGTGTCTCTCTCTGTCAAATAAATAAATAAAATCTTAAAAAAAAAACCTAACTAAAGGCTTATAATGGTGTAACTATCGGAGAATTTGACTGATGTGCTTATAGATCAATTGAAGTTCTGAGTTTTTAACGTGGAAAAATGGCTGGCAAACATGATGTCTGAAGAGTGAAGAACCAGGCAAAGAAGCAGCAGTGGAAAAGAGAAGAGAGGAAGTAGCAAGTTTGAGTCCTAGCTTTCCTCTGATTTTTGCCTTGGCCTGGCAACACAGTCATCTCGTGCATCTTTAACTCAGTCTAAAAATAACATGAAGTCATTGCTTCAAAATAAGTTTTAGAGGGCTGATATTTTTTTCAACAAAGAATGTATTAGCAAATAGAGATTATTCACTGTTATGAATTATTTTCAGTGGGGTTTTTTTTGTTGTTGTTGTTCTATCTGAATGGGATTGATCCACCTATTGACATTTGCCTTATGATAATATATACCTAAATGTAGATCATTAGTTTAGCAAAAACACATTTTTTTCTCTGCCTCAACTCAAGTAGAAATTACTTTGGATTTTATAATTTTAGATTATCCTTGCCAGGGCTCTCCTTTATCAAGGTGAATTGATTTCAATTGAAAGTTTACTCTATGTTAGAATCCTATTTTTAAAAAAAGAATTTAATCTAAAATTCAATTACAGAAGGTCTGTGCCGAAGTGAACAGTCAACTAGCACTTACTGAATGCTCCCTGGGTACAGAGCTCTACCAATGTAACTACAGGAGAAGTCAAAAGAAATAGAAATATTTTCGTTATTCACATAGGGTTTTCAGTTTCGAATTTAAAGAAATCCCAAACTGGAAGGGATACCATAAAGATTCCATAAAGATTCTCCATAAAGATTCTCCAACCCGGTGGTTTTTGAATGACGCTTCTCAAGCTCTGGTCTTCTGAAGATTTGCTTCAGGGGCTCTTAGGAAGCGGGTAGAGGAACAAATGAGGCTGGGCAGGTCAAGTCAAGCCAGCCCAGTTCTCTTTCCACTCAGGCCAGGAATCAGGCATCATCCTTCAATTCCTTTTTCCCCCTGTCACCGTACATCTGATCCATCAGGAATTCCCAGAAACTCTAGTCTCAAAATATCCCTTGAATCCATCCACTTCTCTCCATCTTCCCAGTCCCAGTCAAGTCCTAACCATCACCCTCTTTTGCCTGAACCACAGTGAGGGGATTCTACTTAATCTCCCTAGTATTTGGTTTGTCCCTCCATCCATTCTTCACTCAGCAACCAGGGCAACCCAATTAAAACTTAAGTCAGATTGTGCTGCCCCCCTGCTCAAAACCTTTGAATGCTTCTCACTGCACCAAGAATAAAATCCAGACTTTGTACCACCGCCTACAAGAGTCTCAGGTTCAACCACATCTCATGTCCCTTCTTCCCTGTCTTTGCACCAGCCATGCTGGCCATGTGTCAATTCTTGGAACTGGTAAAGCTCATCAAGACCGTTCCCTCCATAGACATTTTCAGTTACTGTTCCCTCTGCATGGAACACTTCTACCCTGGCTTCTCACATGGCTGGTTTTTTCAGGTCTCAGTTTAATTTCACATCCGCAGAGAGCCTCCTCTGACCAACCACCCTATCCCAAACAAGGACCTTCTGTTATCCTCGATCATGGTACTCTGTTTACTTCCCTCACAGTACTAACAACAATTGTTAATTTTTTGAGTATTTACTTGTTTATTATCAGTCTCGATCAACTGTCAGCTCCATAGCAGTCTGGTCTGCTCTCCAAGTAGATATCCCAGCATTGGGCACAGTGCGGACACGTGGACAGCAGGTGCTTAGGACACACTGAATGAACAATTGGAAGGAACGAGTGAATGACAGAAAGCCCTGGTCTTGTCTAGAATGTCAGGGAAGGCTTGAGCAGAGGCTGGAAGCCTACATGGAAGGTCAGTAGGCTAGGGATGTGGAGAAGGGGAATGAGGAAGGAAAACAGCCCAGAGACACAGAGATCCTCAGGCCAGGGGGAGCATGGAGACTTTGTGAAACTCAAGGGAAATGAGTGGCTGGAGACAGAGAGCAAGTGGGAGTGCTGTGGGAGGTGGGGCAGGAGGGTTAGGCAGAGCCAGCCAGTGTCTCTCCTCTAGGACCCAAACCCCAGGGCCCAGAACAGGGAGGAATGAATTCCTGAAGGGATGTCAGGGCACTCTTGGCAGGAGAAGGAAGACCATTTCTCCTGGGTTCCCTTCTGCTTCCCTGGCTGCTCCTTCTCAGTCTCCTCTGGGGGCTCTGCCTTTGGTCATCCTTTTTATATCTATTTTCCTTGGATTCTATTCGGTTCCTCTCCTTCTCACACTGTCCTCACTTGCCTCGAGATCCCTCATTCACTTTCATGGCTCCACTGCCACCCATCTGCTGAAGAATATTCCAAATCCGTCTTGAGCCAGATCTTTCTTGAGCTCCCGACTTAACACGCCCAACTAGCAGCCTGATATCCTCAGGTGGATGTCCCCCAGGCACCTCATAGCAGATCTAAAACGTGCTTCTCTTCCAGGTTTCTCTGTCCCACCAGGTAGCTGAGTCTGGGAGCTGGGAACGATCCCCAATTCCTCCAGCACACTTTGGATGCACCCCCATGTTCTGACAATTCCATACCTCAGTTATGGCCCAGCTCTGCCAACTTCCTTCCATCTTCACTGACACTTCCCCAATTCTTCCCTGGATGACGCGACCTCCTCACTGGCCTCCCAGCCTCTGGTCTTCCCCTTCCAGTTCATTCTCTGCTCTGCAGCCAGAATGAGCTTCCTAAAATGCCAGTCCAATGGGCTCACTTCTTTACATGCAACCCTCCCACGGCTGCCCGTTACCCTCAGGATAAAGTCCATAATAGGGCGAAAGGCTCTTTCCCAGGGCCCCTGCCTTTGTCTCCAGGGGCTCTCCCACCCTCCCCACCCCACCTAGCAATACCCATTTCCATCACACACAGAGCTACTTTCAATTCCCAATAGTAAACCAAGTTCTCTCTTTTTGCTAACACTGTTACTTACCAGAACAGTCTTCCCCCACACCTTTCCCTGCCCCCACCCCCACCTTCCCCTGGCCAATTCTGTGCTGCTTCTCCAGGCTTTGATTTTACCCATCTGTTCCTCCAGGAAGCTATGCAAGTCTCCCAACCCTGAGCTGGGGCTCCCCGCGGTTCCCCTCCCTCTGCACTCTCCCCCTGAATCATGCTCACCCAGCCCCTGTCTGTGTCCCTTGCTAGGTGGTAAGCTCCATGAGGACAGGATTTCTTTTTCTTTTCCTCTATCTCGTTTCTAGCACATAGTAGGTATTCAGGTAAATGCTTGTGTGACGGATAGACAGATGAATGAGTGACAGAAACATTCCTCTCGGGACCTTGGTTCCTGAGGTTTCAGGCACAGAAGCCTCCAGGGGCTTCCTCTTCCTGCCTCCACTGTTTGGCCACAGGTTGGTCAGCAGGCTGGTCTTAGGCACTCTGAACACTCACTCAGAGGCTCTTTGACTCACACCCTCTGCTTGGGAGCCCAGTCTTCCCTTAAAAGGCCACCTTATCGGAAAGTGTCTGTGATGGCATTTATGAGCTCTATTTTTATCTATGTTGGAAAAGTCTCAAAGTTAATTCCCAAGCCAAAGACATTAAACTCAGGAACGTGGATGAGCAAGGAAGCATCTACATGATGCCTTTGAGTCACGGCTTTGTTTTCTGTGGCAAAGGCCTCCAGTCGTCCCTGTCACTGGGCCCTTGTTTTTAAGGACTGGCTGGCTGACTCTAAAAAGCTTTTGATCCCACGTTTGTTAAAACTAGATCCTGCAGCCCTTCACGCTCTGGGAAATGGTGCCCTCTTCCCTAAGATTCTCTTCTGGGCCCTTGGAGTAGAACGCCGAATGGATTGCCAAACATCTCCCCGTTCATTCCAGACAGTTTTCCACCCCCTTCCCCAAATGGAAACGAATCGTGGGTGATAACATTGCCAGCAGCAGGAAGGCAAGAGGCAGGGCGGCCAGAGGGGAGGGCTCCCAACGAGCCTGGCCAGAGAGGTAACTGGATAGGGGCTACAGAATGAGGACAGTAACCCAGCAGGGCTGGCGGGCAAATGGAGGGTCTGTGCCAGGGAAAGGATTTGCCATCAGAACCGCAGGGAGAGAGAGAGAGGGAGGCAGAGAGAGAGAGAGAGAGGAAGAGAGAGAGAAGGTAGGAGTATGGAGAGAGGAAAATGACAGCAAAGGACCAAGGGAGGGAGGGCAGGGAAGAGGGAAGCTGGAAGCAGAGGTGGAAGGAATCAGGTAGTTCTTGGAAAAGGTCAGGAGGAGAGAGGGAGCATGAATCTCCCTTTAATCCGAGTAGGGAATCTGGGCAAGAGGATGTTGGAGAGTCAGAGAGATGGTCAGTCACACCGCCTCCACCCCCATGGCAGTTTAGAAATGAGAGCCAGGGAACATATCGAAGGATTTTCTCATTCCCAAACGCAAAGTACTGAATTAGCCACCATCCCTGCCTCCGGGAACGGGGAAAAGACAGATTTCATTAAAGGGTGCTGGAACCCGGAGGAGTCAGGCCACTATTGAGTTGCCTTCCCCTTTCCCTTAGCAAAAGCCTAAACGATTCAGGGTCCATGCCCCTCTGTCCCTGCCCCCATTCCCCCCTTTCCCGGCAGCTGGAACACAGCCCAGGAACACAGCCCCCCTCTGTGCCTCTGCCTTTGCTGGCTTCTCTGGGATAGGCACCAGACTTAAAGCCTGGAGTCTGGGCTGAGTCAGCACGGACTGTGGGAGACATTGCTTCCTGGAGGTCTTGCTTCAAAGCTTCCGGCTGACCAAGCACTGGTAGGGAGCAAGAGGTACCCTGCCTGGAAGCTGGAGGTGGCTTTGGTTTTCAAGAGCCCTCTCACCAGAAAGTCATGGGGCAGAAATTTCCATAGTCCAGCTTAGAGAGTGACTCCTATGTACTTGAGGTTGCCCCAACGCCCTCCACACTCTCTGATTCAGAAAATAGCATTTTCCAGACCTCACGAGAGGTTTCAGGGCCAAGATGGAGGCTGTGATTCCTGAATGATCTAGTTACTTCTCCTGAAAATTAGACAAAACGTACTTTCTAAGCCTCAGACTTAGACCTCATCTATTTTCCAAAGATACATTCTTGTTCAGGGGGGCAGTAAGAATGTGTATGAGATGCTCCGTGTGGGCACAAGGCTGCCTCCTCTCTTGATAAAAAAAAAAAAAGAAGGGACAGCATACCATTCGCAGAAATCAGCAGGCTGCTCCAGTGGTCAAGCCCCTGCGCTGTTTCTGAGGGGCTGCAATGGGGAGTCTAAGCCCCCCCGCCCCGCTCCTTCTCTTTGACTCCCCCATGCCCAGTGAAGGATCATTTTGATGATCTCGCTCAGCTCAAGGGAGCCCCCCCCCGCAACCACTTGCTATGTATGCAGTGGGCACTCCAGTGGGCAGGCGGTGGGTGGCAGAGCTGCTGGACTCCTTCCCCCGAGAACGGATCAGTTGGTGCCAAAAGCCTATATAAGCTCTTTCTGATCTCTGTGCCAGTGACTGCAGGCCCTGGAAGGAAGCCAGGAATCCACCACGAGCCCTGTGTTCTTCCCCTCCCTCCCATCCGCCAAGAATGGGGAGGAAGGGCTTGGGAGCCCACCAAGAAAGGAGCTGATGGTTCTTAGACACATTCCGCAGCTGTCACACCTGCTAACACGGGGACTTGCTCACGCACACAGGCACGCTCCGCAATAAACTGTTTCAGGCTTCCTTGGCCCATCTGTCCCACGCCCAGAGCAGGAGTAATAAGAACTTCCATCAACAAACTGTTGTCCCCCGGTGGTGTCCCTCCTCCCTCCCTTCGGCCCTTCCACAAACCTGACTGATGTGTGGCACCTTCCATGCGCCAGTCACTGTGTTAGAGGCAAAGGACACAAGAACATGGTGTCGGGGGAGAAAGTGTCCCCAAATATTAATCAGAGGCAAGGCAGTAATATAGTGTTGTGATGGGGTAGGGGGTGAACCAGTGGCCCTAGGCCAAATCGACCCTATGGGCGTGTTTAGTTTAGCCAGCAAAGAATTTTAAAAATTGGAAGAGTTCAGGGCACCTGGGTGGCTCAGTTGGTTGAGCGGCTGCCTTCAGCTCAGGTCATGATCCTGGAGTCCCTGGATCGAGTCCCGCATCGGGCTCCCTGCTCAGCAGGGAGTCTACTTCTCCCTCTGACCCTCCACCCTCTCATGTGCTCTCTCTCTCTCTCATTCTCACTCTCTCAAATGAATAAGTAAATAAAATCTTAAAAAAAAATTGGGGGGCGCCTGGGTGGCTCAGTCGTTAAGCGTCTGCCTTCGGCTCAGGTCATGGTCCCAGGGTCCTGGGATCGAGCCCCGCATCGGGCTCCCTGCTCGGCGGGGAGCCTGCTTCTCCCTCTCCCACTCCCCCTGCTTGTGTTCCCTCTCTCGTTGTATCTCTCTCTGTCAAATAAATAAAATCTTTAAAAAAAAAAAAATTGGAAGAGTTCATGTAAAAATCGGTATTTCCACCTTTTTTTTTTTTTTTGGAAATGACAGATTTGGCAACAGTCGGGAAGAGGTGATAAGCCACTGTCCCCTTTGGACGGGACGTGCACTCACCGGCCACGCACCCCCACCTCTCCACCCCAGCCCTTCCCTATGAACTCCAACTGGCTGGCTTCCTTCCTTCAGGCTTCCTGCAACAATTGTGCAGGTGTGAGAATTCGGGACCCTTGAAATGAAAAGCTATCAGAGGACCAGAGGAGGGAACCATCAACTCTGCTGGAAGAAGTCGGATGGGTTCGCCCCGGAACCAATTTTAAGTATCATGATTTGAGTACTTGCTTATTGCTCCTCTCCCCCCACCCCATCGTGGGAGGGGCCGTGCTTGGCCGCCTCCTGCACAGCACCTCGGGAGCAAGGCTGAGAGCCTGGTACCCGGCTGGTCTCAGCGCAGGCTCGGGTGCCAGGTGTTGAATGAACAGAGACGCTGGAGGCACCAGGTGGGAAAGGGAACTCCAAGGAGGGGGAACTGGGGGCACAAAGGCATGGCAGTAAATAGTGTACAGGGAAGCTACAAATAGTTGGTGGTGAACAGAGATGCTGGAAGTGTGAGGTGGGTGGGATCCCGCAGGGTAGAAGCATCAGGAGTCGAAGCAGGGAAAAACAGACTCCCGGGCGATCCTGAAGCCCTTCTTATGCCACCTTCTGATGGTAACCATGGACCCTGAGAAGTGATTTGAGGAGTGAAGTAACAGGAGCAGAGTCTTGTTTCAGAGAGGAGTCTGGCAAAGTGTGATGTGGGGAGAAGTGAGCTCCGGAGGGAAGACAGGAGCTGCAAAGAGAATTCCCTTCAATGCCCCACTTCCTCTTTCTGAGGCCCCTGAAGCGCCGCTGGGGGGGATCTATTTTAAGAAAATGGTGCCCCCTGCTGACGAGATCTAGGCTTGCACCTCCCCTGGGCCGAAAGGGGAATTCTGCCATGTTTGGTCCCAACAAAAGTACCTGGAACCCCCCACCCCGCCCCCGCACAGAATTGCAAGGTGATGTATCTGAGAGGAAAAGAAAGGCCCGTGAGAACATGTGTGATAATGACTAATGCCACAGGCTTGTCAGATAAATGCGCAACACTGGCTAAACTTGAATTTCAGATAAACAGCACATCTAAGTATGCCTCAAATATTGCACACATAGTTTTTTGTTTTTTGGTTTTTTTTAATTTATTTGACAGAGAGAAACACAGCGAGAGAGGGAACACAAGCAGGGGGAGTGGGAGAGGGAGAAGCAGGCTCCCTGCTCGGCAGGGAGCCCGATGCGGGGCTCGATCCCAGGACCCTGGGACCATGACCTGAGCCGAAGGCAGACGCCCAACGACTGAGCCACCCAGGCACCCCTGCACACATAGTTTTAATATAAGTGGTGTCCCAAGTATTAGATGAGACGTACTTATACGTAAAAAAAATTATGTGTTGTTTATCTGCACCTCACATTTAGCTGGGCATCCTGTGTTTTTATTTGCTGAATGGGACAGTCCCAGATAAAGTGTGTGGAGGGGCCGGGAGAAAACCAGAAACGAAACTGGAAGGGTTACTCTCTTGGGGTAGCTCTGCAACCTCAACCCCACCACGCCCCCTCTAAGCAGAGCTGGGGAAGATGCCTTCTCATATTTTGCAGTGGTGCCCAGTTACACCGCTGTATTTAGGAAATTGCTTTTCATTAACGGAGCCCCGGGGTGATGGTGGATAACGTGTATGGACCCCTTGGAGAATCGGAAGAGAGCTGTGGACCCTTACAGAAAAATGAACCTACCCGCTTGATACATGTGTGAGTGTTTGTGCCATGCGCACACACAGAGACACGTAAAATTTCAGGGAGTTCCAAGCCTTCACATAAGAGCGACACATTCCTTCTAGGGCTGTGGTCTCAGTGTGGCAGTTCTAGACCCTGAGTAGGAGGAAATGGTGTCCAGTCAGAACCTAAACTGAAACATGGCGTTTCTCCTAGCTCTGGCCACCCCCATACATGACAAAACCCAGAAGTGGGCAGCAAGAAACATTCAGTCCCTCCCCTTCGCAAATGCCTTGAACCTTTTTCCTCTTCCACTTCTCACCAGGGAATCAGGCATATTTGGACAGAAGACCCACCAGCCCTTGTGCACTTACGCCTCAGCCTCATTCAGGAAGGCACTGAATGAAATCAGTCCCTATTCCAAGACCCTCTTTGCTCCCCTCCCCGCCCTTCTTGCCAGGGCAGACAGAGCCTACTGGTTCTAAGGACTACGTCTGTCAGAAATTGCCTTTCATCAGTAGGTGAAAACCTTGCAGAGTAAATTCTGGATGCTCTGAGCTGGGTGATCAAAGCCATGGCTGGAACATTTTGGGAGCAGATCTTGGAGCAGGGTGTTCCAAGTCTCCAAGTCTCCAAGTCTCCCTCCTACGGCCCTTACTGGAAAGCTGTCTGATCCCCACAGCCTGCTCTCCTCCCAACCCTATAGAGGGAAGGCAGAAGTGACCCAGTCCAGGGGGATGTTGTTTTCAGACGCTCTCCAAATGTTCTAAATTATGTAAAAACCTCATTGTCGGTTGCTTCCATCTTTGTCAGCATGTTTGTGTGACATTCCAGGGTCAGTGGACTGCATTGTGGAATAAGGCCCCCAGACTGACCCAAGTTGTATTGAGCGAACAATCGTAAGGATAGATCCTATGATGTATTATCATAGAACATTTTACATTGAACATTTTTTGTAACTAAAAAATTATCTCATCTACACTGCAGTATGATTTCCAACTATAATTTCTTTGGAAGAAGGGTCCTTTATTCTGAGCTTTTCCTAAAATTTTTAGAGTTAAAATGACTTGTAAGTCATATTGGTGATAGGTTTTTTTTTTTTTTTTTTTTAATGTCCTTACTTTTAAAAAAAAAAAAAAGGAAAGCCAGCCCTCCAAATTATTTGGAAATTCTACTGGACCAGGAAATCCAAATGGCTGGGAACCAGTGGCTTAGCTCCCTGACCTCTGACATGTGGGAAGTGGAGGCTCACTTCTGGGCCCTGCCTTCCCACAGCCATGGGACTTCCAGCCGATGCGCTCTGGGGGGTTTCAGGCATATATATATGTATATATATAAACAAAAGGGGAGACTTGTCCTGGCCTAAGCTCTCCCCAGGAGTGTTGGGAGGACAAATTTTCAGGAACTAAAGAGCTTTGGGAAAGGAATTCCATAAACATATGAGATTGTGGCTCTTGAAGACAGCTGGTGTGTTTTCAGTGAGAAGGGTTGAACGATCCCACAGAGACCCAGGATAATTTCTCTGCCACAGCATCTGGAGAAAGTGACCAGCACCACCACTCATTAAATGTGCAAACTGTTCCACCGAGAAGTGGGACCAGACAGCACAGGCAATGGGTCTCCTGAGGAACTTTGCTTCTCCCCCTCTGAGGGCACAGGTCCAAGATGTGACTAGGACTCAGGGAACCTTGAATTCTAATTAATCTTGTAGGCACATACCCAAGGACCTACCACAGGCCCCCCAGCCTTCCCTAACTTGTTTTTCCCATTTCTGTAAGGGACAGGGGCTTGCTCGGTCTTCTTCTGCCAGGGTGTCACGGGACTGTGGGAAAACACATCATCCGTTCCTAAATGCCTCGCCTGAGAGATGGTCCACAGGGAATGTTTAATTACTGTCCCTTTAAAAACAGTGTAGATTTTCTTTCTTTTAATGTTTAATTCCGAATAGCTTTCCCCATGTTGTTACCCCAAATCACATTGGTGGGTCCCTGCCCTTGCACGAGGCCACGTTGTGTCCAGGAGATGGACAAACCGCTTTTCCATGAGCCTGAGCACCAACAGCGGAGGTCAACCTGATGGTTTGACCAAAATAGGCGTTCAGTACAGTACACCCCCAACTGAAAACATAGTGTTCAGGGAGACTTGTGTATTGGCTCCCTCCCCTCTACACAGAGCTGAGAATTAACTACAGATGAAAAGTCCTTTGATCTTGAGAAACCTGAGGCATCAGGCCGCCCAGGGTTAGCGATCAACACTCCCTTTTGTTGGAACTTGCCTGGCATTTCACATTTATCAGCCCTTATGCCCTGACAGAGCACTGCTGACTTTGGTTAAACTTGGCACGCTCGGGTCCCCCCGATCCGGGAGGTAAGCGTGCCACCAGGTGCGGCGGCAGCTCAGGCCGCATCTCCACCTGTCTCCCCTTTGGCCTGAACGACCGCCTCAGGGCAGAGCCCCTGCTCCCACTTGACCTGACTGACGGCAGGAGTATGGGGGGCGGGGGGAGGTGGGCAGTTGAAAACCCCGTTTCCCACTTGGCTCCGCTGCCTGCACCTTTCATCTTCCCACATGCTGCAGCTCAAGCCTCGCCTTGCCCAGACACTCGGTTGTTGGCGCTGTGCGTCTGATTTGTTTACCTGGCTCCCTATGAGACTGTGAGTCCGCCCCCAGAGGGTAAGTACTGGTCCTACTCAGCTTTGAACTCCCAGCAAGTTCACAGGATGTGGCACACAGGAGTGATGGGTTAGACGGGCAGACGGGGGGCTGAGCAGACACTCCAGCAGCGGGCTCTTGGCACAGAGTAGGCAGGACGTACCTGGCGGCAGGTGAGAGCCACGCTGGGCTCTTGAAGATTCTGTTTTGCTCTTGGTGCCTAGCATTAGGCATCTCTGAGACAGCTAGTTGGGAAGGGCAGGGGCTGGAGGTGGAGGGGACTGGTCTGATGGTCGGGGGAACGGGCCTGTAGGCCCCTGGCAGTGGTCACACGCTCTGACCACCTATCCAATCCACAGAAGACAGTTTGGAAGGACTATCAATCCAGAAGGGAAGGGGCTAATCGAGGCAAACTTTGGGATGAAAAAACCCAAAAAAACCAAAAAACCAGAGGGGAGAGGGGTGGAGAAGGAAGGAAATTCAGCCAGATGTACTTAAAACCTCTTCTCTCAAGGAGGAGTTCAAAATGCGAGGGGGCCTTTGGGGGCGGAGCTGCAGCGACACCAGGGCCCCTAGAGAGCAACACGAGTGCCAGTGAGGCTGGCTTGAAAGGCTGGGGAGGGGTGGTGAGGCAGCCGCTCAGGAAGGAGGCTGGGCTCCCAGCTGGAGAGCCAAGGGGCTGGGGCTGCTGAACAGATGGAGTGAAAGTTGCAGCTGGTGGCAATGCACTTTCATGTGTAAAGTTTGGTCCGTGGAGGATTGCGATTTCCAGCTCTGAAGGCGGCCGTGGGCAGGTGGCTCTGCTCCATGCTCCGCCTTCTCCCCCCACTGCCACCCAGGAAACTGGAGAGAGGCTCTGTGCCAGCACCCAGCCACCATGCCTTCCGCCAGCATCCCTTTCAACAGGCAGAAGCTGGCATGGGGACACCTTGGCGCGGCCACGGCGGCAGAGGACGGCAATGCTTTAGCAGCCGAAGGGAAAAGGGGAATAGGATTAATCCAGCCTCCCCAGGAGGGGACCAGGTGGACCGAGAACAGATTCGGAGACGGAGGGAGGGAATCGACCTTCCCAAGCTGTTCATGATACATACACTGGGTCCCCACTCGGCTTGTCTGAGCTCTGGCTGAAGAGGAGGCCATGGGGAAATGTGAAAACACAGCAGACTCTGAGGCTCTGGGCTCATTTCCCCCCCAACCTCAAGGGAGGTTTCTTGAGGAAAGACTGTATCTGGAGTTTTTAAAGAAATATTTGCCCACCAGAGCTTGAAGTGATAAAGTGATTTTGACATTCTCTGGCTCTAACAGCCAGCCACCTGTCCTGGCAGATTTAGACCCTCACCTGCGGGAATAGAGGCCACAAGCCCAAATGCAAAACTAGTCAAGTTCCTCCCTACAATGCTTGGACTCTTGGGGGAATTAGCCACCCAACCGGGTTTCCTACACCTGAGAGGGAGCTTGGGCAAAGAGCATCAAGCTCTGCCTCTTCCCATCCCCTTCTCTCTTCGCGTTAGGTTGTGCTCCAGGTCATCCAGAACAGAAACTGCCAACTCTTTTAACTCTTGTTAAAATCAAAGTGCCTTTTTTTAGAATATGTGATTTTGCTTCCTTTTCTTAAAAAACAAACAAAAAAAACAAAACAAAGAACACAAAAACCAAAAACAGACTGGAACCCAGTCCTTTATCCCTATTGTGTCCATTTGCCCAAGAGATGTCCATATTTGAGATAATAACTTAAATATTCTTGAAGTGGAGGTAGTCTCTGACTTCCTAGTGGGATGTCTTCTTGGCTCCTTTCCCAAACTTGGCATCGAGACCGAGACCTATGAAAAGGGAGAAGACGGGCTTAGCCTTACGAGGAGAAATGAAACCTACCAATGGTTTTGACAGTGGCATGGGGGGATGGGAAGGTCAGCCTTGGTTCTCCAAAATTGGGGCTTTAAAGAAAACTAACTCCAAACACTGGTTTTATAGAACTCCCTCAGAGAAAAAGTATGGCATCAAATGAGAAAAATCACCAAGACACAGGTAATTATGTATATATAATAAAATACAGTAGAACTAAAAGAAAAAATGTCAAAACTTTAGCTAGTTCTCTCAGCTCATCCACAGCAGCACAACTTGGTAGGGAGTAAGTTTAACAATTTTATCCTGTTCAGTGTCTGAGGAAGCCCATGTCACTGGAGGATAAAATGAAATGCTCATTAGGAAGGGTGGATTAGAGGCAATGCTTCCTTTCCTTTTTTAAAAACATCTTCTCTAAAATAACTAAATAGGGGCGCCTGGGTGGCTCAGTCGTTAAGCGTCTGCCTTCGGCTCGGGTCATGGTCCCAGGGTCCTGGGATTGAGACCCACATCGGGCTCCCAGCTCCGCGGGAAGCCTGCTTCTCCCTCTCCCTCTCCCCCTGCTTGTGTTCCCTCTCTCGCTGTCTCTCTCTCTGTCAAATAAGTAAATAAAATCTTAAAAAAAGAGAAAAAAAAAGAGCATCTGTATTTAAAAAATAAATAAATAAAATAAAATAACTAAATCACTTTTTTTTTTATTTTTAAAGATTTTATTTATTTGACACAGAGAGAGGGAACACAAGCAGGAGGAGTGGAAGAGGGAGAAGCAGGCTTCCTGTGTAACAGGGAGCCCGATGCGGGGCTCGATCCCAGGACCCTGGGATCACGACCTGAGCAGAAGGCAGACAGACGCTTAACGACTGAGCCACCCAGGCGCCCCACTAAATCACTTTCATAAATATACATTTCAGGAAAAGAAATATCTAAAGCTCTCTCACACGGTACCTGGGTGGCTCGGTCGGTTAAGCGTCCGACTCTTGATTTCTGCTCAGGTCACGATCTCAGAGTCCTGAGATCGAACCCCGAGGTGGGCTCCACACTGAGCGGGGAGGCTGCTTGGGATTCTCTCTCCCTCTCCCTCTGCTCCTCCCCGCTCCCTCAGTCTCTCTCTCAAAAACTTAATTAATTAAAAGAAAAAAGAAAAAAGCAAGCCCTCAGACTGTTGCTGCACACGCCCAGACACGTGAGCTCTGCGCGGAACTTACCCAAGAACACGAGTACGGTGCCCACCCACTGCAGCTGGCTGATTGGGTTGGCGAAGAGAATCACAGAGGCCAAAATGGTGAAGAACTTTCGAGTCGTGGTGATGATGGAGCAGGTCAGGGGGCCAAAATACACAACTGTCATGAAGATGAAGCTCTAGAGAGACCGAGAAAGCGGGGTCAGGCTGGCTCTTGGGGCTCTGCCCCAAGGTCAAAGTCTGTGACAGGACATCAGGGCTGGGCTTGCCGCCCTCTTCTTCCAGCCGGGTCGGGCTCCCTTGGGGAAGCCAAGCTACCCGGTCTCGAGGCACTCACCTGACCCAGGGCACTGGTCAGGCCAAAGAGCAGGATGTTATAGATGACGGTAGGGTATCTTTCGGCAAAGCTCAAGAACTCCCAGAGCTCCCCAGTAAACAGGATTCCTGGGAATAAATGGCAAAGGATGAATGGCGCACCCTGTGTGCCTGCGTCAGCGCACGTGTCTACACGCAGCCCAGGAAAGTACTCCACAGAACAAACAGCACGTTGGGAAGTGCAGGGACTGAGTTCACACTGTCCTGTCAGGCAGCTTGCTCCTAGTTTTCTGATTAGACAAACTAAAGACTCTTCCAAGAGAGGCTTGGGAGTCGACTAGCTACTTCTGCCAAAGTTACTGGTAGCAGAGATCCTCCGATGTTGGGGAGATACTGACCCACACATTCCCAGCTCAAGGCAGCCCCACGCATGGCCACCTCCAGCCATCAGCAGCCTCCTCCGTTAACCCCACTGTGCTGTACTAAAAATACTTCCCGCGGGCACCCAGATTTGAACAAAGGTTGGGAAGCACTGATTTAAAAGCACATACGTTCATATTCAAACTACAGTCCGTATACACCAAATACCAGTATGTCATCGCTATCAGAAGAAGGTGAGTTCCCAAGGTACCCCTGTGACCTACTACTACGTGTCCCCCCAAGGAAACTGGCACAGGTCTACCCTTGATTGTGCCAATCATGAGGAGCAAGCAGAGCCCGCCAGGGAAAGTTTCTCCAAGAAGGTTTTCCAGGGGCTTGGACAGAAGGGCATCTTACAGCCGAGACAGGCCTCCGGCCTGGGCAAAGTTAGCAACGAGCACCCGCGCTAGGGATTGACTGGAGGACGGCAGTCTGCCCTCTGGTGACACACGGAAGAACAGCAGAACCGCTCCTTACCAGCTCCCAGCAGCAATGTCGACCAAAGGTTGATATTCAACATCATGTGGTTGGAGCCTGTTTGGTAATGAGCCCGCATGTGGTCCTGGGAAACGCCTGTCAGTCCATCCAGGGTCAGAGACAATAACTGGAAAAGAGAGGATGCACCCTGCAGCAAGAAGGCCACCAGGGCCCCTCCCTACCCCAGGACACAGGACTCTCACTTTTCTGAGACTCCTCACAAAGCCGCTATCTTAAGACAGAGTCCTCAGAACAAAATGCTAGCATTCGGTCACAGGTGGAGGGTCCGGAGAGATCACGCTCACTGCCTCCTGCCCCACCCAGGCACCAGAACGACAGCCTATCTGAGCCACCCAGTAATGTAATCAGAGTGGGATGGGAAGCCTAGCACTTCCCAAGGCAGTGCCACGAAGTCTCGTGTGCAGGGGCCTGGAACCCGTGCTGAGCCATGTATTTTCCCGTGAGAGTAGAGAAAGGACATGTGGTACTGGCCTGTTAGCCTCCTGGCTTGGAGGAGCGCTCCAGACTAGATTCTCTGGTCACACTGCCCAGATTAGAAGCCTGGGCCAAGCTAGCCACTTCCTCTGCCACTTCATAGCCGTGTGACCCTGGCAAGTGACTTAACCTCTCTGTGCCTCAGTGTCTTCATAGGGAAAATGGAAATAATAACATATATAAGGTTATTGTTGTAGAAGTTAACCAACTAATAGGTAAACCACTGGGAACAAGGCCTAATACACAGTAAGCAAGAGCTATTATAGTATTATTTTTAAACGCTGGCTTCCCGGTTTCTCAGAAAGCCACAGTGAGTGACACGCTATTCCTTCCCTATTCGCTCTCATGTCTCTCCGGCCTCACACCAGCACTTAAACACAAGTCTCAGAGTCACCCCTTCCCCTGGAGAGCTGCGTTTTTGCTCAATATTTCAGGCTTACCACTGTGGCCTTAGGAGAGCCGGGGGCCATGCAACAAGACACAAAGCCGAGAAATGGGGGGCAAGGAGCATCGCAATCTCTCTCTCGACACATAACTGGCCTTTCACACGCCCAGGTGGGATGCTCCTTGGTTGTGATTACCGGAAAAGGCTGCCTTTCCCACCAGGATCACATACCAGAAGCAGTTCTCCGTAGCCAACTGTGTGTTCTTCCATCCCAACTACTTGCTTGGGTTTGTACATGAAAAGGGCCACTCCGGCCACAATTAGCAACACACACAGGTACTTGGCCTTTGGGTACTTCTTCTTCAAGAGGGTAACTCCAAGGAGCATGACTATAGGGAAGAAACAGTGGAAAATTCGGGTACCCACAGGCATTGATGAGCCCAACACTGTCCTCTTAGGAGACTCCTGGGAGAAAACAATGTCTGAGAAGGAAGGCCTACAGAAGCTAAGAGGAAGGCGCAAGGCTGGCACCTGGATAGAGAGGATTGAGCAACGGGGGGAACAAAGGGTAGAAGGCAGGGAAAAGGCAGAGAACAAAGGTGAAAGATCCAAGAAGGGACAGGGAAAGGGTGGGGACAGTGGATGAGAGAGAGGTTGAGAGAAAGAAACTGACAATCAAAATGGGACTCAACTCTAATGACAATGTAAGCACCCAGGACACCAAAATGACCGGCACAGGAAGCAGACTAGGTTGGTCTCTAGCTTCGGGCCCATGCACATCCAACACCACCGGAAGCGATACAGAGGACAGGATGGCAGGGGGAAGGGATGGAGGGCCGGCTCTGGAGATAGCTGTGATGAGATGACGACCCCGAAGGGATACACAGCTCTAGCAGAGGAGTAGAGAGCCTGCTACAGGAAGAGTGAGGACGGTAGAGGGAGACCATCTGCTTCCGCTTACCTGGGATTGGCTTGCAGGATTTACCAAGGACCTGAAATGAAATCCAGCACATAGTACCTGAGCCTCTGGGATGTGCCAGGCACTGTGCTAGGTGCTCTGTTAAGAAAAGTAACTGTGGGGCGCCTGGGTGGCTCAGTCGTTAAGTGTCTGCCTTCGGCTCAGGTCATGATCCCAGGGTCCTGGGATTGAGTCCCACATCGGGCTCCCTGCTCAGCAGGAAGCCTGCTTCTCCCTCTCCCACTCCCCCGGCTTGTGTTCCTGCTCTCGCTATGTCTCTCTCTGTCAAATAAATAAATGAAATCTTTAAAAAAAGAAAAGAAAAGAAAAGAAAAGTAACTGTGGGGCCTGCACCAGAAACCACAGCCTATCATGGCCAACCCACCACCACTAGACCGCAGATCTATGGTTCTTTGCCCTCTGAATTTCTCCAACACCTTCTCTTTTGTTTAAGTCACAGACCTGAGCGAAGAATTCTTAGGTCTTTTCAAACAACTTCTGAGCCAACCCTCATCACACCCTGAGATTTCACCTGAGTCGGATAGTTGACGAACTGTAGTGCCGAGTTGCTGGAGACCATGGCACCCAGATAGGAGACAGAACAGGCGGCATAGAGCCAGCTCCGGGTACGATCCACCCTCGCAGTGTCAAAAACCTGGATCACTGGGAAGAGACAAAAAATGTGTAAGAGAAGCTTGGGTGAACTGAACCAAAGTTGAAGACACGTGAAAGGAATGCGTCAAATAAGACGAGAAGCACAAGATATTTCTGTCCTCTTAGACTGGGAAATCTCTGAAGATTATTCAACTCTCCAATCTCACCTACACCTAACACAAGACCACACGCAGAGCAGGAATGGGGGCTCATTCAGTTCAAGGGACTCGTTAGCTCTGCTGTAGCCCCCAGGGAACAGAGAGAGCAGCTCAAAACGTGTTTGAAGCGGAAAGATAAAGGAAAGTCAAAGGGAAGAAAGAAGAAAAAAATTAAGTATTCTCAGTGGGGATTCGGCACACAGAAGACCCATTCTCTGCACATTTCTGACTCAGAAGTTGGTCTAATGTAAGGAAATAGGGTTGATTGAACAGAGAGGCTTTGAAAACACTAAAGAGGGTGGGAGTGCTGCCAGTCAAACCTTAAAGGTGGACAGGGAGGGGGCACACAACAGATTACTAGATAGGTACTCACAGATCTTGGCAAACACAGCATTGATCACACACTGAATGAAGACCAAAGTTAAGGCAAAAGTGAACGTCTCCTGCTTGGCTCCCTCCCCATACTTTCCTCTTGTTCTAAGAATGAAATGATGAGGGAAAAAAAGGAGAAGAATTAGTGTATTTCACTCAGTGTCATCTAGTATGTGTAGAGTCACCGAAAGCTTTAAAACGATTTTGCTTCTCTGGATGTAGGAACGGTCTGGTAAGGTTCACTGGCCTCATTCACAAAAGGGGCTGATTTTATTGGATCTAGAAGCCAGACATCCCAGCCTGCTGATCCCGTAGCTTAGGGAAAGAATATCCGTAAAGGATGGAGCTAGAGGAAACGTGGAAAATTAGACGGTGAAACGAGGTACCCCAAGCAGCAGATGAAGGGATTTGGGCTACAGCAGCAAGGCCGGGGGCAAAAGAATCCGCTGTCCGCAAACATCTGGAAGTACCAAAGAGGAGCTGGCACAGGCAAGGAAACGTGTGTGTGTAACGGGGTACTACTGCCAGCCTGTAAAGCCCAAGCCCTTAGAACCCTAGGGAGAAAAGCAAGAGAAGAAACATAACCAGGTCCCGAGTATCCGGAGACCAACTTTGGCGTTTGGGAAATCTGAGCAGGCTCAGCCGCGGCTGCAAAGGTGTCGGGGGCTGGGGGCGGGCAGGAAGGAACAGCCGGGCCAGGGGCGGGGGGCCCGCCAACCGGGCCAAGGGGCGAGAGAAGGGGCAGGTCTGTGCTCCGGTCCCGGCGATCCGCTCACATCTTTTCCTGAAGGATCCCATAGTAGAAATAGCAGACAAAGACGCCGAGGAAGCACAGCGGCAGGCGCAGCCGGTCGGGCACCAGGGAGCTGCTAGCGGCCATGAGACGCCCGGACGACCCGACCGGAGACCCGCTCACAGCCGGCAGCGGCAGCGGCGGCGGCGGCGGCGACAGCTCCAGCCGGACATCGCCGACCGGCGACAGGGGCCTCATAGGAGCTGCATGCGACCGCCGCTCAGTAGGCCCCAGCAGCCACCGCCAGAGCTGCCGGCTCAGGGCCTCCGAGAGGGAAAGGCTTCGGGACCCAGAAACCGTTTCCAGGGAAAGGAGACCCGCCCTGGGACCTCGGCTTCGCCCCTGATGGCCGAGGGAGCCACCCGCCCTGACATTAATGCTGTGCCCTGGAGTCTTCCGATCAGGCAACTTCGAGGACAACTGCGACCCAGAGCTCGACGGGATGGCCTAGGCGTTACGCGGGCGGGGAATGATGACGTATAAGGATGTGGAGGTCACCAATTGGCTGCGCTGTGCGAAGACAGACAGGTGAGCTGGAAGGAGGTGCGGCCGGCCGGGTTAATCCCAGTCTCTTCCCCAGTCGGCGGTCAGGCTTCCGCTGGGTCCTAACGCCAGGAAGTCTCAGTGGACCCTCAGCGCCCCCTAGCGGCTGCCCCGCGTCAGCGCCTCCCCTTCTGCAAGAAGAGCGTTCAAGGCTGCCGTTTGAGAGCTGTCCTCCTTCTAAGGGCACATCACTAGGCTTCCAAAGGGGTAACCTACGCGTGCCGCCTACATTCCGAGCGACAGTTTTCCCAGCCTGGAAACTTGGGATAGACAATTAGCAGCAACCACCTGGTCGCCTCTCGACTGTTCTGAGGATTCAATGAGCTGAGGTTTGTGAAAGTGTTTCAAAAACTGTAAAGTGTGCTATGCAAGTTTAAGGTATCGGTAGTCATCACACTTTCTCAACTCTGGTCTTATTTCCTCACATCCAGGAGGTGGAAATGGAAGCTTACCAAAGTGGATGTTCTCCGGGGTCTTACACCTCACCAGCAATACAACAAACCCTCCTGCTGCCCTCCAGATTCTTTCCCATTCATGACCTCCTTTGGGGGCCCCTCCGTCATCCCAAGTGTTGGCCCTCCACCTGCGGGCACCAAGAGCTAGGGCAACACCCCAGGACTTTCCACTATAACCCCCAAACCCCACTTAAGCAATGGACTCTGGGCTGCTATCTGGGTAGAGGCTCCTTCTCTGCTTCTGACAGCCCACTTCTTTGGCACAGCCTCAGGCAAAGGAAGGAAACTCAGGTCAGCACCACACCCATCACTCCAGGCCTGACTCACTAAGGCTTTGGGGGCAGGCCAAACATCTTTCGGGGGAGGGGTAAGAAATAGAAGATAGGGTCTGTCCTCAAGCCCCTGTCTCCTTTACATCAGTGCGGATGGGGCCCCCACATTTGCTCTCCCCCCAGTGGCTCATTCCACCCAATCAGTGTGATTCCAGGGCACCAGACAGGAGCTGGGGTGAGAGACCTGGGTTGCAGTCCCAGCTCTGCCCCTTCACTAGCTGGGACTTCAAACAGTTCTCTTGACCTCTGAGTCAAACTAGTTTCCTCATCTGAAATTAATGCAAAAATAGTAACAAGTGCGAGAGCGCTGTGGTTAGAAGCAGGGGCACTGGATTCAAGGGATCTGCTTCCCCATCTTAGCTCCCCCACTTCCTATCTGTGTCTTGGGGGTAACGTTATACAATCTTTCTGTCTTCTTATCAGTACAGTGGGGTTTATCACATTTCTCTCATTGGGTTGTTGTGATGTTTCGGTAACGTTTTATGTCAAGCACTAACAGGGTATCTGATGCTTACGGGGCCAATGAATGGTAGTTGGGATAGCCTGCCTTAAGAGTTTGTCTCGGGTGCCTGGGTGGCTCAGTTGGTCAAGCGACTGCTTTCGGCTCAGGTCATGATCCTGGAGTCCCTGGATCGAGTCCCGCATCGGGCTCCCTGCTCGGCAGGGAGCCTGCGTCTCCCTCTGACCCTCCCCCCTCTCATGTGCTCTCTCTCTCTTTCTGTCTCAAATAAATAAATAAAATCTTTAAAAAAAAAAAAAGTTTGTCTCGAGGTCTTCTGACATAGATACAATTTTAGTTATTTTTTTTTAAAGATTTTATTTATTTATTTGAGAGAGAGAATGAGATAGAGAGAGAGAGCATGAGAGGGGGGAGGGTCAGAGAAAGAGGCAGACTCCCTGATGAGCAGGGAGCCCGACGTGGGACTCGATCCCGGGACTCCAGGATCATGACCTGAGCCGAAGGCAGTCGCTTAACCGACTGAGCCACCCAGGCGCCCACAATTGTAGTTATTATGACTGCCCTTGGGGTAGTCAACTTTTCACCCATACAGTGGGGATAATATGTCGTGAAAAAGTTTGTAAAGCGTAAAGCACCATCAGAATGTTGGGATGATTATTCCCATTTCTCCCCAAAGCCTCTGAGCTCTTACAGGTGCAGCACTATAAAGCTGAGAGGCTGCAAACCCCTCTGTGTTGTGGGTACTCACGAGATGGAAAGAATACTCCAGTAGAGCTAAAGCTTCCCTAAAACTGTGCCAAGAGATTCAACCCGATGACCGCTCCCTGGTCCTGTTCCCCTTGCCGGTGCGCACCACAATGTCAAACTTGGTCACCCTCACTTCCCCTCTGAAACCCACTCTCCCTAGGGAGCTTTTCCAGACTCATCCAAGAATAAATGACTTGCCCCACTGACTTCTTCACCCCACCTTCCACCACCCCCTTCATTCTGGACAGCCTTTCCGTGGACCCTACTTCTTAGATGTCCATCTAAAGAATCCAAGCCTGGTGACCTGAGGACAGGGACTCTGTGCATCCACGTTAACACCCACATCCACATCATTATTTGTTAAGTAGAGACCCCTCTTGAAGACAAGGATGATCAATATCGCACGCTCAATCCCCTCCCCGCAAAAAATGTTTAACAGAACCTCAAGCTGCTGGGAATACTTATTTATTTGGTCTATTAACACCAAGATCTGCAAAAAACAACTTCTAAACACAGGATAAGAAAACTTGAACATTAACATTCTTCTTCAATTTTGTGTAAGCTCTGCAGTACGGAAAATATACAAACTTCAAACAGCTGCAAAAATAGTGTCTTTGGGAGAAAATAGAGTTTCTACATCGATACAAGAAAAATAGGCATTTTTCTACTCCAACCCAGTCCCGGGGCAGGCGGAGGGCGTAGAGTCGCCGCTTGCCACCTGGAGGAATACCAGCTCTCCCTCTCCCCCGCCACCCACCTGGGGCTGGGCAAGCTGGGCTGCTTCAGACAATCTTAGGGTGAAAGCGAGATGAAAATGCCACTTGGGAAAACGCTTGGTTCCCCCCTCTGCCAGCAGCTGGATTGGTCAAGCGTTAGGGCCCTTTAGGGCTGCTTTGGTCAGCTCCTCCAATGAGAGGGAGGCACGGGGATGGGCGCTGAGAGGATGGGGCTATCTATCTTCGGGTCTCCTCTTCCATGGCTGTGGAGGAGAGGGAAGGAAATCTGCAGTGTCCCCTCTCCTTCCATCATGGCCAGCTTGCTCCATGACAAGGTCAAGAGCCCCACAGACAGTCCTTTGGACTCACACCCAGGGGTGGGGGACCCAAGACCTTCGGGTGAGTTTTCCACCAAGTGAGAGAGGCGGCAAGAACACAGATGCGACTTGTGAGCTGCCCAGCTGCTAGTGGAGAAGGCAGGTCCCCTCACATTCGGAGGGGCTGGTGTCCCTCAGAAAGAGGACCCGGGGCTTTGACACAATAAATGAAAGTGCTCGAAGGCCGAGAGGGAAGGGCTCCTTCATCCCCCACCTCAGGGGAGCTAGGGAGGGGCCTGCCACCAAGGCACTGGTCTCCATGGTGAAGTGGTGGGGTTGGGGCCCTCAGACCACCAGGGAACTCTGGAAAAGCACGGGCTCTTCTGATGGCGGGGTGCGCTGCCATGGCTCGAACGGCAGCGAGGAGGCTTTGGAGGCCTCTGGATCCTTCCGAGGCGGTGGCCTGGGGCTGGCAGGGGGAAGGGGGGACCCCGGACTTGAGGGGCAGTTACGGAAAATGAAGCCCATGCTGGGGAAGAGGGGCTTCATCAAGCTGACGGGGCAGAAGGCCGAGCCGGTCGGGTTGAAATGGACTTTGTTCTTGTCAGGACAGGAAGTCAGGAAAGCCAGGTCAGGGCCTGGGGACCTGGAGAATGGAGAGAGAAACACACACACACACACACACACACACACACACACACAAGGGGAGAAACAGCCAGTGAGAACTGACAGGAGATGTCATGGCATCAGGGGAGCAGGGGAGCTGGGTCTCTGTTCAAACAGGGTGGTAACTCAACCAAAAAACTACAGGCTGCTGAGCAACACCCAGTCTTTAGGCCCGCAGCAATCCATTTATTAGGAATATGGCTGAACAACAGGAAATCTACTTCAGCTAGAAACAGGAGGGATTGAAGGTAGACAGGAAGGAGAACTTCCTGACGAGGTGACTTTAGAAGAGGAGACCAAGGGATCTTTTAATTTGAGAGAGTTCATCAGTAAACAGTGTTTTGAGGGCAGACCACTTGCCTAAAAGCAGAGACCCAGGCAAAATTATTTTCTAAGACTTTGGACAGCCTAAAGCAGGGTTTCTCAGCATCAGCACTATTGCCATTTTGAACTGGAAAATTCTTGGTTGTGGAGAGCTGTCCTGTGCATTGTAGGATGCTTAAGAGCATCCCTAGCACCTGCCCACTAGATGCCAGGAGCCACCTGTGTCCCCCTTAAGCTGTGACAACTAAAAATGTTTCCTGACATTGCCAAATGTCCCCAGGGCGTGGGGAGAGGGGGGGATGTCTCCCATTGAAATCTACTGACCTAAAGAGTCTCATTCTTGAACACATTTGAAAGGGGTGATTTTTCAAAGCCCTTGCTGAGATGCAAGGGTAACAACCATGGCAGGAAGGCAGGCCAACCTTAACAGGGGGTCTCGGCTCTAACTCACCATGTGCTCTTGACCCACCTGCCTCACCTTGAATGTGGAAAGAACCATCCCCACACCTTCCTAATCATGTGGAAGAAATGGAAGCATAAAAGGAGTGAGGTCAGGGAGTTCTAGAGTAAGGAATCCTTATGATAAAGAGGAGTGTCTGGCCATGCTCTGAGGGGAAGCGGTTGAGAAGCCGCTGGTTGCGAGGGCTCCTGGGGAAAAGGGAAATGTGTGGTATGATGGTGAAGCTCTGTTACCAGTGGATCCCTCGACTGCCTTCCTCTTTATGTATAATATATAGACAGAAAAATGAACTTAGGGTATAGCATGGGAAATTGATGACCATTTTAACTGTAGAATTCTAATAATTCCAAATCCAGGAAGAAGAGCAAGACAGGAGGAGGGCAGGGGTGCGCCCAGAGCGAGAGGTGGAAGAAAGAGGTAAAAACCCATGTGCTGGGTGTATCTGGGAAGGCCTGGGGTCCCAGCAGAGTCCACAGCGGCAAGGTCTCCCCTGACCAAGAAGGGTTTACAAGAATCCCACTTTATGGACTGTGAGGAATGGGCAGGAGAGGGGAATGCTCTCACTGTGTGCATGCCCACGTGGGGAAGGTGACCCAGGAGACCAAGCCCCACTCGAAGGACAGATGGCATGACCCTGAATGGCTTGATTCCCCTCCTGGGAAATCCAGGCCATCTTATAGGATCAGCAGCTAGGAAAAGGAAAATGTGACAGAAGAATTGCTAAACACAAGAACTTCCCAATGGGCAAGCTGATACAAGGAAGAGGCCCCAGTGAGCTGAGAATTTCTCTCCCAGGGCCTCTTGGGAGAGCAATCCATAGGTCACCACCTCTTTTTTTTTTTGAGATCATGACCTGAGCCGAAATCAAGAGTCGGATGCTTAACCAACTGAGTCACCCAGGGCCCCAAGAGTCACCATCTCTCTCAAAGGATTAACACAGGGACAGGAAGCCTGGGGCGATGGCTTGAAGACCCCGGCTGGCATCGTGAGGCTGTGGAAGAATCAGGATGGGCACAGCCTCATTTCCACAAGCAATCCCAGGCGGTGGCTACTCAAGTATAACGTGGACTGGGGAGAGACCCAAGTCCGCTTAAGCTGCAAGATCTGGTCTTTTTCCTCCATGCCACCCCTGAGGACCCAGGCTTCTTGGAGAGCTACATAGTGAAGCTGGGAGCAAACACCCCCGGGGCCATGGCTTTCTCCCTAACTCCCACTTTGCCTTCTAGCTGTACCCTCTGTCGCTACCATGGACTGTCCCTTACCTGCGACGTGAATGGAGCTCTCAAGGCTCAAACCCTGTCCTAGCTACGTCTCAGCTCACACACCAGGACCAATTCTCCCTAACTGAGAATCTGCCCTTCTGACTATGAAGCTGGTGGGGGGAAGGAAATGAGCTCTTGGGGTGCCTGCTACGGGGGACTGGGTGGGCATTTGGAAAGGTTCGGCCCTCCATCCTCTCTGCTAACGGGAGGGAACCGTGGTAAAGAAGTCAATCAACATCAGAACGGCTTCTGAACTGTCCCACCTGGCTTGGAATATTCCACAGTCCTTCCTTGTAAGGACTGGAAATTTCTGTCTGGGAGTTCATGACCCTTGAACCACTAGAGCGACAGGGTGAAGACTTGACTCAGAGGCAGGGAGGAAGCTGTTCAGGTCCCCCTGCCACTCCACTGGGGACGAGACACTTCCCATCTCTGCCTGAAGAGAACTACTAACATGTTCTCTCTCCCTCCAATTACCATCTAGCACCTTCCCCAGGGATGGAAAAAAAATAGAGAAAACAAAGGGCTCGGGTTTCAGATCTCTTTCCTTTCCAGCTCCCACAGCATTTGTGGCTGGCATGTGGGCAGAGAGCAGGTTTCCATAGAGATCACGATAAGCAAAGATTGAAGGGCTCCAGTAGGTAATGTCAACAAGTCTGACCGCGGAAAAAGTGTGATCCCGATCATCTGAAGTTGACAACGGCCCCAGGCTGAGAGAGCCCAAGATGGAAGAAGGGCCTGTCAGAGAGAACAGTGCAGGGCTCACCCCCATCCCCGGCTCCGCCCCACCCCACCCACCCCGTCCACGGTCCACGGTCCACGGTCCACGGTCCACAGGAGGTACTCACACGGCCTCTTCGAACACACGCACTCTCTCGCAGCCTTCCGGGGGCTCCCGTTTGAAGACGTAGCTGTGATTGGGCCGAGGGGAGGCGGCAAAGGCAAGGACCGGAGACGGGCTGCTGTCTTCAAGGCAGGCTGGGCGGCCCGGAGAGGAGGCTGCAAACAGAGTGAGGCTGAGGCCAGTAGAACTGAAGGGAAGGAGGCTCTCCACTTTCCTGGGCTCAGGCTTTGGTGTAAAGGGGCGAGACTGGGACATGTGGTGAGGGGGTTGGCAGTGCTTATGCTAATCCAGGTTGTTTGTCCATGCTTTATTTACCTTAAAATAGCTTTAAGAAGGCTTACAAAAATCTATATATCTTGTTATACAGGATAAAAAAAATACAGTTGAGGGGCACCTGGGTGGCTCAGTCGGTTGGGTGACTGACTCTTGATTTCAGCTCAGGTCATGATCTCAGGGTTGTGAGACTGAGCCCCACGTTGGGCTCCATGCTGAGCGGGAAGGCTACTTGGGATTCTCTCTCTCCCTCTGCCCCTCTGCCCCTGTGCTCTCTCTCTCAAATAAATAAATATATCTTTTAAAAAAATACAGTTGAATTGATGGAAAAATCAGGTCTAATAGCAATTCTGTATTCTCAGGAGGTAGACTACAACTGGGACTCCAAGTCTGACTTAAAGGAATCCTAACTTCCGTCTCCCTGCTTTCTTCCAAGACCGCACCGCCCTGCTGCCAACATACCACAGCTTTGTCCTCTCCACAGCCCTGCCAAGCTATCCCTTCTTCCAGGAAGAGCTCTTGTACCAACTCAGAGAAGCAGTCTTTACTCAACCCCACTTGTGGGATAAAATCCTCTCCCTTTCCACACAGTGAATGTACTTTGCCTAGGCTGCAAATATTGACTTTATCTGTATTTATCTCACATTTATTCCTTATTACTCTAAGCTCTGTTTACCTCTGTGTAGTGTGAGATTATGCCCTTGACCAGCCTACCTCACAGGGCGCTGTGAGAATCCAGCTGGGGGAGGCAGGCCACAGTGCTTTGGGACAGGAGGATCATTATCGTGGGGAGGAAGGGCTTGGGTCTCATCCTCCCATAAAGGAGCCAGGGCACAGGACGAAGTAGAGCTTTGGAGTTGGAAAGCCTGGGTTTCAGTCCGGGTCAAACAGCGTGACCCTGGGGCGAGAGACCACATTCGCTTATTGTCTACCTTTCCCAAACACCTTGAGACCTGTTGCTGGTAATGCGTGCAGTGGACCAGCCGGACAGACCCATAGGCTTTCTACTCGTTAGCGAAAATAGGAGGATGAGAGGCACTGCTTGCGTGCTTCCCAGTGAGAACAGAAGTGTGGGTGCAGAGACTTTATATAAATTATAAATCAGGATCTGTGTGAAGGACCATTACTACTGGTAGTATTGCATATAGAATAAAGACAACCCATGATATTCTAGTTGGTTAGTAAGGAGGACTCCCAGGCTTGAAACTGATTAGAGGGGGAAAGGGCGTGGAGGCCCCCCTGTACCTCAGGCTGCTGCCCCAGCCCCCCTCAGCTTACCTTTGTCACTGGGGATGGATGCCAGCTCCTCGACAGCACCCCGGTGTTCCTCGTGGCTGGCCGGGCCTGAAGGCTGGGGGGATGTCAGGGGCACGGAGGGAGAGCCGGCAAGGTTGCCGGGCTCCAGGAGGAGGAGGGGGTGGTCACAGCTGCCACTCTGGGCGGGAGCGGGGGCACGGTGCCCATCAGGGATATCAAGGATCTGCCAGGGAAGAGGGTGGGGAAGGAGTCTCAGGCCCCTCTCTTTTGGCCATGAGAGCGGCAGTGACCCTTAAGCTCCTCCCCTCGCTGTTGTTCTGACCTCTATCCCTGACGCACAATGACACCAGGACATGGCTTTCTCAAGTCACTGATTTAAGGGAAAGCCCCTCCTATTTCTCCCCAGCCCTTGCGACCCAATTTAGAATCACATGTTTATTTGTATGGTTTCATCATGGTGACGCCACCAGCAGGCTGTAAGCCTCGAGGGCAGGGACCTTCTCCGGGAACACAAAGATGAAGAATATTTGGGGAGCATGAGAGGGGGCGAACCACCAGGATACTAACCACGCAAGCCACTGCAGGACAGGCATGCACATCATTATCACGTATGAAATACCCTCTCCCTGCTTCTTAGCCATCAATGGTAGTTGTACCCCCAGCTCACCGAATTGCAAGCAGGTGCCTGGGTGGGTATCAAATCCTACATATACATCAATTAAAAATCAACTAGCAAGTAACTCATAAACTGAGGAGTGTGCCCATTAGAATTATATTAATACTGCCCAACTGGCATTCTCCAATTGTACTGTGTCAGTACAAAAATGTGCCTGAGACGGCAGAAAAGGTAGCAAATAATTCTGCCTGGGAGTGGGGTGGGGGTGGGGGGGAGGGGGGAGGCTGCACAGGGGCAACTGGGCATGAAGGATGAATGCAGGTCACCAGGTGGACATGGGGGGAGAGGTGGTTACACAGGCGACTGAGGCACGGGAGGGGGACAGTGATGGGGATGGGGATGAGGACGCAGGGAGCAGGGAGCCGGTGCTTTGGCTGAAGAGTGGCGCCGAGCCCCTTCCTCCTGGCTGAGAAGTCTCCCCTCCACTGAGCCCCGCTCCCTCTCTTCCCACCCAGCACCACGAGCCTGTCCCGGCTCCACCGCCCGGCTCTGCTGTCCTGGTGGCCAAGTCCATTTGAATCTAATGAACCCGATTTGTGTTCCTCGTGCAGGGCGGCGTTTACACCACGCTGTTGACGTGGCCACAGCCCGGAGCCCCCCGAGAGCCAGAGTCCCCCCGGCCTGCACCCACACTCCCCAAGCCGCCGGCTCGTCGTACATCAAGGGCGCGCCCCACTCACCCGCAGCAGCTCCTCTTCACCCTGTTCCTTCACAAACACCTCCTCCAGCTCTTGGTTGAGCCCTTCCAGGCTCCGGTGCAGGCAGGGGCTGAGTCGCAGGACAGGTGACCCGGAGGGGAAGCTGGGAGGGGACGCCTGAGAAGGAGGCAGATGGAGCGGTCATGGAATCCCCCCTCCCCCAAGCCCCGTAGAGTTACTAGTTCTGACCAGGGGGTAATGTCATGTCTACACAGCAGAACCAAGCAAATAAAGGAGGATCTGGGCACGGGGACTGACTGCAATAGGACAGCTCAGTGGGTTTTTCTCCAGAGGTTAGCGCTTTGGGAGTCTAGAAGCGTGGTTCTAGCGCTTGCAGGCTCACCACTGCGTCAATTGTGGGGGGGCGCGGGGGTTGAGGGGAGAGCCATTCGCGAGGGCAAAAAGCCCTTCCAGCCTCACTCAGCGACCCCCAGTTTGTGCCCAAACCACCTAGGCAGCCACGTGGCCATGGGGTGGGCAGCGTGGCAGGCTCAGTCAGCGGCTGTAAGACCTGCGAGGACCTGCCCACACGGGGCCGCCACGGGCGACAGCAAGGGGAGCGGGCCCGGGGAGGGGGCGGACACATACATACCCTCAGTGCTCCCCGCACTGCATGGTCCCCTTGCAGGGGGGAGCCCCGCTCCTTCTCTTTCCCGCTGCGGCTTAGCTTTGTCCTCTGCAGCTGTTGCTTCAACTTGGAAATCTGGTAGCCCAGAGATGGGAGGGGGGAGAGGCAGGTGGAACAAAGCTAAAGGGCACGGGGTCCCTCCTCCCCGACGTGGCTCCCACCGGAGGCCCACAATAATGCGTAAAAGGAAGATGGAAAACCTCCCAGGAGACCTCGGTGAGTTCAGAACTGATGACATGCTCATTGGGCCAGCTGGAGACCTTATTAACTAGATATTTGGTGTTTCTGAATTATCATGTATTCTACGGATCAGTTGGAAATATGAATCAGATGGATCCGTTTCCAAAAATTTCAAAATACGCAATGCCGAAACCATTTTTGTCTTTCACGGATTCCAAACCATGGAATACTACTCTATTAATAGAAATGGGAAATGATGTTTTTGAATTCACTCTTCAAAGTACATTCACAGCTATCTCAAAGGCCCCGGGACCAGGAAGGATGGAAGGATTTCCCCTCATTTTAAAGTAAACTGCACCGAGCAAGGAGCTGATGCTCAAGAAGGAGTATCAGATTTTGTCCTGACTTCCGTATCTTGTAACAATTATGTAGTATTATCAATGGTTTTGACTATTGTCTCTGTCACATTTGTAATTCTCCACCTACTCGCCCTCAGCTGGCGAAGGCTCAGGAGATGCAGATCTGTTTAAATATGGGCCCCAACGAAATAGGATTCAGAGAGGAGATCTGCCGCCCATAGCCATACAAGTTATGACCACTGCCAAGAAGAAAGTGGTTTTAGATCTGCTATCGGGCACCATTCACACCACGACTCCACGCTTAGTGTAAATAACTTGCTTACTCTGATCATTCCAAACTTAAAATACTCCATCATATTTCCCACTAGCTTTTAACTTGTAGAGCATTCCCTTCACATTTTCTCTGTTCTTGCAACCAAGAGAGGCTCGAGGTGACTCCCAGTGAGTCGGCCCTCAGGGGCCGCCAGTTGGAGTGGCAGGTGGAGCTGGTTTAGGAGCCCGGAATCCCCGTCTGTGCTTCTCTCTATTCAACCTCAGTGACTGGAGTCCTCCTGAGAGAGGGGGAGGGCCAGTGAAAAGTGTTTGGGAACACACAACTATTTTTCTCTTCTAAAAATAAGGCTGGATGGGATGCCTGGGTGGCTCAGTCAGTTAAGCGTCTGCCTTCGGCTCAGGTCATGATCCCAGGGTCCTGGGATCGAGCCCCGTGTCGGGCTCCCTGCTCCGTGGTGAGCCTGCTTCTCCCTCTGCCTGCCGCTTCCCCTGCTTGTGCTCTCTCTCTGTGTCAAATAAATAAATAAAGTCTAAAAAAAACTAAATAAAACAAAAAAAAGGCTGGATGCACAGTTAAGTAGGTGGTAAGGTTGGGGGCTTCCAGTTCCCAGAAACTCACTCGGAACGGCTTTTCTGGATACAAGCTCCAAGCAAGCGAGAACAGTGCTGGCTCCCACCCTGCGCTGGGCTGCTGGAGGGCACCAGCAGTCGCTGGCAAAGGCCCTGCCGGCGGAAGGGGCTGGACTCCTAAGCCGGGCCACCAGGACACTGACAGGCAGCTTTGAAGGAGCCATCTCATCCGGAAAAGGCAAGTGAGACCGAAGATGTGAGGCCACTTTGGAGCAGACACATCCACGGCGCTGGGCGTGGACAGGAGGCAGCTGCTGTGGCCAGGGAGTCAAAGGGGGCACATACCTCTTTTCGGTGGTCTGTGCTGCCCCAGGACGCCGAGCGCTTGTGTGTACAGGAGCTGGCCCGCTCACCTTCCAGCTCTTGCCAGGACAGGGGCGTCTGCAGGGGGAGAAACCCCGTGAGACAGAGCAGCTTCTCGGGCAGGCCCCGGGGAAGCAGCCACTTCCTGGACAGAGGTGGTGGCTCTTTGAAGGCGTCTCTGTCGTCTGGTCATCAGCCCCCTGAACATGCCCGCCTCTTTTATTCTTTGAGGCTTCTCCACCTGCACCGCCACTCTCCCAGTCCATGTCCTCCAGGAAGCCTTCCCTGATGAGCCAACAAGGCCAACCTGCTCTTTACTCTTTTGTGACTTTTACACAGGGATTCTGGCCCCAGCTATTCCAGGTGCTCCCCAAGGGACAAGTCCTGCCCCTCCCTCTCCCAACCAGCTGCAGAAGAACACGGGCTCGGGGGACCCCTGGCATCCTCGATTCGTGGACCCTTTATGGGTCCGGCACAAGTTCAGGTTCCTGGGAATGTCGTGAAAAACAAGTTACAAGACGGGACTCCATTAAGCAATCATTATTACTTGGTAAAACAGGAAAAATGTCAGTAGAGGTCCCCCGTCCTCCATCTTCAACCAAAGCAGGAGACGTCTGTGTAGCGCAGTGTCTAGAGCTGGTTTCAGGGGGGGCTCTGCACACAGACTTGAAGTCCTCCTGAATAGGCACGGGAGGGGACATTCTCAGGAAGGAGGAAGCCAGAATTCTGAACTCAGCCCTGACCCTGACCCTTTCTGGCTTTATCACAGCTCCTTCTCCTGGGCCCTGTGCTGCCCTTTGTGAGAGCAGACCTCTCAGGCGGCCATATCCCCCCGCCTCCTCCCCACTCCCCAGCTGCATAGAAGGCCAAGAGCCCAAGATTGAGGCAGGGGGAGTTGCAGACCCACTTCCTGGGCCCCAACCTGAGGGAGGAAGCTGTTGGCTTAAGCATGAGGCAGAGGAGGACTAGATCACTTCCCACCACCAACACCCCCTACTTCCATTCCAAGGGAGGGGCCCAAGGAGGAATGCTCCAGGGGAACCAGCTCTGACTTCTCTACATGAGCTGCCAAACCATGAGGGCCTGGGAACCATCTCCTCCAACAGATCTGCTGACCTCCCCCGAGAGACTGTTGCAAACAGAAAAGGGGGAGGATAAGGGGGGGGGGAAGAACCCCAACCACTCACTACCCAACAGCTGTGAAGAAGAGCGGTGGGGCGGGCGGGGGGGCGGGCGGGGGGGGCAGATTGCCCTGTGTGACAGCTGTATGGAGGGGCCACAGGGGACTGAGTCTCCCTGGCTCTTCCTTCTCCCAGCTGCTGACCAGGACATTTCCCGGGCCATGCGACACAGCCAGGGTGAGACGGCTGCCCCACCCTCCTTCCCTGACAACGCCGCAAGGAAGATGGGCCAGGGCTCCAGTCTTCACACACCCGTCCTTCAGGAAGAGGGCAGGCAGCGCATCCTTCAGGCTGCAGCCCAAGCCCTCGAGGTAAAGCTGGCTGTGACAGCATTCAGCAACCAAGCGGCTAACTGGTTGACTCCCAAATGCCTGTGTCTCCCCAAACTGGGGTGCCGGCAGCCAGAGCCTGAGGAAAGCTGCGGCACATACTGCAAAGTGAGGAGGAGGGCCCCCTCTCCCAGAGCCCCCTCGGCCCAGCAGACACACAACGCGCCTCCACTCCCGGGGCTCCAAAGCCAACCCTACAGATCGTTAGCTCTGCTCATCCAAGCTGAGCTCCACGCAAGCCTGCTGTCCCTGGAAGGTGGCCGAGGTCACAGGGGAGGGATGGCGAAGGCTAAGCTGGTGATGCCCATTTCCCTCCCACTAGGAAGGTACTGCACTCACAACAGCCCCATCCAGGCTGTCAGCAGCTCTATTGACATCTCTTGCAGACTCTTCAACTGCCTCCTTCCTTCTGAGATGTGTGAGAGGGTGGAAGGAGAAACGTGGGCTGGCAGCAGAGGCTAGAAAGGATGTGAAAATTCACGCCAAACTGGGATCGTGTCTCTCAGTCCATCTTGCCTCACCTCTCTCTGCTCAGCCACATCCTCCAGCAACCGCTGCTGCCTCTGTGTAAACCATGCTACCCAGACTATTGTTCTGCCTCAACACTCGGCCAGCCCCTGGTCACAGATGTTGCCATTTTACCTTCCATCCCACGGGCCCTCTGTACCGGGCCCTCATCGCATCCAGGCAAACCTAGCTCTGCCTCCTTTCTCCCCTTGCCCTGGACCCCAAGCCTGGCCTCTCCGTCTCAGAGGGCCTGCCCTACCAACTCTTCCCAGCCTTGCCCGCGGGGAGCCCGTCTAACTTGTCTACCTCGTGCTGACTGCTCCTCGGCCCCACGTCTCCTCCGTACAGATGGGCTCCGAGTATCCATCATCCACACGCTCAGCGTATAGTTACTGAATGCGCACTGCGTGTCAGGTACCATTCCAGGGCTGGCAACACAGCAATGCACAAAACAACAAAAATTCTTGTCCCCTTTGAGTTTACGTTCTAGTTGGGGACATAGTTGAAACAGTGATAAGTACTAAGAGAAAAACACAGCAACAAAAGGAGATAGGAATGCTGGGCAGGGGAACATGATTTTAAATGTCAGGGACATCCGCAATGAAAGAGTAACATCTGAAGGAAAACGTGAAGGGGATGTGGGAGTGAGCCATGTGGGTATCTGAGGTAACAGTGATCCAGACAGAGGGAATAGCAAGCGCAAAGGCCCTGAGGCAGGAGCAAGCCTGGTTTGTTTGAGAATGATAAGGAGGCCAGTATGGCTGGAGCAGAGTGAGCAAGAGGCAAGGCAGTAGATGAGGAGGTCAGTAGGTGTGATAGCCTGAAAAATGGCCCTACAAAGATACCAGGTCCCGATCCCTGGAACCGATAAGTGTTACCTTATATGGTAAAGTTTTTGCAGATGTGATTAAGTTATGGATCTTGAGATGGGAAGATTATCCTGGATTATCCAGACAAATTAGGCCATTACAAGTGTCCTTATAAGAGAGACGAGGGCAATCAGACACACACGGAGAAAGATAAGGGGATGTGACCACAAAGGCAGACACTGGAGTGATGTGGCCACAAGCCAAGGAACGCTGGCAGCCACAGAAGCTGGAAGATGCAAGGAATGGATCTCTCAGTGAGTCTCCAGAGAGCACGCAGCCCTGCCAACACCTTGATCTTGGCCCAGTGAAACAGAATTTGACTTTTGGCCCCCAGACCTGTGAGAGAATAAGGTTTTGTTGTTTTAAGCCATGAAGTTTGAGGTCATTTGTCACAGCAGCCCCGGGAACCTAACACAGTAGGTCATCCTATGTATGAAGCCGTGTCCATGCTGGCTTTGAGCATCTGTAAGGCAGGCTCATGCACGGGTGTGGGATTTGGCCCCTCCGACTCAACGGGGCATGTCAAGAGTGGGGACCATGCCCTGCTCCCTAGTTCCAGTGCATCTGGGTAGACGGGCCGCTTCGCCTCTGGGTCTCACCGCAGAGGTCTGAGCCAAGGTCTCCCTGGGGCACAGAAAGGCTCCCCTTCGAAGAGTGCCCCTTTATGGCACAACAAGGGTCGAGCCATGCGGCAGGACGGCAATGGAAGGAGTCGCTCCACATGATCCTTTGGAAGTGGAGTGGAGCTTGAGCTTTGGTCAGCAGATCAAAACATCGTATTTGTCAAGGGGATTCATGCACTGGAACAGATTTATTTTAACACCTTGGCCCAAGGGGAGCAGCTGAGAGAAAAGCAGGACCACGTACTAGCCATGAGTGACATCAGCCACCTGTGCAGATGATGCTCGAATTATGCACAACTGGATGTGGGTCAAACCCAGGAAGCCTTGCCTGGGCTTCTGAGCTCCCAGAGCCACATGCGGAAGGATAAGTGGGTGTGGGGGTGGAGGACAGCTGTCCAAGGAACAGCCCGATAGAACAAGACAGGGGTGGGATGGAGCCAAAAACCCTCCAAACTAGAACCTGTTTCTCTGACCCCAACCCAACTCAGTTTCTACCTGGACTCCCAGGCAAGGGTCCTGGCCCTGCTGTCTCCAGGGACCTTGGTGGAGCCGGTTAAGCCCTGGGAACACAGCCCCATATACCTCTGCGGGGACCAAGAACAGTGTGGTGCCTGGCCTGGTACAGAAGATGCTCAGTAACTACGTGTGGAACATGACATTCGGCAGGGAATCAGCCCCTGGGGGACTCTGGCGAAACACAGGCAGGAAAAGGCTCTCTGAGGGTGGTCCGCTGGCCCGAGCCAGGAACTTCGGCTGGAGGTGGCCAAGGCCACCGTCCCTGGCCCTCCAGTGACTACGTAACCCTCAGATTTTCCATCATGGACCCATTTTCAAATATTCTGTGCTGCTGTCAAACCATATGCTGACCAACCGGTCCTGCTCGCCAGTTTGGAAAACGGGCACCATGCCCAGGGCCCCCCACCCAGAGAGCAAGCCTCTGATGGGCAGACTCGATCATGTGTCATCACTAAACGCCGAGGCACTGGCTTGGGAAAAAGAGTAACGAAAGGAAAGAACACACAGTAGGGAAAAGTCCCAGAAAGGGACGTCTTCCTCAACAAAGAAGGCCGCCTCTGCTTCTGGCCTACAAGACACTCTCGGAGATTTGTCAAGGACTTCAGCTATTTTTTTCCTCCATCGGATAAATCAAGCCTAAAGAAGAAAGTCCATGCTAGAGGCTTCCGCACCTCCCCTGGAGCATGTGGAGGAAGCAGGGCTGGGATAAGCTGCACAGGGGGCCGGGCAGAGCAGGAACCCAGGGTCCCGTCTGTCTGCAGGATGAGACCAGCAGGGGAACTGTGCTCAAACAGTCATTCCAGCTGTGGTGAGACCACTTCCTCCCTGCAGAAGAGTGCACGGAGACACGAGTGCTTTGCACAGCAAGACGAGAGGTGGAGACGGTACCCCGCCCTGGCCCGCCACTAGCAGGGCCAGCCCAGAGCACTTGGTGGCTAGCTCGGGTGTACCAGCTGACCTGGGGACAGGGCGGTCCAGAGAGGGGAACACGTATTCAGATTGGCCTGCAGAATCCTGACAAAGTCCTCCAAGACACAAAGAACCTCCTTCCGATGATGGGGACTCCATCCAGGAGCCTTGCTAGTCCTCCCCGGCTGGCCGCTCTGTGCCCCACTCCCGCTGTACCCAAGCTCTTCCTTGGGCTCACCAAGCTTGTCTCTGGGAGACCTGGGCAGCTCTCTCCCATTGCTCTTCCGGGCTCAGAACATGCAGCATTTCACAGGATACCCAATTCCCCAAATAAGACTCAGCCACCTCTCTTCCTCCCCTGCCCCAAATAACTTGGGTAGCCATCTTGCGAGGAAGACTCGAGAATGCAGCACGCTTGGCTATCTAAATGGCAGGTGCTCTGTGTCTGCGGCCCAGGTCAGAAACTTGCTTGGAACGGGCAGGGTTCTTGTTTCCTCTAGGAGGTTCAGCCCAACTATGGTGCTGCCCTCACTACAAGGCATGTCCCCAGGAACGCCACGGCTGATGTGGTCTCCAAACACCACACTCGAGCTGCTGGCTCTGGGGTGGGGGGTGGAAGGGCAAACAGGAGGACAGAAGTGAGGGCCTGCCTGCCAGACACAGTAGAAGTGCTACACTGGTGTGTCTGGAAGAGAAGGGGCAGGAAGCAGGGGTAGGGCTCAGAGAAATGAGGGAAAGGTGCTGGCCTCAATCTATTTTTTTTTTAAATATTTTTATTTATTTATTTGAGAGAGAGAATGAGAGAGAGAGAGCATGAGAGGGGGGAGGGTCAGAGGGAGAAGCAGACTCCCTACCAAGCAGGGAGCCCGATGTGGGACTCGATCCCAGGACTCCAGGATCATGACCTGAGCCGAAGGCAGTTGCTTAACCAACTGAGCCACCCAGGCGTCCCTTCAATCTATTTTTTTTAACAACATAAAAGCTTTCAAGGACTTTGGTAAATCTTGCCTCCCCACCTTCCCTCTACCCTTGTCCATGCCCCTTGTATCTAGCCCGTTCTGGGGATATGCCCGTGCTCTGGAGAGAAGGAACAGCAATCACTTAGAGAGAGGTCAGCAGAGCCTCAGGTCTTCCTGGTGTAATGCCAGTGTTGAAGGAGGTAGTTTGTGTCAGGCTAGGGGGGGCTCGAACAGGAATTTGACTGGAGCCCAAAATCTAGACGCAGAAAATTCCCAGAAGACCAGGACTGAAAGATGGGCAGAGCGCATATTTTGGTTTGGATGCCTACGTTGATCAGAATTCTCCTACCTCTTGACTCCAGCCACAATATTGACAGGTTGCTAAGAGTTCCTCGAGGGCTGGAGCCCATCCCGGGAAAAGAGGAAAGCTGCACAGCTTGGCCTTGCCAGACCCATGGAGGCGCATCGCTGACCTCTGTCTTGCCGTGGCAAGAAGCCCAGACTTGTTATATAAAAGATCTGGCCTGCAGCTGGAGCCCAAGCAAAAACACATAGCCTAGAGCCCAGGCCTCTAAATCCCGCCAGGGAACATCTGAGGCCAACCCTCCCTTGAGTTGACAAAGAGAACACTCTCCAAGGAGTGGGGTAGAGGCTTCCTAGAAGGTTGGTGGCCGGAAGTGACAGAGATGGGGAGAGGTGGGAAGCCCGCACCCAACAAAGGGGGATGCACTCATGAGCTTGCACACCAGAAGCAGCCTCGGGTCCTGTCCTCCGGGGAGCCCTACTTGACTAGATACATTGTTTGGATTAAACACTACTCTCCAAAGAGAAGGGGGTGTGTACTCCAGGCCTATGAGGGCAAAGCAAAAGCCATCTTACTCAGCCTTTCCCAGGGATGCAGGGAACAGCAGTGCCTGGGGCTCTAAGGAAGCAGGCCCCTGCCGTCCACCACTGGAGTCTGTCCTCCCTTCACTTTCTGTTTGTAGATCTAAAGAGGGCCACTGATCTCAGCTGCAGCAAATTCTTGTTGGTTCAAGGTGGGGCATTCCCATGAGAATTCCTCTCCTCTAAACCATGCCAAACATTTGGCCCCATCTCATCCCTTGGCTGGCTGTTCACTGGCCTTCATGGAACTGGCATCCAGACTCACAGAGGCCAAATCTTGTTCTCATTTCCTTATCCTTCATTCCAACATGCCGAGAACAGTACTGGGCATTTAGATGTTCACTAGCAACATTTGAAAATGGATCTCACTAAAATAAATAAATAAATAAAAGAAGGGGACCAACGGGACATGCACAAAAGAGGAGGTAGGGGATGTGAGTGCACGGAACACTTTCACGCTTGGCTGTCACTCCACCTGCGAGCAAGAAGAGTGGGCACACGCTCCCGGCTTGCAAAGGAAGAGCCGACTTGCCCAGGACCCCCAAGATACAGGGCCGCTTCTGAGCCCCTGTTCTTCCCACCCTGTTTCCTCTTTCCTGAGAACAACTCATTTGTTCTGAAGTCAAACAGGCATGGGTTTAAACTGTATCAAAAGAGAAAAGACTGGACCCTGAACAACTGCTAAGAATGTTGAAGTCCTGAATCAGATTAAGATATATCTTTGTATGGGGGCGCCTGGGTGTCTCAGTCGGTTGAGTGTCTGACTCTTGATTTTGGCTCAGGTCGTGATCTCAGGGTCGTGAGATCGAGCCCTGAGTTGGGCTCCGTGCTCAGCTGGGAGTCTGCTTGGAATTCTCTCTCCCCCTCTGCCCCTCCCCACCCCTGCAGGCATGCTCTCTCCCTCTCTCTCTCAAATAAATAAATAAATCTAAAAAAAAAAGAGAAAATTTTACATAGGAGACGACTCCTTGCTCCGGTCAACACTATCTTATTCAAAAACTCCGGGAAGCCTGGAGTTTGGGTGGATGATCTGCGGAGATTCCTTCCAAGTTTAGGATTTCTTATTGAAAAGACTGCCAGGAAGAAAAATACTGACAGAGAGGACCTGAGCTCCAAAGGACTCGAACGGGCCCAGTGGACTCCCATGGGCTGCTGGCTAGGGCTTGAGTCTTCATTATCTGAGAGCTTTCCACTCTTACTGCTCCAGCAGGATCTATCCAGGCTCAACACACTTTTTGGGCCTCTCTCCCAGTTGTCTGGGGAATACAAACTCAGTTGAATGTTGGCTTGCTTAATTTTAGAAAGGTAAATCCCATTTACCTCATTTTCACGTAAGTTTACAGAGAAAACCAAGCTGACAAATATCAGATGCTGAAAAGCCATATGGTGAAGATACGCAGCCAAAACCCAGGACAGATCATTTCAGTGACCAAGAGTTGGTAAGTAGACCAAAGGTCTCCTCAGCCAGCCCCCACCCCCCGTCCTTATCCCCTTAGGAGAGCACGTCATTACCTGGGTGGCTTTGTCATTGGTACAGCAGGTGAAGGCCCCATCGGCATCTCGTGGCCACTGGCCCAGAAGGTAGGAGCTGAGGATGGTGTCCAGGGAGAATGTACGCCGGACCTGGGGTGGCTGAGGCCTACACACTGACTTTTCTGGGGCCACGGAGCATGGGACGCTGGCTGGAAGAGAGCACAGCCCGCACACCTTGACATCAGCATGGAGGAAGGAGACGAGGTAACCAACCTTCTGTCTCCTAGGAAAGCCTCACCTGACGGCCACGTCTTCCCTTGTATACACCTCCCTCCTAAAAGATTCTTTGAAGCGGCCCATAAAAGCAAATACAGTCTGACCAGAGCTTTTCTGACTTAACCAGATGGCCTTTATCACTGGAAGCAATTTACATCATTTTATTTTAGACAAGGGCTTACTTTATAAATGTCTTCTATCTTTTTCCTGTTCCTAGTGGACTATGAGCCCTGAACTCCTAAGTCTCGGATTGAGTTCCAGAGAGCAGGACTGTTTCCCATCATTAACGAGGGAACTCTAAGGGGCCCCAAACCAGTCTTTTATCCCTTGCTCTGCCTCTCTCCAGCACCCACTGCAGGGCTCCTAAGCACTGCACAAATTCAACCCAATTAACTGAAGGACTCTTCATACTTCCTTCATGACGGGTTAGCTCAGGGAACCTAGGTGACTGAGACAAAGAGAACAACAGAACTCCTTTCAACCATCCGGGATGGAGGAATCCAGCTTAGGAAAATCAGTCTTTTGGTTCCCTCCTCTGTCTCCCCTCTTCTGGCTAAATGGGACAAAAATAAAGCAATTATAAATCCATCTATTTAATTTTTACCTTGGTTAAAGCTTTTTGGGAGAAGGTAAAAATTGAGACTGTTGATAAAATGTAAGGGTTCTGGAATCATCTGTAAGTTTCAATCATCTGTAAGTTTCAATCATCTGTCTGCTTTCCACGGCCACATTCAAAACATCTACTATCTTAAGATCTGTAAAGCCTCTTTCCTTTAACAGAGCAAAACATTTTCACATCTGTAGTAATCCCTTGATAATTCATGTGTGCATTTAGGATCGTAGGTATAAATAAACTTGAAGAGCTTTATATTAAAAAGACACCAACAGGTTGGCAGTTCCTCAAAAAATTAAACATAAAATTACCATACAATCCAGCCATTGCGCTTCTAGGTAAATATACAGAAGAACTGAAAGCAGGGTCTTGCGCACTCATGTTCATAGCAGCGCTATTCACAACAACCGAAAGGTAGAAGCAACCAAATGTCCATCAACATATGAATGGATAAACCAAATGTGGTGTATACATGCGCTGGATCATTAATCTCAAAGGGGGATGAAATTCTGATACATTCTACAATACAACGAAACTTCAAAACATTATACTAAGTGAAATAAAACAGACACAAAAGGACTAATATTGTATGATTCTACTTCTGTGAGGCAAAGTCATAGCGACAGAAAGTAGAATAGAGGTTACGAGGGACTTAGGGGGTGAAGGGAATGGGGAGTTATTATTTATGGGCACAGAGTTTCTGCTTGGCATGATGATAATTTCTAGAAATGGAGAGTGGGGATGGTTGCACAATATCGTGAATGTACTTAATGCCACTGAATTATGAACTTAAAATGGTTAAATGGTAAAATTTATGTTAAGCATTTACCATGATAGAAAAGCAGATGCTAACAACACTGTATATTCTCCAAATCCATTTACGTATTTACACACATTTTGACATAGTAGTAATCAATGTGAAATATACATTATGTTCTCCTTTGTTCTACCCATTTCATATACCCATTTCCAGGTATCAACAATCTACATATTTGTCATTTCCAATGACTACATAATATCCCACTAGGTTGGTATACAGTTGTCCACTTGAGGGGTCTCCCTGCCCACAATCTAGATATCACAAATGTTACTGCATGGATAACTTTCAGTCTGTTTTTATCTAATTCCTGGCATATTTCTGAGTCCTCTCCCTCAGCTAGCATTGTGTTCATTTAAAAGAAAATGATACATTGCAAAAGTAGTAAGTGTGAATTGCAGAAAGGTCAGGAAATATATAAACAAAAAGAAAAACCTCGAATCTCAACATCCAGAGATAATCACTGCAATACTATGAGAGAGATCCTTGTCAGCCTGACCGCTCTGTGTAGGTTTTAAAATAAAAAATGGGACCATACTATACATATTGTTTTGCAATACGTTTTCACCTTATACCATGAACCCTCTTCCAAATAATATATATTGACCTACAAGATATCCTTTTAAAAGATCTTAACATTTCTGTTAAAACTCTTCAAAGGCTCGTTTTCGAAGACAGTAGCCAAAGGCCTCATGTTCTGGTCCCACTTACCTTTCCTGTACATTTCACTCCTCTTCAAGGTCTCTATGTCCTGGACAAGCTGTACTATGAACCATTTCCCACCCATATCCTGTGTCTTCCCTCCTCTGAGGTTTTGCATAGGTGCCCAGAGTTGAAATCTGCCCCATGCGTTGGGGCCAGCCTGTCTTTACACCCACAAAGCCTTCTGGATTCCCTGGAAGGATTTTCTGATTTTCCCCAGCACTTTGTACTCTTCTAGTACTTAGAATCCTCTCTCTTGGATTATGGGTATTTTAACTCCTAGATAATAAACAACCCGCGGCCAAGGACTGTCTCTAATTTATCTTTGTACCCCACACAGTGCCGAGAACATAGGGCTGGTGTTTGGCAGATGCCTAAGTATTCATATAAAATAAAAAACCCGTTACTACAAGGGAATACCTGCTCTAATTATATCATGGATTTGAAGTTTGTCTGCCTTGCACATCCATGCTCAACCCGCCCCCCACGAGTAAAGCCCCTAGGGCTGCCTGTCTCTACCTCTCTCTGGCTCAGGAAGGCCTGGCCTCTCTCTTCTCCTCCCTGTGCCTTGTCACCAGTAAGTCAGTGACAGGCACGCTGGGTTCAAGCCCCAACTTCACCTCCCACACTAGCATGCCAACCACCCTTTCTCCTGTCCTGGGTTTAAGATCAAAAGGTGTCGATCCAGATATTTTGGGGAGGTTTTGACGCATGCTGGCAGGCAGGTCAGACACAACACTGCTGCCCTGTGGGCCTCCGAAACCGTCTGGGAGAGCCTGGGGATGAGGCGGGCGGCAGCCCCAGAAAGCAAGTTTACGGGAACACGTGACAGAGCAGCAGAGAGGCAGGTGGGAAGCCGATGAGCAAGAGGCCACCATAAAGGCCAGAACACGGTGATCCTGACAGCTGCTTCAGCAGCGAGGAGGGATCTCTGGGAACAGCCTCGCCCAGCCCTCGGCAGAAACTGCAGCAAAAGCCTCCTGGAGATTTTTCTTTTACTGAGACCATGAGAGCTCTTCGGTATTTATATAGAACTTTTAAGGTTCACCCCACCTGCACAGTCCTTTCATATGGGTCTTTTACTCTCCCATCAGCCCCAAAAGGGGCTTGGGGGGATAGTAAGGGAACCGAGGCCCGGAAAGGGCCAATCTCTGATTAGACTAGGTTGCCCACGAGGTCCGAGGCAGTCCTACGCCTAAACCCAAGCCTCCTTCCTCTTCAATCACCCCACTCGGGCTCCTGGCCCTTTGGCATCAGGAACGCTCTCTGAGGTTGCAGGGGACACCTGCCTAGACACCTGCAGGAAGGACTGTCTTTTTTGCTCCTTTTCGGGGAAGGGAGTCTTTTGATAGCAGGCATTGCCCAGGTGTCTGTACTGACTTTCTGTTTTTCGGGTTGGTTGGGTTGTTTTTTTTTAAGTCTTTGAAACCTTGGGATTCTACTATCTCCCAGGGACAATTTAAACCACACGCGTTTGGTATCAGTTCGCATTACCCCTCATATCCCACCCCACTCATGAGCTACAGTAGGAATCCACTCTCAAGGGCAGCCATCAGAGATGGGACCGTACTCCCAGTACTCCTGGGGTGAAGGAGGACCCAGAATCCTGGAATTCATGGTGAGAATCCAACCATCCACTTTGGTCAACTCTACATGCTTTCTGGCTACCTTTGACCAAAGCGATTCACAAAGACTCTGAGGGCGTCATGGGTCCTGACTTGCTCTTCCATATGCAAAAAAAATTACACAATAAAAATAAATAAACAAACAAACAAACAAACAAACAAATAAATAAATAAAGGAAGAAAACAAGACGGGGGTGGGAGATAGGAATGGAGAGAAACTGAGCTCCCCAATCCAGGACCAGTAGCCCCTGATGCCCTCCTCTCTGCCAGACCTGCAAGGATCTCACTGCATCCAAGTCAAGCTGGAGGCCTTGCCTCAGTTTCTTTTCCCCCAAGGAGGCAGCCGGGCCTCAGCCTTATTTCTAGGGTGACCACAACCTCCCGCTGCCACAGCTCCTACCAGTCACAAGGTGACAGAATCACCTTCTGTCTCAGAGACCTCAGCAAGTCCCCACTTCCCCTCCCCAGCCCCCAATTCTTGGCATGTCCCGACACCTCTGAAGAGAGTTAAAATGGCAGGTTTCCTTCATGCCCAGAAAATGAGGGGGGCCACTTTTTGAAAAATTAGATTTTGATAGGAAATGAAAAATTAGCACTTATTTCAGAAACCTTGTCCTAAGTGGTTTGGTGAGCACCTGCTAACATGGGCGCCAAAACTGATGAAGGGCTAACCCGATGTGCCAAGTTCCCCCCAAGTGCAACACAAACTAAAGCTAGAATCAGACAGCGACAGGTCTTGTGCCATCGTCCAAGGGGCAACAGGCTGGAGCGGTGTGGCCCCCGAATGTCCACAAGAGGCTCAGATGTGAGGGACCCACTTCCGACCGAGGCTCTGCCTTCCTCCTGATGGCACTGCAGTCAACACACCCAACCTCCCTGGACCTGCTCTCCCACCTGGCAAGCGGAAGCTCAATCCCAGCCTACGGTTACTTCCTATCGATGCCTTTAAGAACAGGAGGGGAGTTGCAAAACTGCTTTTAAGTCTTCACTAAACAGATTAGGTTGAACCACTTCATGTCACTTAAACCATCCCTCCTCCACAATTCTTTAGGATAGAAGGTGGGGTAAAGGAGCCTAGAAAAGGATTCAGCCCAGAAAAGACACACAGAATGAGTTCCAGCCACACTGTCCCTTGGGAAGGTGTACTTCTTTAGCGTCAAAGCTTTGACCGGTGACAGCCTAACCCAGCACGGACCCCGCCTTGAGGAAACAGTGCAGAGACGGCTTGCACGTGCCTGTGCTGCCCAGGGGGCCCTCGCTCAGCTGGGAACGTCCCCGAAGAAATCTGACAAGTGAGCGTAGTTGAAATGGGAGCTCATGGGCTTCTCCCTCATGGATATACCGGAAAGATCTGGGGATTGGGTTCTGCCCTGCCATTGTGTGATTATGGTCAGCTAAGAAGCACTGAGAAGTCACAACGGTTGCTTGTGGTTGGAAGCTGAACTGGTTTCATTTCTGGAAAGTACCCCTCTCAGATTTGGGAAACGGGGGGGAGGGCAAGAGGACAATCGGCTCCCCTATCTGAGAAGGGATGCCCAGATCATGACGGGCCACGACAAAGCAGCAGGCTGCCGGGGCACCGGCTGGGTGCCGGCGGGAGGGTGGAGTGTCCTGTTTACAGCGCTGTGGGGTATTATCGGCCCATCGCATGCAGCAGCCTCCACAGCCCAACCACCTGGCGAAGTACCCTGGCACGGGGCCAGGCCATTTCACCATGCAGCTGAGCAGTGGCGGATGCTTGTGTTCTTGGGCAACAGCAAATGGAAAAAACAAAACAAAACGACACACACCGGAGATAAGAAGCCTTAGGTGCTATCTTCCAGAGCCACTCGGTTCTGTTTCCCAACTGCTGCATTTGGGGCTCTGAGGGCAGAGGGCCGGCGGTCGGGTGTCTGTGCGTTGGGGGAGGAGTCCATAGGGCAGAAAGCAAAGAGCAGACAAGACACTGGACCGACAGCGGCCAAGAGGGGCCTGGCGCACCACCATGGACGGGCTGATTCCTCTGATGAGCAGATTCTGGGCGCCCAGGCCGAGCCAACCTATAAGCACAGTGATACAGGAGGAGGAGCACCTGAAGCTGCTCACGGGGGTGAAGTGTACAAGGCTGCTGTAATCCCTAGGGGCCAGGCTACCAGACACAACTCCCGGGGGTCCCCCCAGCTAATGCCACTTCAGAAGGACCACCAAACTGTCTCTCCGGCTCCCTCCTATCCCTGGCTCAGGCCTGACCACACCAGCAAACCCTCACCCCAGGAACCCAAAGGAGGAGGATGACAACACTCAGAAGAAGGGCAGGAGGGGGTCAGGGGAAGGCAGCAGATGATGCAGGAAGTAAGGCTTTTGTGGCTGCCTTTCTCAGCTTGGCCAGAGATAGAGTGTGGGGTGGAGGTTTGGCAGCTTACAAGCAGAAAGCAGCCGCTGGCCAAAGGGTCCCAGCTGGGCAGGGGGCGGGGGGCGACGTCACTCACGTTACCACCTTTGAAGCAATGAAGAAGCCTGGGAAATGAGACAAGGCTACTCTCCCCCACCCTCCATTAACACGAGGCCTAGAGATCCCAAAATACCCAAGAAGGACTGCAGAAGGCAGAAAGACAGCCGATGAGATCATACGCGTGGCCCAAACTCAACAACTAGCTAGTCTAGCAAATGAGCTACGAGTCAGTCACTTTCTCACGTTGTTGGGCTTTGAAGCATTATTAGCACTAGTCTCCCACCTCCCCTTTTAAATAGAGATAGCTCACAGTACCAGAAGCTGGAGCTATACTGGAGGAAATAAGAAAATGCAGATGAGCAAAAACTGAAAAGTTAAAACTGTGCATGTCCCCGGCCCAGAGATCGCCTCCTGTCCACATCCTTCCTGATCTCTCCCCATGCACGCATGTATGCGTGTCTTTTTAATAAAATGAGATCCTATGATACGTGTTTTTCTGCAATCTGCTTGTTTCCGTCGCTGATCTTCCTTCAGAAAGAGGAGCAGGCAGGGGCGGGGCAGTCTAGGAAGCTGCGACCGGGCACAAGGCTGGCCATCAAGGGGGCAGGCCCTGCCCCGTCCCTGCCCCGGCTGTGATGCAGCACTTCTGCTGGGGGCCAGGAGGGAGGGGGATATGTTAATCTGGAGAGAAGCCAAGTAAACCAGGGAATCAGCATTTCTAAACATTTTCCCAATAACAGATTGGCAGTAAGGAGGGGGAAGTTCCTTCCAGCAGCTTGATAGGGATTCTTTTTCCATTTCAGTGTGTGTCGGGATTAAACACTGCAGGCGGTCTTCTGAGCAACCTGTGGTCCGGCGCCGCTGAGCTGCTTAACTCAGGGACGTGTGGGTCTGGGAGGGAAGTTGTGGTCAAACTGAAATCCCCAATGTGACCATACAAGAGTCAGAAGCCCCCCTTGGAAAGCCCAAGGAGACCCCATCCATCCCAGCTGGGAAAATTACACCTGGGGCTTTAAACCCTTTCAACACCAAGCAGAGAGCTCACTTCAGCCACAATAGGGAGAAAAAGCTACAGAAACTAGAGTTAAAAAGAAAGAAGGGAAGAAGAGGAACGTCACATTTCCCTGACCAAGAAGGCTTATCTAAAGAGACAAGAGTGATGATAGTTGTATACGCATGAAAAACTACTCAGCCAGGCCCTCAATTAATTGCTAATTCCACGGTTAAGTGTGCAGCTCACGTGAAAGCATTTCTGGCCCCGTGTCTGACTTCCCAGCACGCAGACCACATCTATGGGAAGCTGGAGAGAAGGGCCAGGAGAAACCCATCTAGAGAGGTCACTGGGCAGAAAAAAATAAAGAATATGCTCTCTGCATCAGGAAGGAGGGAAAAGGGTGATCCCAAGTGTGTGAGCGTGCGCACGTGTGTGTATAAAGAGTAGACAACAGTTATTTAGACGGTTGTTCAATTCTCAAGAAGCTGCAGTTAGAAGAAAAGGAAGTGGTGTGAACTTTTCACCTTTTATCTGAATTCTCTGAAGAGTTCTGTAGGATTTCAACATTCTTAAAACAAAACAAAATACTAGCAGTTAGTGATTGGAGCATGCTTTCCTTTGGGAGCCACTTGGCCTCTGCAAGAATAGCATAAATAGCACATAGCCTAGCCCTCTCCATCTTAAAAAAAAAAAAAAAAAATCCCCACCCATGGTTATTTGGGAGCGACGAATCTCTGGGTGGCCTATAAACTCAGAGGACAGGCATAAACCCTTCAGTATCTCCGCTTCTCACAACAGTCTGATTCCTATCAAGTCAAGAAGAAATCACAACATCCAGTCAGCTCTCAGGCAGTCTTGTAAGATAAGTGAGGGAGAGGAAGAACCAGAGATCAAGGAGGTTCATCTACAATAAACCCTGTGAGAGGACACATGTGACTGAAACTCGCTGATTCCTGCTCTGAAGGTGCGCACCCTATACTCGCGTGAATTCATCGATGGAAGAGGATGCAGAGCTTCCCAAGGGGTCACAGGTGGGGGCCTGTGACGCACCCTCATGTAAAGAGGTGAGCTGATTTCTCCAGGGCCACAGAGCAAACGGAGATGCAGATCTTTGTTCCCCAGAAGACTTGTGAGAATAGAATCCCCACCCCTGTGTTCCACTGTCAAACTCAATCATCATGACCACCTGGCTGCTTTGGTTCAGGAACTAGTCCACGGGTTGGAAGAGTTCTAGTCCTTTCCCTTGCTAGGAACCAGGGTGATCATTCCTGGGTCTCAGGAACACTGTTTTACCCACTGGGCATCTTGGGTGGGTCAAGGGGGAGAAGAAAACAACTAAAAAATGAGAGATTCCTTTTTTAGTGAGGAGAGTGGAAACTGTGTGAAAGGAAGAAAAGGAAATGGGAACAGAATTATAGCTAACTCCCAAATAGTCAAAATAATTTCTGTTTTGTGAACCAACTAGGACTTATTTTTAGCTCCATCCAGCCTGCCTTCCCCTGACCTGAAGCAAACTGCTAGACAGCAATATATGTGTAAGCAACTATTACTCAATTATCAATACCAAGTCACACAATATACCTAGTCTTTGACAGAATTTGACCCCATTTTGTTGCCTTCCCCCCCCACCTATGACTTCAAAACCCAAAAGAAAAAAATTTTTATTCCTCTTTTGAACTTCTCATGTCCATACTCACATCCATAAATGCTAATTCAGAACTAGCCTTATGCAACCCCAAAGTAATCTCTTAGGAAGAGTCATCAGTGGGTGCCAAACACTGTAGGGAACAGAATTTTTAAATAATGCCAAAGTATCACCCCATAAACCACTTATTAAAAGAATAATGTAGTTTTACAGTGGGAAGTCTGGTGGTCACCACCTCAAGTGATCAGGTTTAGCCATTACTAGTAATGGACACTCTGACCTAATATACCTCCTAAAGTGATACAAAGTACACAACTTCACCCACGAAATGTTCTTGCTAGAAATGTTTTACCAGAATCAAATCAGGCCCAGACCTAACTATCCATTTGCAGGAAATACAGGGGATAGAGGAACAAGTTAAATGCCACCATGAAAAAACAGCCAGAAAAATCCAGAATGTGGGACAGCTAGAAGGCAGAACTGGTCCATGCTTTTCAAAGTCATTAAAAACCAAAAACACTAGTGGAAGGGGAATTCTAGATAAACATTTTAAAAAGACATAACTGGGGCACCTGGGTGGCTGAGCCGGTTAAGCATCCGCCTTCGGCTCAGGTCATGATCTCAGGGTCCTGGGACTGAGCCCCGCATCGGGTTCCCTGCTCGGTGGGGAGCCTGCTTCTGCCTCTCCCTCTGCCGCTCCCCCTGCTTGTGCTCTCTCGCTCTCTCAAATAAGTAAATAAAATCTTTAAAATAAATAAATAAATAAAAAGATATAACCAAACAAGAGTCTTTACTGGATTCTGGCTCAAAGACAAAAACAAGGGGCACCTGGCTGGCTCAGTCAGTAGAGCATGTGACTCCTGATCTCAGAGTTGTAAGCTCCAGCCCCATGTTGGGTGTTGAGATTGCTTTAAAAAAATAAAAATCTTAAAAAAAAAAAAAAAGAGCAATCAGAGGGGAAATTTGAAAAGGGACTGGATACTAGATGATATGGGATTATAGATAATTTCTTCAGGGTAATAATGATATCAGGATTACGTAGAAGAATGGCCTTATTCTCAGGAGATACCATTGTGGTTAAGGGCAAAAAGTGTCATGGTATTTGCCATTTATTTTCAAACAGTTCAAAACAAATAAACAAAACACACATATGGATGCACATATAAGTCTAGACACACACATATGTAATACCCAGAAGGAGAGAAAAGAAATTTGACAACTGTAGGCAAAAAGTTATCGATGAGTCTATGTGAAAGATAAATGGGTATGCATTGTGCTTATAACTTTTCTGTAGGTTTGAAATTCTTCCAAAATAAAGTTGTGAGAGAAAAAAAAGAACTGGCTTAATTTGGGAAGACAGAAATTTCAATTCACTACTCAGCAAGGATCTAAACCCTTTAGCGTTTCAATCTTGGCAGGTTGTAGTCAAATTCAATTGGGTCACTGCTCTGGACTTCTAATTTGGGGAAAGGGAAGGTGGGCAGGAGGAAACAAAACAGTGACTGAAGCTTAATCTGAGGCAAGGAATTGAAAGATGTAAATCAGGACAAGGTAGAATAAAGATACCGGATGAAGGAGGCAATGTTAAATTAAGAAAGGTCACGTCATCCCGGGAGCAAGACCAAGACTGTGGGCAGAATGAAAGGGCTCCTACAGGTCCAGAAACACAGCTGGAACTGGACAGAACCTTGGCTATGCCCAGCAAAGTTAGCACTGGGCATTCATTGGCCATTACTGCTCTGCCACAGGAATGCAGAAACCAGTGAGATCTCACAGAAGATGGGTAAACATGGCTGACAGGAAGGTAGGTAGGTCCCAGGGAACGGTGAAAGGACTTAGAATTTATTAGTCTTCTTCTGTGTGGATGCAAAAATGAAGGGAAGGAAACAGACTTTAGTTAGAATAGGAGAGAGTCCAGCTAGATAAAAGGAAGACCTTGCTGATCACAATCAGATGAGGAAGACTTTGTGGAGTCTGCCCCTGAACAGCTCTGGGGAAAGAGAATGACATGCCCCTGATGTCTCATTAGTACCCACCCCCCCTGCCCCCGGCTCCCAGAAGACAGGGAAGTGTAGAAGAGGAGTCTGAGTCTCCTCTAGTTCTAGAATTCCCCAACTCTTATTAAAGGGTAAATAAGAGATGGCCACTGACCAGTTCAGCTAAATGGAAAGCTCAGGGCCCATGCTATTACCTGGGGTGAAGTAAGTTCAGTGGGAAGGTGGGGGAGGCACAAATTCAAAAGGAGATTTGCCTTACCTAGGCTGATCAGACAGCTGTGCTATGGGCTCCCAGACCAAGCAGGAGGGTATAAACAGCGCTCAATTTACCTGTGGCTAGCCACAGGCAGAAGGGCTAATCACATGACTGGGCAAGCAGACATCAGAGCTCAGAGGGCAGGTCTGCTCACCGGCTACACCTCACTAGGTTGGAACCTGTCAGGTTCTCCGCTCTTAACACTGACTCAGGTTCATTTTGCTTGGGGCTGAGGGGTGGGGAGGTGGGCTCATAAGAAGCAATTGCTCAATTATTCAGGACCAGGAGGTTACGGTCACAGGATCTGCTTTGCCTTCAGGGTCTAAAATCCTATTAGGGTCACTCTGCCTAGCCCCGACAACCCTTGCAAAGCTGCGCGGACCACGCTGTCCCACTTGCAGAAAGCCTTCTCTGGTTACCTCCATCTCCTTCTGCAAGTTCTACTGTGTCCCCGGCTGCAAAGCGGAGACACCCAAGAGTCCGCTACATCCCACCTAGTGGTTCCTACCTGGCCTCTGACATCCTGGACCTGACCCAGGCTGACCTCAAATCTCAGGCAAATTCCCAGGCCGTCGTCCTAGTGGTGGAAAAATGCCAAAGCGTGCCGGGCAACCTTCCGGGCAGCCCCTTTGCTGCAGCCCCTGGTCTTGCCAGTTGCTCCGAGATTCAAAGGTGATGCAGTGCCTCCAGGGTAAACCTCTTCTGAAAAGCAAGATCAGATGGCCTCTCCAGAAAGAGCCTTGAAAGGTACGACATTGGGAAGGTTTTTCCTATCATCAGTGTACGCCCGAGACCGCTGAGGACTTCAGAGCAGGACACTTGTCAGGTCACCTCTCTCCATGTCCTTCCGGAGGCAGAGGTGGACAGGACAACACACATCACTGGAGGGTAAGTTGCACCCCCTCCACAAAGTACACGAAGGGCTTCGTGTCTGCTCTTCAATCAAGGGCTTAACAGTACTAGTCTCTTCTTTTACAAGTCAGGCAAAGAAAAGGCTTAGCCTCCTGAAACAAAGGAGAATTTGATCCAGGGAAACAGTGTGGGAGGTTCATTACCAAGACATCCTATCTGTACGTCTAAGAACCGGAATGCCACTGCCACCATCCTGTCTAAGTAGACCGCTTTGGCCATTTGCACACCTCCATGCTGCACACGACCCACCAGGAGTCAGGGGGGCAGCCTTTCCTCATCCTCCTGCACCGTGTTCTGCCCCTGGATGTCATCCAGCCGGCACTTCTGTTGGGGTAGGACAGAGCCAGGAAGAACCAGAGAATTGTGGCGATAGCCTATATAACATGCTGACTGCCTAAAGACAAGCAATCTAAGTATATATAAGCTGGGGTAATAACATAGTAAATGCTCACAGGTCTCTTTCACATAAGTGGCTGGAGCCCATGGGGAAAAAAAAACCCTTTGAAGCCAACTTAACCACAGTCTCATGGCTCTAGGGTGGCTGCCCGGGAGGCACTGCAGAGAAAGGACACATGCGAAAATGAAAGATCTTCAAAAACTGTTCTGTTAGGAAGCAGAGTAAGAATCATTCACTCAACCCTAATTCTGGAAGCTGGGGGGAAATACCAGTAAGTGAAACTGTCAGGAACGATTCGGGTGCCTTCCAGGAGCACAGAGAGACGTAGGACTTGTGGTTTGGTGTCAGAGCAAAGGGACCAGGAAACAAACAGCAATGTCTGAAGCTCTCCCTCAACCAGCTGAGCAGGATGATCAGATCCCTCGCCGGGCCCTGTGCTTAGCAGTTTTCCCTGACTGACAAGCAAGTCCTCCCTCCGTGTACACAGTTGTAACTCTCGTCCACTTGGTAAGACGTGTCACACGGAACCACAAGAACGTCTTCCCTCGGGCTCCTGTCCCTCCACAAGCGGACTGGTGCACGGCTGAGAAAGCTGTCTGGCCTGGGCCCACACTCTAGCCTTGCTTTCTACGCCGAACCCGACTGCTTTTTGCCCATCCATCTCTGACATAAAAACTCAAACTAGAATTACTCTGTGGCTCTGGCGCAAGAGGCTTCTGATCTCACGCTCTTTAAGAAATGTAGAGAGATGAGTGAAGAGCAGAGTAAAAGTGTTCCTCAGAATAGGGAAGCAGCTGTCCCGAGAAGGTACCTGGACATCCTGAGTGTGCTTGGCATGCTTCGGCAGACTGCTGCACGCCGGCTGACCCCCTGCTGGGTCAGTGCGGGGCCTGCATGGGGCGCGGGCACACCACAGCAGGTCCCCCGATCGTTCCTGGCATCTGATGCCCCCCTGGTCCAGCTCAGGGAGTCAGGGCAAGCCGCAGTCTAGGCTCCTGAGGGGTGGCCTACCACAGTGGTCAGTCCCTGGGCCCAAATCCTGCCTCGGCCCCTGTGTGCTACGTGAACTCAGGTCAGTTGACTTCTCTGGGCTTCAGTTTTGCTGTCTGTTAAACGGGGAGAATAAGAGATGTTATAAGAGGGAGAGAAGAGAACTTACACTCTCAAGAACTCCTGGTACCATCAAATTAGTCTAGCACGTACTCATCTTTTAAACTTTTTATTTGGAAGTAATTTCAAACGTCCAGATGCGAGAACAAGAGCAGGACATATAACCTTGACCCAGATTTGCCTTTGGGCAAACATTTGTCCCACCTGCTTTGTCATTTGCTTTCCTTCACGTGCACTTTTTCACACACGTGCTCAAACTCGGCACCTACATGCTCATTCACGCTCAAGACACATACTCACATTCAGATAAACACGCGTACTGTCCTTTGTTGGGTTTTTGTGTGGTGTTCTGTTTGAAAACAAAGACGTAGAGGAGGGTGGGAGGTTCGAGATAAAATGCCAACAAAGGGGGGCCTTGCTACTTCGAGATGGGTCCACTGCTCCTCTCCCTCCTCCCTGCCCTCAAGGCAGATGGCTAGTGCTGGGGCCCTGGCTCCGGGATGAACCATTACATGGACAGGGACCAGAAAAAGTACTTGACACAGAAGAAGAGAGTTGGTTACTCTCCTTTAAACAACAAAAAACACAAAAAACAACAACAAAGCATTGATATGAACCATGGAAATAGCTTTATTATACAGAATTGTTTTTTATAATGTTTGTTATAATGGGATTTTATCTTATGAAGTTGAGAAATAACAGGCAAAGAAAGGATACACATAAGCATATGGTTACCAGGACATTCAAGAATTCTATACAAAATCTGATTTTATAAGAGAGGTAAGTGGGTAAAGAGCTGCCTGGAACTCTCTCGGGGAGGCAGGGAGGGGGGGCTAGGTAACCTCTGTGAAGCAGGCCAGGCAAATTCTCCATGATACCAAAGTCTCTAGATGGAGCTTTCTTCTGAGTTCAAGTCCCCGCTAATCCCCTTTATTGGGCACACACTTGTCTCATAAAAGCATTATCATGTATCACAGTGACTCTACTCCTCCTTAACCTAAAGCTAGGAGGAGGAGACATACTCAAATAGAGCATGGCAGGGAGGGTGGGGGTAGTTTGCACCAGGGGTTCCCTACATGGAAGACTAAGCTGTCATCATAATGCCATGCCACCTGAACCTACCCCCCAGCAGAGGATTGCACCACCCACATTTATTCCCAGGTGCTCTTTGGGGTTCCACATAGTCACACATAAGAAAGACACCCTTTCCTATAAGCTCCATCTTGGAGGTATCTTCCTGACATGGGCCCAAGCCCAGTAACCATGACAATGACCCCACTTATAAGCAGGAAAAACCTTCCTGCCTGCTGGGCCTGTCTGTCCCTGGTTAGCTTCTCATTCTACCTGGAAATTGCATCTCTCAAACCAGTGGGAGGTACTCAAAGCCGCCACGTTACATTTAACGTAATAACCGTCACCTTCCAATTAGCCACACCAAGTGAAGAGTCACTTAGAGGGTGCTGAAGAAACAACAGACTTCTTTGCAGCCCATTTTCCTTTCCAATTTTCTTTTGGTCAACTGAACAGATGAATTTTTGCTCCTGGAATACAGGCATACAAGCCAAAGGGAAACATGGGCTGGGTGTGTGCTGGGCAGGTGGCAGAGAGGATGCCAGCCCGGGAGGAAATTCACAACGGACTCGCCACACATATGTGGGAAAAGCCCTGGGATCAGGAGCAAAAGGCCTTTATAGTCACACGGTCCTGGGCAAGTCACTTCCTTTCTAGGTCTCACTTCAAACTTATCTGTGAAAACAATTCAATGCCACCTGCACCTGCAAGACCATCAGGCAGATGAATGAGAAACGTTCTAGAATCCCGACCAGGAGCAACAGAGAGCTAAATGAATGGAACACACTGTTAAAACTAAAGCTATCTATACGCTCAACTTCCCCGAAAAATACAAAAGTTTGTTGGGATTCCCCAGGCTCTTTCTTTCCACCGAAGCAGCTGTTTTTGCCTTCTCCTGCGAACACAGAACTCCCCAGGGCTGCGGTTCCAGTGAGAGAGAGTCCAGGCGCTACTCTCAGCAGTAAGAAGTGCATGCACCACATGGGTGTGACTCGCACTGCCTTCTTCCCAATCTCTGCGTCGGACTCTGGCTGCATCCCCTCGGTCTCGCCAAATGCCATCCAGCTCCACCCTCAACCCTGGCTTGTCATTTCTGATGGGTATGAGTTACAAAGACAATCCCCAAACACAGGCCGTGCGGCAGGTTTTCAGCCAGCTTGCAGGTGTGGGGCAGGGAGCGCACGTGTTATCAGTGCTGGTTCTCTCAAAGCGGTGTGGGCGATCAAACACGCACGGAGCACAGAAAACTGGTAAAGAAAAGGCAATGTGTGGGGCAGGGAAGAGGAGAAGGGAGGGTGAGGTAAGAGAAGCTGTCTTTCCTTCCTCTCAATTGCAGTTTTACTCTGTTCAAAGTTACCCCCAGCTGGACAGGTTTAGAAAACAATTTGACTAAGCCGCCAGGTCCATGGTTGGCAACCTGAACAAAGGGGCAACGTGGGCTCCATGGATGACAGTGTATGTGTCCAGGGCGTGGGGAATGCTAATGAGCATCTCTTTCCAGCATTTCCCAACTTGCGGCGTGGGGAGAGGAGGAGAAACAGGATGGTGCCTGGCTTGGGAAAGGGGGCTTCCAGCTTGATCACACCTCTAGATGAAGCCTGAAGCCCCATTCGGGCCCATAGCCCGTAGACAGTTCTGCTCCCTAGCCTGGAAAAGTCACTGATTCAGATTTCGTTTTTCTGCTTCCCTTTGCTATACATTAGCCTACTAGGAATTTGGTATAAATTTGCCTGGAGTGAAAGGACACGCAGTATTCATCTCACTTTCCTTGGCCTGTCACCATATCCACTTCTAAGCCTAAAGCCAGGTAGTCTGGCTTTTTTTTTTTTTTTTCCCTAAACAAAATCCTAAATGTTGGCTGTTTCCATGGATCCACCTGGTAACTAACTGCCCAAGCTCACCCTCTGGCTTTAAGTGTGAGGGGAAGGGAACCTACAGGCCTAGCAATGACATCCATGGAAATGCCACGTCTTTGCCACCAGCTGGGCTTCAAGCCCAATGACCAGGATGAATAGGAGACCAGTGATTTAAAGAGAGAGAGAACACTAACACTTCGGGGCGGGGGGGGGGGGGGGCTGGGAAAGGGGGGGCAGGGGGGGGGGGTAAAGGGAGAGGGGGGAGGGGGGGGGGGGGGGGGGGGGGGGGGGGTTGCCTTGGAAGTAGCTGCAGAGAGGTATTATAAAGGGGGCACAGTGTGTGGGGACCAGAAGTGGGAAAAACCATTTCAAGTGAGACTGGGGGAAGTGTGGCTCACTCTCCCCACCCCTGCTGCTGCCTTTCCAGCAACTCAATCCAACAAGTATTTATTGAGCACGACACTCCCCATCTGCCCTGGCCCTCCCTCTGCAAAAACACTCAAATCTGTTCAAGCTGCAGGGTGAGTTCCATTGCACTTGAACTTGAAACATGAGGTGCCTACCTTTTAAAAAGGCAGGCACACAATTTGCAGCACGGGCTGAAGGGACTAGAGAGATCTGAGAAAGTGAAGAAACACAGCTGACCAGACGGCCACACGAATGCCACTTTTGAAAGGGAAAAGAGAAGAGTAAAAACTTAATTTAACCTTAGGGAGAATAATACACTGGCCAATTGGGTGGGGGAGAAAAAAGCTTACTGGAAATATCCCAGTTAATTCTCCAATTAACCCTACGTAACACGAAAGGAATAAATATTCCTTTATTCTATGCCTCCTCCAGCTTGAATTAAATTTTATCCACTGGTGGACATGTTAGTCATTTGCTTTTAGAGTCCTATGTTTATCCTACCTTTCCCTCTTAAGGAGGTGAGACCTCAGTGCTCTCCTGCATGTTTTCATTGAGGATCAGATGACACAGGGGATTCAGGTAACAGAGCTGGGGAGGGACTAGACCTATGCTTATTGGCATAGTTCTCTCCAGCTTAAAAAGCCACCCTCCATTCACAAGATAGGGAGCTCAGGGTCTGAGAAGAGGCATCCCAGACTTACAACTCTGCCCTGCCAAATACTAAGAAGCCACATCCAGGCGGCCTCAGAGAAAAACTCCACCACCCCTGATCACAGACCTGCTGCTTCAGATCAACCAAAGCCCTCAGAGGAATCTTCCCAGGCCTCCCCCAACCTCCGACCCTTTTATGAGGGAGCTGGAAGCAGAGCAGAAACTGCTCATGGGCAGGCAGTGCTGAGCCCAAGGCCCTCCATCCATGCCCAATATCAGCCAGCTGGGGTGTGTGAGCAGGGAAGGGGAGGTGTCCAGAGCCCCAACTTCAGGTTGCCCAAGGGCTAGAGCTAAAAGATTCCCTATTATGAAATACTTTGATAGCATTCTTTCAAGTTCATTAAAGCCACCCTTGATTGGCTGTGGTTTTCTGACACAGTAAAAGTCAACTGAGGCTTATTCGGGCCTGAGGATAAACATTTAAATGACTCCAAGCTGAGCATGCAGCTCTGTAGTGACCCTGAGGAAAAGCGTGGAGGAGAGCGAAGTGCCAGGAAGAGTTTTCAAACCCAGGAGGTTTGGTGGGGACCCTGAGCTGGAGGCCTGAGTGTGGGGAGCCAGTGTAGAGAAACTCCCTCCATCCAGCTGTTCCCAAGAACACGGGCCCCTTCACAAGCTCCACACCGCTGGAGAGGAACTGGAGCACAGATAATTTATAACTTCAAATATAATCCAAAACTCTTTTCTCTCGGAGATCAGGATTTGTTTTTGACCTAACAATGTGAATAGATTCGGCTCGTGTTTGGTTAATTCATAACCCTGCAAACCAAATAATGGAGCCCTCTATGAAGACTCAACTCAGCCCTCAGCCGGGGCGGGGTTGGAAGGCGACCAGGTTTCTCACTCATCTTTTGTCTGTTTCCACTCTTCCTGGCCCCTCTTCTATCCACCTCAAAGTGGGGCAAAACTTAGTAACCCACAAAGAGATTGTCCACTCCCACTCAACAAACGTGCTGGTGGGCACCCACCTTCACTCTGAACTGGAAAGGAAACACAAGGTTTCTCCTTCCAGCCCCTTGAAAGGGCTCCAAACTGCCTGGAGAGTAAGGGTAAGCCCAGGCAAGACTAGGAAAGCACTGGAGCTGGTGTCAGTAAGATTTCAAAACCAGACCCGCCTCCAGAACATGTCACACGCTAAAGTGTGAATCCTTATGGCACAAAGTCTCTACGTGGGAGGTATAAAAATCCAGAGGAGGATGTTTGATGTCTTTTTTTTTTTTTTTTAATAATCTCTACACCCAACGTGGGGCTCAAACTCACAACCTGGAGATCAAGAGTCATGTGCTCTACCGACTGAGCCTGCCAGGCACCCCGAGGATGCTTGATTTCTAACAGTTCCGTGAAGATCAAGGAATACACTGAGTAACGTACAGAATTGTTGAATCCTTATGTTGTACAACTGAAACTAATATAACACCGTATGTTAATTATGCTTTAATTAAAAAAAGAACAAGATCAAAGAATAGTGTGGCGTGGGTGCCCATCACGCCATTCAGTATAAACTAGCCAAAAATATGGGTCAAGTGTTCTCTGCTATTAAAGCCCACCAACCACTTTGGCAACACTCACATGGCCACCAGAACTGGAAGTTTTGCAATCCTGCCCCAAATTTTCTGGAGATCCATCTATATTTGGAACCAGAGAGAATGATGTCCTCTTACCACCACACCCACTTTTGTTCTCACCCCTCCTCCACTGACCTCAAACGGTTTAAAATATCCTAGCTCTATGTTACATGAGTGGAGAACTTCCCATATATATAATCCTTTGCTATCCCAAACATGGAAGAACACATGGACCCATGCTCCTTTAGGGACCGACGGGATAAAGCAGCTAGGCACTGTGACCCCCAAATTTCAAGGATGTTGTCACTGGTGATAACAAATATTTAAGACAGACTTCAGCAGTACATTTTGGGGACCACGTGCCTGGGGCAAGCAAAGCTGTCAAAAGCAAGTTAGCAGCACCAGGCTAAGCAGTGTTTAATGCTTCCCAGAGGGTGCCTCAATCACAGAGCATCCAAGGACGACTGTAGCTCTTAAAGGATTTTAACTGCACCCCCAGGCTTCATTACAGCAAGATGGCTCCTTGGCATTGAGAAGCTGGACTGCTTCTGACACCAGCGTCCAGGAGGACCATGATTTGATGAGGGCTTTTTCTCAAGGTCCCTAATAAGGGACCTCCTTAATGTGGTTCCAGACCTATCTAAACACCCATCCCCCAAGGACTAAGTTTTCAAAGCATTGCAAGGAAAGGAGTTTAATAATTACCAATAGCATTGCTAATAACAATGCTGCCTTATATTCTCTGAAACGGCCATCCTGGAGAACCGAATGGACGTCTGAAGTAAACCCATCCTACGTGCCTGTGGGGAAGCCAGAGTTTTAAGGCAGCCCCGACTACTGCCAGCTGTCAGTGATCGAGAAAAATCCTAAACAGGAGATAAACCTAAAGCCATTTCCAACTGATTTGAAATGTGTTCACTGCAGTTGTGGGTGTTTTGGGAGGGGTTATGAGGGGAGGGGGTGCATATTTGCCTAACAGTCAAGCTTTTATGTAAATCCAAATTAGTTTATGTCTACTGAACACATGCCACCTGACAACGCAGGGGGTGGGGGCAGGGGGGGGCAGGGAGGCAGCCTCCATTCACATGTGCTGATCCTCCACAAAGACTGAGAACTGACTGGAAGCTGATGACCCCCCCCCTTTTCTTTTTGCCTAAAACATGAGTGGGGATACAGGCTTGTTACTTTTCTTTACTCCCTTAGAATTTTCTGAGGAGGTGTACACCACATGCATTGAAACTAACCTTTATATAGGAATAATGGTAAGGAACACTGTTTAAGACAAGGGTAGGCCAACTTTTCCTGTAAAGTGCCATGGTAGTAAATATTTTAAGCTTTGTGGGCCTTATGGTCTCGATCACAACTACTCAACTCTGTCACTGTCGTGAAAGAGCAGCCACAGACAATACTAAATGAAGGAGCATGGCTGAGTTCCAATAAAACTTTATTTACAAAAGCGGGCAGAGGCCTAGATTTGGCCTGCAGGCCATAATTGCCAACCCTGGGTTAAAGAAGGTTCTGCTGGGCAGAGGAGGTCAGAGGCAACCTGTGGTTCCCCCAGCACCCAGCTGACCCCTGTGGGGCTGGTCCACTAGAGAGGAATTTGCAAAGCTGGATTAAACATTATCTTCATTCTAGGGCGCCTGGGTGGCTCAGTTGGTTAAGCGACTGCCTTCGGCTCAGGTCATGATCCTGGAGTCCCGGGATCGAGTCCCGCATCGGGCTCCCTGCTCGGCAGGGAGTCTGCTTCTCCCTCTGACCCTCCCCCCTCTCATGTGCTTGCTCTCTCTCTCAAATAAATAAATAAATAAATCTTTAAAAAAAAAAAAAACCACATTATCTTCATTCTAGAGATATGGAGACAGAGACACTGAACAGGATAGTTAAGACTGGAACCCAGAACAATTCACCTCCCAGTCCCGTTTTGTCCATCAGTAGTCCTGGAAGAACATAAAAGTTACCAGCCTCCAACTGACATAAGACACAAATGAGAATTTAATTAAAGGGGAAACTGCTGTAAGAAATGTATCCTGGGTTGCTAGTCCCCACGGGTGGATCTTAGCTTTCTTAGACTTGACCTTCATTTTTCTCACTGTTCTCTTTTGCCTTCCACACCCCTAGCCCAGGCTCAGAAAATTGAAGCCATTCCTCATTTTATGAAGACATCCCTCATGGATGAATGGCCACAGAAGGTAAATCCTGTTCTTTACACCATCACCCTGTTTTTACAAGGTCTAATATATCTTGTCAGGACCACAACAGGGCGTGTGGCAGAGATAACTGCACAGCCCTGAGCACTACGTCACTTTGGGATGGGAAAGAAACAGTGACGGCACCTAATTGTCCCTGAAACCCAGTCCCAGCTCACATGCCTTTTTAAACAGTTGGGTCCTGGAGCCCTGTTTAGAAAAGCTCATTTTAAAAGATGAGGGAATAAAACTGCAAGAGGCAGCCTTGAAATTCTGAAACTTGCAGTGCTGGTTTCAGACCAACATGGGTTTGCTCTTTGAAGCCTGAAAGGCAATGGGTTTTGGCCAACAATGCTCTCACCGTGGCTGGGCGGAGGGAAGAGTAACGACAGGAGCAGCGGCAAACACTGATGGCACCTTCTGGGTGCCTCAGACTTTATAACTGTTAACTCAGGATATAGTTATGATTCACATTCTAACAGATGAGGAAACTGAGGCACAGAAGTTAAGAAACTGGGCGCCTGGGTGGCTCAGTTGGTCAAGCGACTGCCTTCGGCTCAGGTCATGATCCTGGAGTCCCCGGATCGAGTCCCCCATCGGGCTCCCTGCTCCGCGGGGAGTCTGCTTCTCCCTCTGCCCCTCCCCCCTCTCATGTGCTCTCTCTCAAATAAATAAAATCTTTAAAAATAAATAAATAAATAAATAAAATCTTAAAAAAAAAAAAAAAGAAGTTAAGAAACTTCTTCCATGCCACACAGCTAGTAAATGGCAGAGCCTGGAATCAAAATTCAGGAATCCTGGGACCCAGAGCCAGGAGGATTCTCGTAACGGTTTATGAATGTAAGGCGTTTCCTCCTATCGCAGGTACGCCACTGGCCTGTAGAGGAAACCACTCCTGTCGCTTCTCAAGTGCAAGGAATGGAAACAATCTGAACACACATAGACGGTCAAGTTAACACACAGAAGACCTGATGTACTCCCAAACCAAAGGTCAGGTACAGCCCCTTAATGTCTGCTCACAGAGAAGTCCACAGGCTCAGATCCCTCTTTCCTTCTATCTTTCCTCTCTCCTTCCTCACTGAAAATCTATAGATAATCCCACCATATAGCAGATAAGTGCCTCATTAATGCCTCTGGGATACTAAAAGGTGGAGGGATAACCCATCAGCCCAATTCATACACAAAGGACCACTCAACTTGCCCTAAATCATCCGAATAGTTATGCAGAACGCTAGCTTCCCATGATTTTTACCAGGATCTTTGGGCCCCTGGCCCTCTAAAAAGGAAGAGGCCACGTAAAGAACCCAGTTATCCAAACCTACACTCTTCTCCATTCCACAGCACCCACCAGTGTTTGTGCCTTTAATGTTAGTTCTATGGTAGACATAAAATAACTGCTCTTAAAATATGACTGCTATTAGATTTCCAGCTATAGCATAGGCAGGCTTTCTGCTGATTTCTACTAAAAGTGACTAAGGTTCTGGTGCTTGCTGTTCTACTAACTTCTCTGGACTCCAAGGAAGTCCAAACAAAACCAACAGGTTTGTAATCTTATGGCTTGCTTTATAGCTCATGATAGGCATGAGTTTGGGCACTGCTCTGCTCTACACCACCAGATAGGCGTACTTTGACTAGTTGGTCACCATCTTGCTACCAGACTTGACCACATCTCTGTGTTCCAAGATGCAATGTTAACATTTACAATGAGGTCCAGATAGACTTGGACTTTCTACTTCAGAGACCCTTAATCCCATTCCTACCTAGAAAGGCACTGTAGCAGCTATACTTTCAGGAGGGGGGTGTGCCGCAATGAAGCCTAGTAATCACAAAAAGCTCAAGAAACTCTGGTGTAGAGAATGTCATTAACCATTAGACGGTGGGGACCATGACTTTTGTACATTTGATAGACTCTGAGGCTTTGGAAGTGTGCGATGATCTTTTTCACATCTGGTGTGAATCAAATGCAAGCCTCACTTTCAACTTATTGCCAACCTCCTCATGCAAGTAGGTTCCTTTTCCCATTCCTCACTGCCTGCCTTTGTGGGGGATCCATCACAGCTTTGAGTGTGAAAGCAAGGTTAATCTTGCTCCTCCCTAGTTTCCCCACACCCACCACATCAAGCTGCTATTAAGACACCGTTTCAGGGCTGTTCAGAAAGTGGGGGTATTTGCCCTTGAGTGTAGCCCTCACCCCACTGCCACGTTGGCTGGCAATGCCCCGGACTAAACAGCCTTGGTTGGGGTAGGAGAGAAAGGCAGGGGGCACACTGCCCAGGCCCTATACACACACCCACACGATAGTTGGAATGAGACAGCCATATTAAGCAGGTCAATGATCTGGGAACATACAACTTCTGGGTCACACCAAGAGGAATGTAGGGAATCGGAGCGGAGCGTTTGTACTGTAGTAAAAGCCATTAAACTAACTTATTCCAACGGCTCGGATGAAATCAGCTCCGGGAGGTGGCATAAAGGGAAGTGCACGTTAAGTGGGGGGGAAAGGAACTCCAGAGCCGTAGAGCGGGATGCTGGAACCAAACTCAAGTTGGAGAAGTAACACATGGCTCCACGGGGCTCTCCTCCATGCCCCTCCCCCTCCCCGTGCAGACGTCCAGCGCCCACCGGCTCCTCGCTCCAACGCCAGCCAGCACAGGGCGCCCCCATCACGTGCCACTCACTCCTTCCTCACACCTCGCTGCCAACCCTGCATCTTCCACTCACCCCCACACGACACCTCTGCCCACTTTTCGGTTACGCCTCCAAAGACAGCCTCCGTCTGCCCTGTCCCTCCCCTCACCTCCCGGCCCCGACTGCCTGCACACTCTGTCCCAGCGGTGGACCCAGCGTTCACCGCTCCTCGCTCTCGCTCCCTCCGCCCTCGTAGACTTTGCGCGACCCCCTTTCTCTCCCCTCGCCCCCATCCACTTTCCCCTCACGCTTCTCCCCGTACCCCTCCCCCCCATCACGCGCCCCCCCCCTCCCCCAACGGCTCCTCCCCCCGGTACCCGCTCCAGGCCCGGCTCACCTGCGCGGCCACCCCCGTCCCGGCGCTGGTGCGGCTGCTGCAGCTGGAAGGGGACCGTGGCCCTGAGCGGCTGCAGCCCAGCCCGGGGGGAGCCGGCGGGGGCTGGGGGAGAGCAGCCCCGCCGGAGCCCCCCGGCCCCTCCGCGCCCCGGCCCCCAAGGACCTCCGCCTCTGCCGCCCGCTGCGGCCCCCGCCATCGCCCGCCCGACCGCCTGCCTGCCTCGGCCCCACAGCGAGCCCCACACAGCCCCCCAACCCCCGCTGCGGCTGCTTATCTGCTCTGCGGGGCGGAGACCGGCCCCCTCAGCCCAGAACTCTCATTGGCCTACAGAGCCCCAGACCCCTCCCCTCAACCAATCCGCGGCTTGTTCTTCCCACTCCAGAGGATGATTGCTCGATATGCCTAGCGATCCAACCCAACACCCCACCCTCATCCCGCCCCCTCCCGCTTTCCTCCGTCCGAGGAGCCGCCGATTGGTCCGTCCGGAAGAGGGCCGGTTCTCCGGTGCCGCCAATGAGAAGACGCAGAAAAGAGGAGCGTCACACCCAGTCCCAGGTAGTATGCAAATACACTGTCACGTGACGTCAGGCTAAGCGGGGGTGGGGCCGGGTGTAAGATGGAATCAAGCACTAGTGGAATCATTATGGGGGGTAGGGAGGAGTGTCAAACTTTCAGCAGTTGAGCCCAGCAAGCACCGAGAAAGCGAGAACTTCAAAAAAGCACTACTCTTGATTTAACCTAAAAATATTAGTTGTGAACCCTCATAGGATCTCACTGCTGCTCGCAAGCTCCAACGTAAGATTCTACAAATTAATGCAAAGTTTGCATATATTTGCATGCGATTTGCATTATATTCCTGCACTTAATGGCTACCGTGCCTCATGTGACACCCACATTTGTCTTTCTCCACGCTTCCAAGTCCCTAGCTGGTGTGGGTCCAACCCCCCCCCCAAAAAAACACACAAAAAAACCCAGCTGCTAGCCTGTAAATTATATTGCGACTGAAAAGGAGCAGGGAATTTCCCTTCAGAGCCGTCCATTCCAAGTCTAGCTCAGCAGAGTGGAAGAACAAAGTGACTGAGAAATTTGCCCAAATTTGTACAGTGACTCCATTAACAAATCCTGGTCCTCCCAGTTCAAAGCTCTCTGACCTACAAGTCAAAATGAGATGAGATAGGGGCGCCTGGGTGGCTCAGTCGTTAAGCGTCTGCCTTCAGCTCAGGTCATCATCTCAGGGTCCTGGGATCGAGCCCCACATCGGGCTCCCTGCTCCGCAGGAGGCCTGCTTCTCCCTCTCCCACTCCCCCTGCTTGTGTTCCCTCTCTCGCTGTGTCTCTCTCTGTCAAATAAATAAATAAAATCTTAAAAAAAAAAAACGAGATGAGATGGTCCCCAAAGAGAATGCATGCAGTAAAAATCACATGCTATAATGTATATGAGGACATCTGGGGAAGAAAACAGCATTTAAGTTACTATTAAAAACTATTACTCTTCAAATGAAAAAAAAATTACTCTTGGCATTTATTAACCATTTTGTTCCACATAAGGAAAAAGCAGAAGGCAATCAACCCTGGATGTCTGCGATAAGGGACCATACAAATAATTGGATAATTCCCTCCAGATTTATATTTAGCTATGAATTCTATTTTTGATCTTGCTACAGATTTATCTTTCTATTTCTGTTTTTGCCCACTTTAATGTTAAAATGAAGGTATTCCCTGAAGCCATCCTAGTTAATCAGAGAAAAGGAGGTAATCTGGGAGCATCCTGCAAGGCAAGGAGAGGTCATTCTGTGATTACGTATTGAAAGCAGATAATACCCAAAGTGGAAATTCAAGAATTGGTTGAATATTAAAATCACCCTACATACACAGAACAAATTTGAGGCAATGGAACATCCTAAAGAATGGTTTTCTTTGTGAAGAGTGTATGTACTCTAGCAGATTTGAAGGGTTTATGTCAAGATCTGACATTTGAAATCTTTTTTATTGGCTGGGAAATGCTGTATTTCTTTTCCATGAAGAGAACAACTTTAACACAGGCAGATAGGGATGAACAAAAACTGATGAACTGATAAAAAGTCAGAGTCTTTATAAACTTAACTCAGTTTTTTTCAAAAATATCTTGCAACTTATGTTCCTCAAGTCTAATTAGTTCAAAGTCTTCATATGCTTTTTTTTTTAAATTTTCATGACAATCTGGAAGAAGAAAACCATAGATTTTTATTATAGGGCAAGTAGGAAAACCGAGGCCAAGAAGGTGAGTCCTTTTGATCTCTAGCTCAGATCTCTATCAGATCTTATTGGACCACCCTGCCCCACCTCTCCATTAATAAAATCAGTGATGGTAGCAGCTAACATTCACTGAATTCCTTTCTCTATGCCAGGTACATGTTAAGTACTGTGTGTACATTCGCTCATTTAATGTTCATGACCACACCTATGAGATGAGTATTATCTCCTCTTCAATGAGGTTTCAGAAAGAAATAACATGACCAAGGTTATTCAGGCAGCCTGACACCAGAGCTGAACTCCCATTCTTGTAAAACTTTGTTATGAACACAGAAGGATTACTATTTATATTTTACATAGAGTCTCCAAAGATGCAACTTTGCCTGAGATGTTAAAATTAACACTGCCTAGTACACATACATCATCTCATTTAATTTTCACAATAGGCATGTAAAGTAAAAACAAACAAACAAAAAAACTCCCCAAAAACAAAAACGCAGACATTATTGTCCCTATTTTATAGAAGGCTAAGTCACAGATGTTAGGTGACTTGCTCCAAATCATCCACTCAGTAAATGGCAGACCCAGGACTTACATCGGAGGTCCTTGGACTCCAAATTCAAGTACTTTCCCAACCAACACTCAACTTCTAGACAATTGGCCTACCTAAGAGCCAAAGGATGGCTAGTTGATCTCTTGAAATCTGTTCTTGCCTGACAACATATTCCATTTTAGGACCCCTCAACATGTAAATTCTCAGGCATTCTTAGGAGACGATGGGTAATTGTTATTGGTTAAGCCATACAGTGTGTGTTAGAGGTAAAAGCCCTGGAATGAGGAATCTTGAAATACTTTGGGCAGGTGGCTTCCTTTCTCTATGCAAGAGTCACCTCCATTAACCTCACAGAGTGATTCTAAAGATAAAATGGCACAGTATTAGACAGCGGCATTCTTCCATTGGAGAGAAGGGTAATGTGGGTAGCCTCGAGGACATGGTGTTTAAATTTTGTTCTAAAGCCAAGGTACCAGGAATTGAGGACCTGGACAGTGGAAGAAGAGCCAGTGAAGGTGGCACAGCTGAAGAATTGGATCTTCTGAGTCCAGAGAGTCATGGTCCTTCCTGATAAGTTGTTGGCAGGAGACACTCGAATTGACCTAGCTGGAGGAGTGAGAAGGCAAGCATGCATAGGAGATCCCTGTCTTCTCCTTACACAGGTATCATGCCCAAGCAGCTGTCTCTTATTCCCTTCTCTATCACCGATAGCTTCTCCTGGCACGGGCTTGATGGTGGGGATAAAGGCCTCATCTGAAGATAAACTCTTGTCTTTTTCCTCCACTGAAAGAAAACCATGGCTTTGGGGAGGCTATGTGCTGCTAAGGGAGATGCCTTGCCTTACAAAGCATCTTGTACCTTGCAAAACAACAAACAAACAAACAAAAACCTTTGTTACTGTTCCCCCTGTCATCCTTATCACCATGGTTGTCATTAATTAATTCATTCAGCACAAATTTATTCAGATGACCACTATGTACTGGACAGAGAGCTAGGCACTAAGGAATGACACTCACGTTCAGAGACATGCTCCCTACCCTGGAATTCATAGCCCAGCGGGCCTTGAAGCCTGTATGCAGAAATGGTACTGGGCTAGATGCTATTCTGATTGAGACATGAAGTGGTTCCTGCCTTCAGGGAGTTTGGGTCAGAGGCAGGCACTCAGAAACAGCAAAAGTGGAAGAGTACACACACAAAGTATGTCAATACTTTGCAGGAGTCAGACGGAGTACCACGGACAAAAGGCTGTAGGGAATTCTGGCAGATCAGAGGATCAACAAGGACGTCTTATCCTACTGGCTACTGAATTAGGAGAAGGCTGGGGTCCTCATAGCTAAGAAGGGCCTTCTAGTTCTGAAGGTGATGTCCGGCCCTATTTCCAGGGCACCTTGACCCTCACCCTATGCGTTTTTGCCACAATTACCAACAAGCACGGGAATTCCAGATCACCATTCTTACTCTCCCAAACCTGACCCTCAATAGCAATTGTTCAGAGAATAGAGAGCTCTTGATATTCCTTGGTACCTGGGGGACTGTCTCTGCACTTCCAGGTAAATGTCCAAGTGCTCACGTCTTTGGCCCTCAGGTTCCAAAATAACAAAACAGAAAATAAGATGACGCAGACACACAGTGTCTCTTTCCGACCTACCTCCTTTCCTCAGCCTCTGTCTGAAATGTCAGGCCCGGCTCCTCAGGGAACGAGATCCTGAGGAAATGGGGTCAGAACTGAAGGAGCAGAGCAGCCGGAGAGGGATTGGGAAGGAGTGTTGAGGGAATGAATGAGGTTATGGGAACAGAGTAGGGAGGGGTCCCAGCCCTCAACATCTCTCCCACTCTGGTGGCCTCTCTCTCCCTCTATTCCTTCCCTCTTACTCCCAAGGTAACTAGATGGCCTGGATTTCGACCTTCGGGTCTGTGTCTGACACATTCCATCCCTTGCTACAGCCCACCGCTTCCTGTCTTCTGGCTTACTTATCTCACGTGCTCATTTTCCTTCTTTCAGACCAGATGATGTTCCCTCCTTCACTCTTCGTTTCCTCTCAGTGGGAATCAAACTTTCCTGCTGAACTGCAGCCTTTTAAAAATGAAGATTCCTTATCCTTAACAATATGGGGTATGGTGGAAGTTCTAAAACAGGTAAAGGGTAAATGTGGGATCAGAGACATCAAAATATTGGTATACCGGTCCTGCTGGCACTCCATGAAAAATAGAAAATAGATTTTTTTTTTTTTTTAAGAATTGAGGAGCACCTGGGTGGTTCAGCAGTGAAGCGTCTGCCTTTGGCTTGGGTCATGATCTCAGGGTCCTGGGATTGAGCTCCGTCCGCGTTGGGATCCCTGCTCAAAGGGGAGTCTGCTTCTCCCTCTCCCCTGCCCCTCCCCCCATTCATGCTCTCTCTCTCTCTCTCTCAAATAAATAAATAAAATCTTTAGGAAAAAAAATTGATATAGATGTTAGAGACTCTACCTGATCAGCCCTCTGATTTTACAGATGGGGAAATGGATGCCCAAACGAGAGAAGGGCTGGTCAGAGGCCACTCAGAAAAACAGGAGACAGGGTAGGAGACCAGGACTCCTGCATCCTATTCAGTGTTGCCTCAAAACATAAATAACTTCTAAAAGAATTTATATGGAATACTATTCAGCAATGAAAACAAACAACTATTGATATGTGCTGCAGCATGCCTAGACCTCAAACATGATGCTAGGTGAAAGAAGCCAGACGCAAAAGACCACATAGTATAGGATTCCATTTATATGAAATGTCCAGAAAGGGCAAATTTATAGAGACAGAAAGCAGATCAGTGCTTGCCTAGGGTTGGGACAGGGAGCAAGGATTACCTGGAAACAGGCACACTGGAACTTTTTGGGGGGATAGAAAGGACCCACAACGGGTGCCTGGGTGGCTCAGTCGTTAAGCATCTGCCTTCGGCTCAGGTCATGATCCCAGGGTCCTGGGATCAAGTCCCACATCGGGCTCCCTGCTCCGCGGGAAGCCTGCTTCTCCCTCTCCCACTCCCCCTGCTTGTGTTCCCTCTCTCGTTGTGTCTCTCTCTGTCAAAATAAATAAATAAAATCTTAAAAAAAAAAAAGAAAGAAAGAAAGAAAGGACCCACAACTGGAATGTGGTGATGGTTGCATAACTCTAGAAATTTACCAAAAAAAAAAAAAAAATCACACAGTTACACATGTATAAGTGAATTTTGTGGTATGTAATTTATACCTCAATCAAGCTGTTTCCCCAAAAAAGGAGTTAGATATGTGTATGAAAGAGGGATCTCGGATGTGTGGCAAGCCCTGCTATTCTTTTAAGGGAATGTCTCAGGAAACAAAGAGAGCTACTTCCGTGATCTCCCTTTTAAAAGGTCACTGTGAGAGACAGAAGATTTGGCTCTTTGGCCTATGGAACACCCAGGCTGGCATTTTTCAATTGTTACACATGTCCTCCTCTCTAAAACAGAGAAGTTTCCTCAGGAGAACGGGTGTGTCTTGGTCATCACTCTCATTACTCAGTGAGCTCTGTGCCTGGCATGCAGGTGGTGCCTCACAAAAATGAACTTGACTTGTCAGGTCACGTGATCACAGGTGCCTTGAGGAACCATTTGGTAACTAGAGCAGTGCCTTGGTGGGAACAGTTTGTGTCCCCCCACACCAGGCCTTCTCAGAGATCAGAGTCTTTGCAGAGGACAGATTGGGTTATGCACACTCCCAGGAGACTGCAGAGTCTCAGCTCCCTTTATTTTTTTTTAAAGATTTGTATTTTGGGGGGCCCCTGGGTGGCTCAGTCAGTTGAGCATCTGACTCTTGGTTTTGGCTCAGGTCATGATCTCAGGGTTGTGAGATTGAGCCCCGCATCAGGCTCCGTGCTCAGTGTGGAGTCTGCTGGAGATTTTTCCCTCTCCCTCTGCTCCTCCCCCCGCTTGAGCTCTCTCTCTCCCTCTCTCTAAAATAAATAAATTTTTAAAGATTTGTATTTTTTAAGTCATCTTTATACCCATCGTGAGGCTCAAACTCACAACTCCGAGATCAAGAGTTACATGCTCCGCCGACTGAGACAACCAGGCGACACTCAGCCCCTTTGACTTCCCTCTTCCTTTCCCATTTACCTTAAGTTGGTCTCAAAAATACAATTACCTGGGAGCAAATAAGCTACAACACCCTAAACGTTCTCCATCTGATTCCATATCCAATCCCTCTCCCTTCCTCTCACACCATGCACCAAATCAGGCATCAAGTATCATGAGATCCAACTGGAAAAGATTCTAAATATAAGAGAAGGAATGTATGATTGGAAAGTTGGTCTGCAGTCTGATTTCCTTTAGACCCAGGGCATAGGCTCCAGAGCTTATTTTCAGAGCTCAAAATATTATCTCTAAAGGTATCTTTTGTGATAGATAACTGCAAAATATCACCACAGATTCTTCCTCCCTTTTATTCTCTGGGCCTTGGTATATGAGATTTGCCCCTCCCTCCCCCTGCCAGCCTCCTGGCAACTCCGTCTTCTTCACCATCTGCTTCAACTTCCACTTCCAGTTAGACCTCATTTCCTCCAAACATTCCTCAACTGACCTGGTCAGGCACTGATGATTCCCTCAGGATGTAGGTCTTCAGCTTCAGTGTTCGGCTTGCAGCCCATTATTTTGTACTAGCTTATGGGTAGCTTTCTTGCTTCTCCTAAGTCATTTTATGTATGTTTGTCCCTTCTCCCCAGTTCTGAGCAAAGGGAACCATTTGCTCTTGTATTTTTTTTTTTTTAAGTTTATTCATTTGAGAGGGAGAGAGAGAGAGAGAACCCGAAGCAGACTCTGCACTGAGAGTGGAGCCCGACGCGGGGCTTAATCCATGACCGACCTGGAGATCACGACCTGAGCCGAAACCAAGAGTTGGACACTTAACTGACTGAGCCAGCCAGGCGCCCCTTGCTCTCGTATTTCCTGTCAGTACCTAACATGACCCACTGCACTGGGCAGTGGTGAGTCGGTGTTGGTTATTTAAGTAACTGACTGTTTCTCCAACTGATCACTCTTGAATGTTCCTGATCACTCTTGGAAGTTGGGGCTAAAAGTCGTGACAACTGAAAGGAGGGAAGGAAGGCTCCAGGTTTTGTGAGGACTAATGCTTATCATCTGGGGGTTCCTCTTTAAGTTAAAGAGTAAAGAAATTATAGAATTAGGTACAAGGCCCTAGAAGTATTCTCTGCAAGTGAGGGGCTCAGACTCTTAAAGTTTCATTAGCTTCATGGTAAGCCTGTTTCTGACTGAAAGAATGAAGTCCAATTATATCCCGTCCAACTCTTCAGCCCTGACTGAATGAGGTGTCTATTCTTTTTTCCTGTGGATATCCTGTACCCAACACATTTATTCCACAAGATGGCTCTGGCTCAACAAAATGGCTTTGGCAGCCTACTCTGTCTATCTCATGAGAAAGTCCCAAAGTGCTGAATTGACACTCCTCCCATTTAGTAACTTCATGGCACTTAGAACCGTTCTTTCAGAGCAGGTGGTTTCTCCTGATGTGCATCATGGAGGGGAGGGGGAAGCTTGTGCTCAATCCTGGAGGCCCCCGATGGCTCAAAGACTTGAGGAGTTGTGTTGTTGTACAGCAGAAGGGCCTGGAATGTTCCAGTACATTCCACCAGTGGCCTTTGTGACCCCTGCTTCCAATCAACTTAGGCAAAGGCCTGGTTGTCTACAAAGTAGACTGTATTCTGCTGGGGTAGGAAGCAGTTGGGCCTTGCTTCTTCCATGCCACTCTGATAATATCACACAAGTTGGCACCTTCCTTGGAAGTCCCACCCAGAAGCTCTATCCAATTCTTTGACCTCCTGGGTGTTTGCCCAGAATGTCAAGCCAGGGTTTAGAAACCAGCCCTGTCAACTTGTTGGCCCTATACACTCAACTCTGAATTCTTCCCAACACAGACTAGAAATTCTGGGATCCCTGAACCCAATAATGGGCCTGCATTCCTCAAAATTCCCAAGAAGTCTGCACCACCTGTGCAGAGAGTAACATCAGCCCCCTCCCAGGAAGGAAGTGATATAATCAGTATGCTAAAGGCCATGTGCCCCGGCTACACAGCATTAGAAGAAAACATCCACTTACTGGGTGCTTACTATAGGCTATGCAATTTGCACACGTAATCTCATTTAATCCTCAGTCATAGTTATTATACCCTATACAGTAGGTATAATTAACCCCATTTCACAGGTTGAGAAAACTGAGGCTCAGAGAGGTTAGGAAATGGGTTGAAGTTTAAATAGCTAGAAGTGACAGGTCCACCTGCTTTCAAAGACTGTATGTATAACCACTATGGGGTTGGGGGGGTCACCACCCCTTACCCAGAGGTCAAAGGTCAGAGTTAGGAATACAGGCCAGACCCGTCATGCCACCCATCAGACGACCCACTCCCCTGCCTCCCTGCCACCTCCCCAGCCCTAAACTCTCTAGAATTCTGACTTTGTTTATATTGCAGGAAGTGGTGCTCAGAAATTGTGGAGGTGAGTCTGGCAGGTTCCAGCTGTTCCTGGTGTGGGAGTTGAACAGTTTTTGGAACTTCTCCTTGGCAAAAGCATGTCTTTCCTTCAGCGGACTAGCCTAGGATCAAATCCATTTGCTTCCTCCAAGCTTCCCAGCTTGGGGGAGGAGAGAGAGATGGGGAAGCTGGGGGATTTCCATTAGGAGAAACGAGAGCAAAATGAAAGGAGGTAGAAGGGTTAGTGCTGCTCTCTAAGTAAGGCCACCAGAGCTCTGGAACCAAGACTCAAGAAATTTCTGTAGTGTGGCAGGTAAAGTGAGAAAGCTCTTCGTGGGGTCAAAAGAGAGGCAACAAGAGGAGGCTCTAGGGAAGACTCGGCAGAGGAGGGTGGCAAGGAGGTAAGAACTGATCCGGGACCGAAAGTGTATTTTAATTCTGAAACCACTATAATCACCAAAGGAAAGGACTCACCCCTTGACTCTATCTCCCCACTCTGGGGCGGGGCAGCCAAATAAGGTGCGCTCTTGCTGGATTGTGCTCTCCGAGGCCAGAAAACGCAGGGGGCGGGGGAGGGCAGGGAAGAGTGCCTGACCGATGGCCCTGTTTGGCTGATAAATGATGAGCACCCCTGCCTGTTGCCCATTCTCTTTTCTCTCTGCTTAGTTTGCTGCAAACTTCTGCCTGGCAGGGAGCCCCAGAGAGGGGTGGGGTAAAAAGGGTCCTCTAGACAGTATTTAATACTCTGTGATTTATAGGCTGCTGGAAGGGGGGGTGGGGAGCCAGAGAGGGGAAGCCCCTGGGATTAGGGACTAGTTTCCATGACACATCAGTACACCACTGACAAGAGTCAGAGTATTTTCTTGATGCCTGTGCCTTCAGTTTCAAGAGACAGCCCTCACCCCTCCTGGGGCCCAAGGCTTGGGTACCATCTAGGTTGAGACCCGTGGAACTGGCTGGAATGAGACTAATGGACATACATCCAAATCTGCAGCCTGTTCTGTAAGCCTCATACTGCTGGGCGAGGGAAGAAATCAGTGAGGTCGAGCAGCTCAATATGTGTTTTTGGAGGATTTATTTTTTTCATGTACAAGAATTCTTTTGAACCCTCCACGGCTCCAAGAAAAACTATTTGAAATGTCCCTGCTTAAGGGGCCAGGGGGTTAAGTGCCAGGGATGGAAGGCTAAAAGCCAGAGATGCTGGTTGCAGGGATTCTTGGGATCGGGGCTAATGGCCTCCCTGCTGTGGGCTTGGGAATACCAGGCCCAGGCTTTGGTTGCCCTGAGAGATGCAGCCATTTTTACTTCTGATTGAAGGGCACCACCTTCTGGGATTTTCCCTTCTCTGGTCAAAAACCAGAGTAGAATATGCCCTGAGGACCAACAGGGCATGTGCCCAACAGTCTGGAGGGCACTGAAGGAGATAACAATGTGAGGTAGGGTGAGACCCATGCTTTATATAGTTTACAGTTTGGTCCTGGCTGGTGGAAAGAAGATGCCTTCCATGAGAGCGCCTGGTAATTGCCCTTCATAAGGGTGATCTCAAAAGGTCAAGGGATGGGCCTTGAATAGCCCTAATGTCCCTGAAACAGTCTATTGTATGGCTATTGTCTCTACATGTAAAGGAACCCTTCTTGACCCTATTCGTACTTTTCTCTTTTTCTTGCCTCTGGGGTTTCCCAAGTGAATAACTGCACGCTACCCTGTCCCCAGACCCGAGTCTACGAGTCTACGAGTCTACCGTCTTTAAGCTTTAACAAAAGATTTCCACATGCATTTCTTAAACTCCCACTATGTACCAGGCATCACACTCCGTGTGGGGATATAGAGGTGAACAACACACAGGGTTCACTTCTCTGCCGAGTCCACGGTCTAGTTTTCAAAAGATTTTCCTTTGTGCTTTGGGATTTAGTAATCCAATGGGCAGGTAACCCTCTTACATTTTCATATGCGGGGCTCAGATCCTCAGCCTCCATCTTTCCACAGTCTTTTTTTTTTTTTTTAATTTTTTAAAGATTTTATTTATTTATTCAACAGAGAGAGACACAGCGAGAGAGGGAACACAAGCAGGGGGAGTAGGAGAGGGAGAAGCAGGCTTCCCGCTGAGCAGGGAGCCCAATGAGGGGCTCGATCCCAGGACCCTGGGACCATGACCTGAGCCCAAGGCAGACGCTTAACGACTGAGCCACCCAGGCGCCCCTTTCCACAGTCTTTTAAAGTTTGCCTCATAGGGTAATCCCCACTTTTCCCTTGGCTAATAATTTACATGACCTTTCTCTGGACTCTGATAGGTCTTCCTTGGGAGTCAAGTGACTGGAATTAGGCACTATATTTTGTATACGAATGCTATATGCATGTGTGTATATGGGTAACACAATGTTTTCTAACTTCCTTCATTTAACTGTTGGCCGTGTTTTCAAACATCCAATAGTTAATTGAGTGCCTACGAAGCACCATGCTCGATACTGAGGATGCTGTGGTCTGGGGTATATGTTAAGGTATGGAAGATAAAGAATCCAGAAGTCACACAAGTACATTTAGAACTACAAACAAGACGAGAGCTATGAAGAAATGTACAGGGTGCCTAAAGGTATAGAAATGGAGGCCTGGATCTAGTTTGGAAGCTTTAGGAAAGAGTTCCCTGAGGAAGTGACATGTGATCTGAGATCTGAAGGATTAGTGGAAATAGGTGAAGAAGAGTATGAGGAAGAACATTCCAGGCAGAGTAAAGTGCAAAGGTCCTGAGGTAGAAGGAACCAGGGCACTCCAGAAGAATTGCAGGGAGGCCAATGAGGCTACAACACAGAGAATGAGGTGGTGTGGGATGAGCTGGAATGTTAAACAGAAGACAGACCATGCAGGACCCTAGAGGCCAGGTAAGGATTCCAGTCATTATTCTCCAGAGGCATATGAAACAAAAATCTACAGAAGAGTTAATAATGGCTCTTTTCCCCAGATTACTAAATTGCTTATACTTGTCTTGAAGGAGAATGGTAATGATGGCCTGAAGTGCTAGGAACTTTCCCAGTGTCCTGGCATGGTGTGGCTATGTTTGCCTGGCACTGGGGGCACCCAGGACTCATGAGCCAGCCCCACCCTGGCAGCCCTCAGGCAAGGGATGGCCCCTGCTCATGTGGACAGAGGAGCAGGGGTGGAGGGTGGGTGGAGTGCTTTGCCTGAGGTATCGGCTCCACAGTGACATTTGGAACAGTCCCAAGACTGTGGCTCTTGTTCCCAGATAACTCTATCATGTATGCCCCCCATTTAAATGGGGCCCACTCACTCTGCTGCCCTTCCTGTACAGCTGTTCTCCCCACCCAATCTGGGGAAGGCCCCTGGATAAGAACTCTTGACTGCCCAGAACTTGGGGTTTTGACCTGCTGAGTTCAGGCCTCCGTACTGTCGAACCAGGTACATATCCTTGATAGCTTTGCACTGGTCTTACTGGAAACCATGGGATAAGAGGGTCATGATGGTTGGACTTAGCCTTTCTGAAGGCCTCTCCTTCTTCCTGGTCCTATTTTTGGAGAATGTGGTTTGGTGTAGTGACATCTACTGGCAAAGCAAGGCAGGTAAGCAAATGACCAGATGCCCACTTACCCTCAAGTAATTTCTAGACTAGTGAAAAAAAAAATCATCCTAAGCCCCTGATGTTGGTTAGAGCAAGAGTAAGAAGCCCACGGTTGTGGGTTTGGACCATGTATGTGCTGGTTTGCCTTAAATAGAGAAATGTTTTTTCTAGTTGCAGCTCGCATCCTTAACTTCGGCCAGTTGATTACGTCTGGCTACAGTTAGTCACAAGGGAGACTGGGTAAGCATGTGTAAATGACTCAGGGACCCATTCCTAGCCCCCATTCCTGGGAAAGCATCTCCCAACAAAATAAAAAGACCCACAGTTTACAAATGGCAAAATTCAGGGTCATTTTTCATCCTCCTGAAGCTTGACTGGTTTTGGAATTCTTTTTCTTTCTGGGACTCGGTTTCTTCTAGGTCCCTGGGAAAATACTGTCTATAGAACCATCTTCAAGGTTCCTGTAGTGGGCAAGCGTGACTACAGCTTTTTAAAGTGGCCCCACACCTCTTGCTGAGGTAAAAGGGAGCCTGCCTCCTCACTGCTTTAATGCCTGTCACCTCCACATTCTGTTCACGGGGCCATTCTCTTTCAGTAGCGTGCATTCTTTTTTTTTTTTTTTTTAAGATTTTATTTATTTGACAGAAAGAGACACAGCAAGAGAAGGAACATAAGCAGGGGGAGTGGGAGAGGGAGAAGCAGGCTTCCTGCTGAGCAGGGAGCCCGATGCAGGAATCGATCCCAGGACCCTGGGATGATGACCTGAGCCGAAGGCAGATGAGCTACCCCTAGTAGCGTGCATTCTTGACTAAGAGTTTACCCCTAGAGGTCATTGGAAAGCCAGAGCGAAACAGTGAGGAGAAAATACTAGGGCAAGAATTACAAAGCGGATGTTCTGCCTTCTTAAATAACACTGACTCCGTAACCGAATGTGGCTCACATGACGCATCTGACTATCATCTATCTATCTATCTATCTATCTATCTATCTATCTATCTATCTATCCATCTATCTGACCCTCGTTCAGACTTAAAAAGAAAATCATCAAGACCCCAGTAGAGAAATGGGTAATGAGGATTTCATGGAAGAGGAAACAGAACTAGTAAAGAAACATACGGCAGACTGAAGTAAATCCTTACCAGAAATCAAATCCAAAGCACATTGGAGGCACAGTTTTCATTTTGACTAAAATTGCAAGATCTTTTTTTTTTTTTAAGATTTTTATTTTTAAGTAATCTCCACACACAAGGTGGGGCTCAAACTCACAACTGCAAGATCAAGAGTTGCACGCTCTACAGACAGCCAGCCAGGCGCCCCAAATTGCAGGATGTTTTAAAGTGGTAACACTCACTTCTGGGAATAATGTCTTAAAATTGGCACCCTCACATGATGATGGTGACACTTTACATTTGCGTAAGTCTTTGGGGAAAGAAAAAAAGTGATATATAAGGGGCAGACATAAACAGAGAAGAGACCTGCAGAGGCACGCAGACGCTTGCTGCCGCGTTATCTGACATAAAAGATCCCACATAGGGGAGTGAGCACATAATGTTACAGTACCACAATGCAACGTCACACAATGATTATAATCACAATTATGAAGACCATAGAGAAACATGGCGCATGTTGAGAATATGTAAAAATATGAAATTTCATGTAAACAATGGGCGCATCTATACAAAAATATACACAATAATAAAATGTGCTCATGTGGTGAAAAATTGGAAGGTACTCTGCAAAAAAGAAAAGTAGCTTTGTGGCAGCAGTGAGATTAAGGATTTCTTATTTTCTCAAAACTTATTTAGTGTTGGGGCGCCTGGGGGGGCTCAGTTGGTTGGGCCTCAGCCTTCAGCTCAGGTCATGATCCCAGGGTCCTGGGATTGAGCCCCATGTTAAGCTCCCGGCTCAGCAGCCAATCTGCTTCTCCCTCTCCCCCTGCCCCTCCTGCCCTGCTTGTGCTCTCCCCCTCCCTCTCTCTCTCAAAAATAAATAAATAAAATCTTAAAAAAAAAAAAAAAAAAAACCCAAACACCTTATTTAGTGTTATTCTGTGTTAATGTTTGAAAAGGTGGAGGGATTGGGACAAGTGAAAATCATACTCTCCCAGCCCCCTCTATACACACTTGTCCTACATCCTCTGCTCCAGGAGGGGAAGGCCCACGTTTGCTTATCCACAGTTGCACTCAGCCCCTAGCCCTATCCTAGCACTTATCAGATGCTCAGTAAATATTTGTTGAATGAATAAATGAAAATGCCTGCAGTCCAAAAAGTCTCAACCCGGGATCACTGGGCACGTTCCATCCTGGGGAACGAAGAAGAATTTGGTTTTGCTCAAATAAAAAAAGGAAGGTGGGGCGCCTGGCTGGCTCAGTCAGTACAGCAAGTAGCTCTTGATCTCAGGGTCATGAGTTCAAGCCCCACATTGGGCTTAGAGCTTACTTAAAAAAAAAAAAAAAAAAAAAAAAAATGAAGGCCCATCCACAATGGCAATTCCCCGGTCTTCTTGATAAGTGAATTTGGGCTTGGAGAACCCAGGGAGAGACAGTCTGTTAAAGCAAACCCAATTACCACCCGGGAACATATGTTGCCTGGAGGCCTCTGCTGCCATAACAACGCTGTGTAACTATAACTACAGCCCTGGAGGGCTTTGGCCCTGTCAAATATGGAAAAGGATGTCTTCATCACACGTAGACTTCATGCGCAGACTGACTTCCCTGGGGAGCTTAGATCAGGGAAGGGAGGTAGATAAGTGGAGGAAGGGGGGAGATGAAGGGCAGGAGTGGGAGAACTGCTATTGAATCAGGATTAGGGTGTTTTTTTTTTTTAGCAATTTTCAAAATGTGGTTATTTGACTGTTTAGTTTTGGTGGTTATTTATAACCCCAGCTGCAGAGGCGGGGAGCCGTGCCTGAGCCCGCTGGGATCTGTCCAATACCTTCCCCCAGGGTGGGGTTGGGGGTGGGTGGTAGATAAGGGTGATAACAGGAACCAAATTCACAAGCGGCCAAGAAGGGAAGAGAAGTTGCAGGCCACCCTCCAAGAAGAGTGAGAAAGTGACCAGTAGTGACAGTGCTGACTCCATGTTGAAGGCAGCTGTGAATGAAAGGATTTTAATATGAATTACAGTCGCATCGGCAACCTCTGAGGTTCTTCCGAAGGGACAGAGACTAGGCCAACACTTCTACTCAGAAGTCAGGAGATTGGCCCGGCTACACTAGCCACTCTGAAGGTCAAGGCAGGCTTTCCCACCTTACAGGACAGTTGTCTGCACACAGAAGAAACTACTGTCTCTATCCTCTCCTGGCACATCCCTGGTCAAAAACAGGCTTAGAGGAGAGAGGGTGGCTGGTTCTGTGCAAGTCTTTCCTAACTGAGCCAACACTTGGCAGTAGCCGCTTAATTTACTGACCCTTGGAGATGTCAGGAAGCCAGGGAGAAGTCGCCCAGGCAAGGCTCCCAACCTCCAGGAGCCAGACCTCTGAAGTAAAAGACAAACAACTCCACTTTGCATTTGAAATACAGTACCTATCATTTTACTGGCAGGGGAGCATTTTAAAGGAAACTCAGGGATCTTTTTTTTTTTTTTTAATTTTATTTATTTATTTGACAGAGAGACACAGCGAGAGAGGGAACACAAGCAGGGGGAGTGAGAGAGGGAGAAGCAGGCTTCCTTCCGAGCAGGGAGCCCGATGCGGGTCTCCATCCCAGGACCCTGGGACCATGACCTGAGCCGAAGGCAGACGCTTAACGACTGAGCCACCCAGGTGCCCTGGAAACTCAGGGATCTTTTAGGGAGCTTACAAATGTGACTGAAGAGATAAGATACAGATACAAGAAGGAAAAGGCACAAGAACATACACAAAAGATCAGTCCCACGCCCCTTGCCCTGTTCAGTTCCTCTTCGATTCTGGGTAAGGTTATTGTTACAGCAGGATTCGCACTGGTCTCCCTGCCACTCTGATTAGTCCCCCTCACGGCTTCCAGAAAGAGATCTCTAAAGTGCAAGTGTGATCGTGGGACTACTCTGCTTAAAGTCCTTCCAAGATGTTCCATCACCTCCTGTCCGGGCTCCTCAGCAGGGCGTTGCCCAAACCATTCCTGCCTTTTCCTTTTGCGAGCCAAGCCCCCAGCTCCACCCTGCTGTTGGTCACCTCCATGCACAATGCTGCTCCGTCCCTCTGCGCTTTTGTGCACGCTCCTCCCTTTGCATGGAAAGCCCCTCTTCTCCTTGCCCGCTGGCAAACTCATCTGTCCTATGAAACCCCACTCTTCTTTTACCTATTCTAGAAATCCTTTCCTTTACCCTCCAGACAAAACACTCTACTTCCTCCTCTGTACCACTTCTGACCCTTGCTCGTCCTTCTATTTTCCCATTAATACTCTATAGTATTTGGGGACCATGAGATTACTGACTTGGGGAGACATGCTGTCTTGCCCATATTGGGTGTGACTCAAAACCTGGGCTAGAATTCCCGGGTAATTACTCTGCATTTCTTGAGCTGAAGTGAGGGTGAACAGACAAAAGCAAACAATCACTAGACCATGTAAAGATATATTGACTAACAGTAGGATGTTAGCCATGACTAGGGTGACTGGAATTATAAATATCAGCAACAGCCATTTACAGAGTATATACTCTGGCAGGAACTGTGCTAAGTGCTTTACGACAGTCGTCTCCTTGAATCTTTACAACAACCTTGTGGGGCGGCTATTAGTGTCTCCATTTCACGGATAGGAAAACTGAGGCACAAATTCAAAAACCTGTCTGAGAGCCATGCAGACAAGTGGCAGAGCTGAGGGGCACCTGGGTGGCTCAGTTGGTTAAGCATCTGCCTTCGGCTCAGGTCATGATCCCGGGGTCCTGGGGTTGAGCCCCACATCAGGCTGCTTTCTCAACCAGGAGCCTGCTTCTCCCTCTGCCTTGGCCACTCCTCCCTGCTTGTACTCTCTCTCTGTGTGTCAAATAAATAAATAAAATCTTAAAAAAAAAAAAAAGAAAGTGGCAGAACTGAAAGTCAATTCCTGATCTGACATCAGAGCCCTGGGCTGGGTACTAGTAGAGCTATGAATAAAATAAATAGGAGTTCCTATTATCTGTTTGGAAAGGAGAAAGGGGAACAGAACATCGACCAAACTGTATAAGGAAAAGTATAAATATAGTAGTAAATGTAAAATAATATATCACTATGCCCTACTACCTTAGAATGAATAAATCAGGAAAGATTTTCTTCTTTTTTTCTTTTTTTAAAGATTTACCTATCCATTTTAGACAGAGGGGAAGAGCTCAAGAGAGCATGAGTCGGGGGAGGGGCAGAAGGAGACTCTTCAAGAAGACCCCCTGCCGAGCTTGGAGTTTGAGGTGATAGGTTCCATCCCAGATCCATGAGATCATGACCTACATGACCTACACTTAACCGTCTGAGCCACCCAGGCACCCTAATCAGGAAAGACTTTCTGAAGAAAGTAAATGTTCAAGAAAGTTGGGAGATGCATCCAGGCAGGAGAAAAAGCCCGTGTGAAAGTGTAAAGGCAGGAGAAACAGTGGAGCTGGGCTGCCTGTGTGAAGTCTGGCATATGAAGATGGGCCAGGGGCAACTAGTCAAGAAACTCTGAAACCAACATCAGTTTCTGCTTCAAGAGCTAATTGCGCCATGATGAAAATGACCCTCAAAGTAAAGATTATATTTGATCCAGAAAAAAAAATGAAGGGAAAAAAAAGCTTTTAGGGTTCCCTCTTCCCCATTCTAAATATACCTAGCTGTTCCACTTTCATCTTAAATACACATTTTCCTTTTGATCATCTTTCTATCCTATTGATGTTAGTTTTTTTCATCTTTCTTCCAGAGTGCACACTTTCCAAGGACAAGAACCATGTCTAAATGAAACTGTAAATTCTTCAGTGTCAGCTGCAGTGTTTGAGAATCCAGTGTAAGCAATTAATGTTGAACATTTGTAATGCTGGTATTTGTATGATGAATGGTTAAATCAGGATAAGATCTTATTCTAAAATACTAGTTTCCAGGGAGGGATATTTCACCATCTTTGAGTGCCATCCATTCAGAGATTGTGGAACAATAAACATGTCCTGATTGACTAGCAAGTATTTAGTGTGGGGAGAGCACGGTCTGGGCACACAATTAAGGACGATACACAAAACTGAGTTATGCTCTTAACACAAGAGCTCCTTACTCTAGTCTGGGAGCCAGAGCATCCACGACTGACCTCAGGCACACACCAGTAAATGCAAAATAACAGTAATAGTGGGAAATTAAATGGAGAGATACAAGAGGAAGAAACGTGAGCCCTTTTCCAAGAAGTTCTTATGTGCAGTTCAACCTTAGGTAGGTTATTCAGAGGTATTTATACTAAACACTAAACACTAAAAGCTAAATACTAAATACTGAAAGCTGCCTGTGTTACCAGCAGCCCAGAATATCCCCGATGACAGTGCTGGCTAAAGGTCTGGAACTTTAACTTCAGAGTCCTCTGTTTTTCTCATCAATCAGATGTTTACCTTCTGCTGCTTTGTTCTTTAGCTCTGCTCATGGGGAACTCAGGTGAAACTGGGGTCCAGGATTCTAACTTAATGACTGAGCATGCCTGGATTCCACCCAGTCGCTTTCCGCCAACCTTTGGTTCTCTCAAAGCATTTCCTCCAGCGAGGTTAAATCCTCAACGCCTGCTCATCATTTCCCAGCTTTTTAAAATAGCTCTTCTAGCCAGATATTCTTGACCAACTTTTCCTTCTTCTCACAACTGACCCTATTATTATTATCATTTAAATATCCATGCCTTTTTTAAGCTCCAGCTTCACTAAAAATATTCCTTCCTCTTCTCCCCCCCCCCGTCCCCCCGCCCCCCCACTACTGGCTCAAGCATTTAGATTTACAGAGGTCACTTGGGCTAAATGGGGTTCACTGCTTCTCCGATACTGGTACCGCACCGGCACCCGCCCCCACCCCCACCCCCACCCCCGCGGGGCCACCCAGGGCTCTCAAACCCATACAGAACGGGGAAAGGAGGTGGGCGCTCACCATTAAGTGAAACTGGGAATTCTTTGGAGCTACAGCTTCTGGAGAATGGTTTTACCTCCTTCCGCGACGTGAACAACTAACTTACTTGCTGTTCGCTAAGGGCAAGGACAATGTCTCCTCTACCAGAAACAAACTTACTGATGATGGACGCTACCCTTTAGTTCCTTTTATAAGCCCCCATTCCCACCACTTTGTGATGCAGGATGGCTTTTAAGATACAAGTTCTTGTGCAAAATATCCCTTCCCAACTTTGAGTTTATATAATAAACAGAAATGTCCTTTAGCCAATTAGGCAACGAAGGGGTTAAACCTCAGCCACCTGATGGATTCTGGGGGTTTCCTTCCTCGACTTCAGAAATTAAAACGACCGGGAAGGGAAATTTTGCCCAAGGTAAAGATGAGAACTGCTAACTTCAATTGTCAGGCTTCAGCCCCAAACAAGAATGGCTGCCCACGTCCACAAAAGGTGCCAATCCCCTAACTAAAAATGGCTGGCCCGGATTTCTACTACTGTGCTACTTTCTGCCCAATTGCAAAATGGCGCTCACTAGCCTCACCAAGAGGAGCGAACCTCCCAGCACCCTCTCGGGCCCTCAACGTCAGGTGACGCGAGCCCCAGCCGGAAGTGAAGGAAAAAGCGCCTCAGCCCGCGGCGCCTGCGCAGAAGAGTCTAGACGCTGTGAAGCAGGAGGCACTTGGGATCGTCCGCAGGATTGGGACTGCTACAGAGGCCGCCACGGAGCCCGCCGGAGCCACCGTTCCTACTGCTGCTGCCGCCGCTGCCCGAATCGGAACTGTCGGGCTGCAGCCGCCGGCAATGCCGCGAAGGAAGGTGAGAGGAACGGGACAGAAGGGATGGCGGGTGTCTAAGGACAGTCGATTGAGCAACGTGACGCAGTTGGCCACGCCTCACAGTGGTTGGGATCCAACTTCCCGCTCCCCCGAACCTAGCTCAGCAACCTTCTCTTCTGTCCATACCCAACAGAAAAATGTGGGCCCGATCCTGGCCTCGGCCTGTGCTTGCAACTATTCCCGCCCTCTGCTTGCCTGGCTCGGAGGCGTTCTTCTCGTTAATTGGTTGCTGAAACGCCTAGAAGCATATTGATTGGCTGGTGGCACCGCCCATTTGGGTCCAACGGTCACCTCCCCGCGTGCGGGGGCTGTGTCGGGGCCCGGCCCTACCGCTCTCCGACTGGCTGTGGAGAACGATCCCTCCTCTCTTGATTGGCTAGGCTTGGCAGTCTGTCCCGTGGGGGCGCGGTGTAGCAGTAGCGCCATTGGGTGGCACGAATCCCCGCCCTTCCGGCCGGTGATGCTGATAGGTGCATAGGCGGGGTTTTGGAGCATCCTTCCTTTCCAGGCGGGGGGCACAACAAAGCAGAGGACTGGGTGGTAAGGAGCCAGCGCCCACTCCCTAGGGATCCCACTCAGGCCTGTTGCATCTAAGCAGTAATTTTTCCTTATTTGCCCAGTTGGACAGCGGCCAGAAAATGCAGTTCGTAAAGGCAAAAACTTTCCAGAGTTAGATGGGATTTATAAGGTCACCGAGGGATACCCCCATCCCTTTTCTTTGCAGCTGAACAAACAGAGACCTAATGGAGTGCCCCAAGCCACTCCCATTAGGCAATAGCGGAGCCAGGACTACAGAACAAATCTAATTAAATTCAACCCATGTTTATTGACTACTTGCTACTGTGCTAGTTGCTGGGGACTCACGAATTAATTAGACATGATCCCTGGCTTAAGGAGATCACAGTCTGATGGGGAAAACAGACATATAAATAACTGTAGAAGGAGCTAGTAAATTCTCTACTTGGGGGTATATAACGAGTATTGTGGGAGGGAAGTGAGGGAGCAGTTAAGTCGCCTGTGGAGTAAGATGGGAAGTGGATGGTGCAAGCCAGAGAGAAGAGCTGAATTTCAGGGTCAAACCAGGAGGGGATGGTCAGGGGACCATCTGGGTAATTGGACTAGACGACCTTTAAGACTCCCCCTTCATCCCATGGATTTTCTGGAGCCTCTGCTCATTTCTGGGCAGATTACCCTTGAAATATTTGGAAAGCTGCATGGTATTCTTGCTCATTTCTGCAGAAATCTTTCTTTTCATGGAGGTTTTCAAACATCTGTACCTTTTATTTCCTCCTAGAAATGGCCTACACTCTTAGGTGGTATTATGTTAAGGCTCACCACATGCTGGAATAGTATTGGTGCCTTGGAATAGGTCCACAGGCCCCTTTCTGCAATTCCCAAATACAAAGAGCTTTTGAAAATATGTTTTTAGTAACATTTGGTTGGCAAAACCTGTCTTAAAATATGCTGAGGCTACTTAAAGTTTTTGTGTGTCTTGGGGGGTGTGATTGTTTATATATTCTGCTGTAGAAATATTAACGTGTTTGATGATGGGGTGTTGCTTACAGGATATATGCAAAGTATTCCCTTTCCAAAAAGCCAAAAAGTTATGAATTTCAAACACAACTGGCCCTAAGGGTTTTGAATAAAAAACAGGGGGCTTGTAGCTTGAAGTTTTATATGGTTTTCTAAGCAAATACTCTTCCCCTTTCTGTCTTAGTAAAGGGTGTAGTGTTAATGTTCAGCTGTTAAAAGTTATATGTATGACTAATCATGCTTCAGGAAGATAATAATTGACAAATAATTATTAATTGAAGAGATGATAAAATCTCTGTTCTTGAATATCTACAAGTCTTCATGTGCAAGCTACTTTTTTTTTTTTTAAGCACTTTTGGTATTCATGTGGAGAAACTTCATAGGTAGATAACATAAGAAAGAAGAATTTTAGTCTTTTTCTTTACGTTCTCTTGGGATCAGAGTTGTGGATCATGATATTTTGAATTAGTATATGGTTTAAAAAAACGTGATGGCCTTTCGTGGAGACTTTGAACAAAAGCTACTCTAAAGGTAAAAGGAGACTAGCACTGATATTTTTCTCATCACCATGGACTTCAAGTGCATAGCATTGTTGGCCAGACAATTTTGAATTGGGTACTTTTATTTCCAGTTTGTAGTACTGACTGATAAATGGGTTTGTTTCAGAAGTAGTGTTAATGAAGTAAGAAATAATTCATTCATTCATTTATAAAGGTGCATTATTTGTAGGTTGTTCCGTTTAAATGCCTTAAGTAAAGGGAATTTGGCGGTGGAATCCTTCTTTAGTGTTTTCAGGATCATGGTTCACTTTATTTCCAGTGTTAACACAAACCCACAGAGTAAATGCTTCTGTGCTAATGTCTGGATCTATGGTGTTACAGAGGAATGCAGGCAGTAGTTCAGATGGAACCGAAGATTCCGATTTTTCTACAGATCTCGAGCACACAGACAGTTCAGAGAGTGATGGTACATCCCGGCGATCTGCCCGAGTTACTCGCTCTTCAGCCCGGCTGAGCCAGAGTTCCCAAGGTATAAGAATTCATTCTTCCTGATCACGCCTCACTGCCTACCCACTGGTCATGTTATTGTGTTAATATGGAAACTGGTCCCTTGGCTTGGTGTAGGTGACAGAATCTGGTAAAATGCAGAGTGAATGACTGCAGAAGTATCGAGTCTTAATGGTTCTGTTGAGAGTGTTGTCCAATTTGGAGACCCAAAGGAACTATGTCTGATATAATGGCTGTGTGACACATGGATGTCTTAAGTCGTTTAACTTTTTTTTAGACTACCTTTTTCCATCAATAAGATGGGAATGCCATCTCTTTACTTTCTATTAGAATGGTTTAGACTTAGGGACTTAGAAGAGTCTCTTGACCTTGTTTTTGGAGGAGGTTCAGTACTTCTCAGTACTTCTAAAACTTGTACTTAATTCTGTTATGTACTCAGACACAATTAGTGAATATAAATAGTTGCACCCAACTGTCAGTTGTAAATACCTAGAATTTTGCTTTGGTAGTAAAGAATGGAGAATCTCTGTGTTGGAAGGTAGTTTGAAGGTTCTCTTCTGCAATTAGCCATCTCGGCTTAGATTTGGAGGGTACCCCTGATCCCTCCTGGTTCTGCTCTGGGATTCCCTGTGGAGGAAAGAAGGTTGCAGTTAATGCAAAAAGCTGATAATCAATAGGTGATAACAGATTAAGAGGGAAAAATTTGTAATATGCTTTGAGCACTTAAATAGTGCCAATTTGGTTACTACTTCATGAGCACATTGCAAAATGAGAGAAAAACAATTTTTCAAGCAAGAAAATGGGAACATTCTCAACAACTGTTCTATATTTTATTTTTTAAAGATTCTATTTTATTTACTTTGACAGTGAGAGACAGCAAGAGAGGGAACACAAGCAGGGGCAGTGAGAGAGGGAGAAGCAGGCTTCCTGCTGAGCAGGGAACCCAATGTGGGGTTCTATCCCAGGACCCTGGGATCATGACCCGAGCCGAAGACAGATGCTTAACGAGTGAGCCACCCAGTCACCCCTATTTTATTTTTGAATTTAACATTTCAGCTGAAATGGTGCTGTTGTCTCTTGAGTCTCAGTTTGTGTTTATTTTTTTTAGCACAGTGGGAATATTGATAAACGACTGCTGTAATTCAGATACTGTGCTGTGTACTGGAATGCCATGATAGAAAAATCATAGTTCCTGCCCTTAAGGTGCTCACAGTTCAGTGCAAGATGTGTCAGTCGATCATGGTCATGGATTGTGGTAAGGGCTCTGAGAGGTTTGCATAGTGTATTTTGGAAGCTCAGAGAAGGGGCCGGCAACTTGGGGCAGGTCTCCAAGGTGGAATTCCTAAAGGATCTAGTAGGAATTTATAAGTTGAAAGATGGGAAAATGTTATTCTAGGCAGAGGGAACAGTATATGCAAAGGAAGGGGCATAATATTCTTACAAAGTGTAATTGGTCATGCCCCGGACACCTGAAAGTTGTAAATATTCAAAACAGCTAGGAAATACCTGGGCCCTGGGTCTCTTCCTAGTTGTTATACTTCATAACTGGGGAGTTGCACAATTCCTAGGGGCATTGTTCACAATGTAGTCTATGTAAGGTAGCCTCCTCAAAAGCAAAATGTAGACTGTGTTTTGAATTGAGACTTCTGCAGGTATGCAAGCCGATAACCTAGCTGTGTGCTAATTTTTTTTTTACCCAAAAGTTTGAGAATTTCACTTTTCTTCTTTGGAGAACCTGTGAGATTTACATACCACCTTAAGATCTTTTGTTGTTTAAAAAATGCTTGTTTTCAGCTTTGCATCTTTTTCTAGTTCTTTTTTAAGTGTCATCAAATTAGAGATGTCACAAGGCCGACAGGTGTTTCAGAATAGGTTTTGTTATCTAAAAAAATTCCAGAAGCTGTGTTCTTGCCTCACTCTTCATAAATCTATTATGATTTTGCTTCAGAGTATCAGAGATCCCTAAAGAAAGGAAATATTTGTATATTGTTATACCTTTAATATTAGAATATCTGTTTTATGGTGGGTTGGACTAAGGGAAGAAAGGGAGGATGCAGCTAATATTTAGAAAGCACTAGATCTAGGTACCAGGGATCACGTTAAATGAAGTTTATATGAAGTATTTCACTTAATTCTCACAGCAAACGTGTGAGGAATGTGCAACTAGTATTTTACCTTTTTTTATAGAGCAGGGAAAAGGCTTGAAGAGATGAACTTGCCCAAGATGCTATAGCTAGTTGGTATGGTGGAGTGGAATGGAATGGGAGTCAGTCTTGATTCCAGAAGCTAAACTATTCTATACTATATTGCACCTCTATATCTGATCTAGGCTCTTTAGCTTATATTTTATTTAATAAAATAGATATTTTAACTATTTGTCGGATTTTGTGAAGTATGAAGAGGAGGGCATACATGCTAATAAATCATATGGATAAGAAATAAAACAAATTTCCTTCTTTTCTCTTTAATTATTTTTTTATCTTTTAATATTGGGGATCAGATTCCAGTCCTGTTCGAAATTTGCAATCTTTTGGCACTGAGGAGCCTGCTTATTCTACCAGAAGAGTGACCCGTAGTCAGCAGCAGCCTACCCCAGTGACTCCAAAAAAATACCCCCTTCGGCAGACTCGTTCGTCTGGCTCAGAAACTGAGCAAGTGGTTGACTTTTCAGATAGAGGTGAGTGAGTTTTGGGATCATTTGGTCAATTACAGAGAGGATCTGGTCAATTTCCTCTTAAGGAAGGCTTGGGCCCACTGCAGATAAATGCCCAATACTGACAAAATTCAGCTAGGTAAATGCTGTTTGTCTGATTCCTTTCTTGAATGGCTTACTGAGCAGTTTTGTACTGGAGTACTCTTAAAGTCTAGAGTAACAAGTATATTAGATTGAACCCATAATAGGCAAAAGGGACTGGAGCCCTTTTACCCATAGATGAAGAAGGCTTGAACCAGATTTTCCTATAGTTAACGCTTTTCAGTCCACTTACCTCTGAATTTCTGAGGAGGAGTGACCTTTGGTAATGGGCGTGGTGAGCTGTTGAGATTGTGATTGACCAGCCCAAATCAGATGCCTTAGAGCACAGGTTGCAGACTGGGGAGCATCTAGCCTGCCAACATGCTCTGTTGGTTTGCTTGCACATATTTACCCTTTTTAAAAAAAATTTAAAAAAAATTTTTTAAGATTTATTTACTTATTTCATGGGGGGGGTAGCAGAGGGGGAGGGAGAGGGACAAGCAGATTCATGGGGCTCGATCTCAGGACTCCTGAGATCACAACCTGAGCTTGAAACCAAGGGTTGGACGCTTAACCGACTGTGCCCCTCAGGTACCCCAGTGTTTACATTTTTATTTTTTATTTTATTTTATTTTTTGTTAAAGATTTTATTTATTTATTTGACAGAGAGAGAGACAGCGAGAGAGGGAACACAAGCAGGGGGAGTGGGGGAGGGAGAAGCAGGCTTCCCGCTGAGCAGGGAGCCCAATGTGGGGCTTGATCCAGGACCCTGGGACCATGACCCGAGCTGAAGGCAGACACTTAACAACTGAGCCACCCAGGTGCCCCAGTGTTTATTTACATTTTTAAAAGTTTGTTGCCAGCATTTGAAAATACAGAATTTGATAAAAAAACAAAAACAAAAACCTGGGTTACTAGTTTCTTTTAAAAACTGGAAAGCTCTGGGAACATGAGGTGACCATTCACTCACAGTATTGATTGGAACGGAATAGCAGTTGTCTTCTTGAGGTGGACAGTTGCTCTCGATTTGGCCTTGCTCAGCCCTTTTAGGCATTTAGCTTACAGCCCATGATTTACAGTCTGGATTGTTAGATTACTAACAAGCTAGCTTGAGAGTCAAGTTCATTCACACTCTCACACCAAGTCTGTCATCCAGAAGGACACCCATTTTCATTTCCATCCTGTGTGTCTCCTGGAAGGAGAGCTGGATGGTCATTTTATTTTACTTTATTTTCAAAGAATTTATTTATTTATTTGAGGGGGGGAGAGAGACCACACAAGTGGGGGGAGGGGCAGAGGGAGAGGGAAAAGCAGACTTCCCAATGAACAGGGAGCCCAATGTGGGGCTCAATCCCAGGACCCTGGGATCATGACCTGAGCCAAAGGCAGACACTTAACCAATTGAGCCACCCAGGCACCCCATGGATGGTCATTTTAAAGAAAAATTTACTTCCGTCCAGTTTTGATTACCCATGATGGGGGCCTTATGAGAAACACAGATAAGTGAAATGTATTAGGGTAAACCCGAAACTGAATTTTACTTAGAATGTAAAGTTGCACAAAGGAATGATGTTAGTTTCTCTTCATTTTCCTTATAGCTTTATAGCAGATAAGTGGTTAAAAGTCACTAGTTAAATGATAGAGGATCTGGGAAGCCCATAAACTCTTCTGAATAGTAAAACTAAATAAATGAACCCCATTCATGAGCTCTACCAATTGCTTTTGCTTTAGAAACTAAAAATACAGCTGATCATGATGAGTCTCCACCTCGAACTCCAACTGGAAATGCCCCTTCTTCTGAGTCTGACATAGACATCTCCAGCCCCAACGTGTCTCATGATGAGAGCATTGCCAAGGACATGTCCCTGAAGGACTCGGGCAGTGATCTCTCTCATCGCCCCAAGCGCCGTCGCTTCCATGAAAGCTACAATTTCAATATGAAATGTCCTACTCCAGGCTGTAACTCTCTAGGTGAGTGTGACCGGCTCCATGACACCTGTGTTCTGTGGTTCTCACCCTCTGGAATTAGGATCATGAAGAAATGTTTTGTGTTCTCTTGTGATCTGGCTTCTTAGGTTCTTCAGTGGTGCTCAGAGTATCACCAAGTTGCCCACTCAAGTAGAGAGTATTTTTTTTCTTGGCCTGTTGTCCATAATAATAGATCTGGTTGCAAGGACATTAAATGTGATGCACTGATCAGTTTATTGAGAGCTTCTCCCTGCGAAAAATTTCCTCCTTTTTCCTTCAGAAACAAAACAAAAGACCAGTTACCTCCAAATGGCTCATTGTAAGGTGCATAGTTGGAACTTAATGAGGAGTGTATGCTAATGCAGAATACTGGTTGTATGGCCAGAGCTGTTAAGGAAATGAGAAAAACAAGATTTCTTATCGCACGGCTGTGAAACTAAAAGGGCACAAATGAGATGCTGGACTTCTGTGACTTCAGTGGTTTTAGGTTTTGTGTACTTAATAAGTATAAACCAGACAAGTATTTCTTCTCAGATAAATGAATATCTCAGTGTTTTCTTATGACCTTTAGCCCTTACTTGACAGATTATTATAATGGTTTAAACCTTATGAATGCTCCTTAAGGCGAGCTTCAGTGCAAATGTTGCGCTTAAGCTTTTGTTTAGAGTTGGAAGGCGCTGATTGAGATTACAGGCTTTTTCTCCACTGGGTCTACTTCTCAAATTTGTAAACTTTTCAACGTGGCCATCAGGTTCAGAAAGTATGTTCAGCAAAATAACATCATTAATTTTTTTTTTTTTAATAATTTTGGTATAAAAGTATTCTGTGCTCGTGAAAACTTAAAACCCTATAAGAGCCTTGAAATGCATAAGTAAAAGTTTTCCTTCACTCATATCCCTGGGTATAAAACTATTCTTGGGTAGTTTTTTAATGGATGATTCTAGTAAGTTTGTATGTACATGCGCACACACACACGTATATATACATATATTTCTATTTTGTTATTCACAAAAGGGAAAATATAATAGTTTGGCATCTTGGATATTTTACATTACTTAGGGTTCCATCTGTTTAAAGAATATAGAAAATTCCATTATATTGATAGTTTATAAATTTTTTAAATTGTCCAGTATGGATTGACCTTTAGATTATTTCTCATTTTATTTATTTTGAATTATACTATAGTGGATAGCCTTGTATATATGTATTTTAGTATCTTCCTAGAAAACCTGTAGGACTAAATTTATAGCAGTAGAATTGCTAGATCAATAGACTAGCCATCCTTTTTAACACTTTTGATATAGACGCATTAGATTGGTCTTAGTTTATATGTTCTAGAGTAAGACATGACTTGAATAATTTACCCAGAAGTTATAGATGCATAATATTTTAGAAAGAAATATTTATAGAAGTATTTCTAAGAAATACTAAGAAGGCTTTCTGTAGTATTGATGCTTTACATTTTATATATGGTGTTTGATCACTGAAGGTAGTTTTTTCTGTGCAAGATAAATTGAATGGATCTCTAAAATCATATTTTTAATAATACAGTCCTGGAGAAATGGCAGCCTGCATATCATATATTAATTCCTCTCTCCCCCCAGTACTTGGATTAATTTCATCCCTTAAAGCTTACTCCATAAATCCTGTATGATTTTTTAAATGGCAATGTCTCCATTACCTAAAGGTCTTGTAAACCTTTTGGTTAAAGAGATGTATAAAAAGGAAGTAACATTCAGTTCCCTGTGTGTTTCCCAAAACCACGTGAAAAACAGAAAAGTGAAAAGTACCCCTTTAGATAAAATGAGCTTTCAGTATTGTTATTTACTAACATTGTACCCTCGTAAGAGTGCCTTGTGCTGACTTCCTATATATTTTATTACAGTGTTAGATTAGTTTCAGGTGTACCATATAGTGATTCGGCAGTTCCATACATTACCTAGGGCTCATCAGGATAAGTGTACTCTTGATCCCCTTTATCTATTTCACCCCTTTCTCCCTTCCCCTCTTTGGCATCCACCAGTTTGTTCTCTTTATTTAAGAGTCTGGTTTTTTTTTCCTTTGCTTTTGTTTCTTACATTCCACATATGAGTGAAATCATACGGTATTTGTCTTTCTCTGACTGACTTATTTCACTTAGCATAATACCCTCTAGGTCCATCCACATCATAAATGGCAAGATCTCATTCTTTTTTATGGCCGAGTGATATTCCATTGTATATATATATAGAACACATCTTTATCCATTTGTTTTTAGATAGACATTTGAGTTGCTTTTATATCTCGGCTATTGTAAATACTAACTGCCTATTTAAAAGTCTGATTACAGAAGAAGCCTAAATTTTATTTTATTTTATTTTTTTTAAAGATTTTATTTATTTATTTGAGAGAGAAAGAATGAGAGAGAGCATGAGAGGTAGGAGGGTCAGAGGGAGAAGCAGACTCCCTGCTGAGCAGGGAGCCCGATGCAGGACTCAATCCCAGGACTCCATCCCAGGACTCCAGGATCATGACCTGAGCCGAAGGCAGTCACTTAACCAACTGAGCCACTCAGGCACCCAAGAAGCCTAAATTTTAAACAAAATCAGCTCCCCTCCAAAAAAATGAATATATTTAATCTGGTTCAAAATTATCAAAATACGCTTATTTGTAGATTTGAAGAGTCCATTTTCTTTATTTTCCATAAGTTTCTTTTGATTATTGAAGAAAGCTCAATTCAGATTGGGTAGCATTGCATAATAGAAAGGAAGGAGCACTTAATATACATATAACTTGAAAATTTAGCATAGGAAAATTAAATTTCACTGGAAGAAAATGTTCATTTGTTTTGTTCCTTTATTATAAATGTATGGCTTATGATTTTTTGGGAATTTGAGAACTATATTATCAGAAGAACAGAAGGAACTATAGTTGATATTGAACATATACAAGTATGTTCAAAGATTGCCAGATCCATCCTGTGGAAGAAAAGAATTTATTGTGGGTACAAGTTATGGCCCTGACATCACTTACCTTTGGTGGATTCAATCTCTGATCAGATATATATTCCATAAAAATGATACAGCAAAATAACACGGTTGACATACAGAAAACTATCATTTTATGAGCTTAAATCTTTTATCTTGAGATTAAGTTTTTACCTCTTTTAACAGGACATCTTACAGGAAAACACGAGAGACATTTCTCCATCTCAGGATGCCCGCTCTATCATAACCTTTCAGCTGATGAATGCAAGGTAATTGTATTCATTACTTGACGTATACTTACCAAGTGAGCGCTTACTTAAGGTTTGCCAGGCACTTTGCTAAACACTGGGGATCCAGTGTGAACAAAATAGGCAAGGTCCTTTTTCTTACATTCTAGTGGAGGAAACAATAAAAATACAGTTGTTTTTTAAAAAAATAGTTAAACAGGTAAAAGAATTCTAGTAGGTAATGAATGCTTTGAAGGAAATTAATAGGGAGATTATGTATGGAATATTTGGAATATCATTGACTTCAATGACTGCCAGGGACCTTTTCCATTAGGAAATAATTCGCATAAATATGTGATCTCAATAGTTATGCATTAGGTTCTCTTCTCACAAATCTGTGAAGACATTTTGCTCTTTAAATTTTTTCATAATTATTTTCCTTTTTCTCTGTTTCCGTGGAATAGTTTTTGTTTTTGTTACTGTCAGTCACACCTACTCTTGGCTAATTCTTGTTTTAAATTCTTGAGAAATATAGTCCTAAATAACCCTTGGGATCTGGGGGTAATGGATTTGGGAGAGCCTAAGATCCTATGTTATATGTTTCTGTGTGGGTTGCTTCTACCAAGGATGGAACTAATAATGGGGAAGCAAGAGTTGAAACATGCTTAATTAAATGGGTTGCGTGGGTAGTATTTGGACAGGTCATCCAAGCTCATTAGATCAAAGTATTAACTGTTGTTCTTGTGGCTGTTATTTTCTGACAATGCCGAGGTCACAGATTTATTCCCGTCTGAGCCAATTTCATCCTATGAAAAATTAGAATCCCTAGCCAACATTAGTTCTTTCTGATTCAGGAATTTGGTCTCTTATTCACAACTAGACCACACCATAGGAAATTTCTCTATGTGTTTAGTCTTTCATCAAAGTAGTATACTTGGAATGCTTACATGGATTTTAAGGTTGAAGACACTCTTATTTTTCTTCATTCCAAATTTTCTTGTATAAGGAAGGTCATTTCTTCTGCTCCTCCACGTAAGAGCGAGTGGTAGGTCTTCCCATTATCTTGCCATTCGCCTGAGACCAGATCAAAACAGGAAGAGCTTGGCCAACATCTGCATCAGATCACGGACAAGGCACTAGATATTTCTTTCTCTGAAAAGAACCGTGATCTCTTTTTTTTTGAGAGTTGTCCTCTGCATCTTGTCTTTAAATATCACGATCTGATACTGTGGACGGTTTCACAATTGAAGTCTTTCTGAGGTACAACTTGTTAAATTGTTGGCTTGTGGCAGTGTGAATAAGTGAAGCAATTTATTTTTAAAAAAGAAAAAGGGGACGCCTGGGTGGCTCAGTCGGTTAAGCGCCTGCCTTCCGTTCAGGTCATGATCCCGGGGTCCTGGGATCGAGTTCCGTATCGGGCTCCTTGCTCAGCGGGGAGCCTGCTTCTCGCTCTGCCTGCCACTCTCCCCACTTGTGCTCTCTCCCTCTCTCTCTCTGACATAGAAATAAATAAAATCTTAAAAAAAAAAAAAAAAGAAAAGAAAAAGAATTCAGTTTGGGGAAGAAAATTCTGAAAAAAAGGAAAGCATTTCCTGAATCTTTCCTCTCTTGTGCTTTCTTCTTCGCAAGAGAAATGAGGCTCCACATAATCCATCTCTACTACTGGAACTTAGAGGATCCGGGGAATTTCTGAAAGATACATGTTTTTATTAATTTAGAATCCCAAATGGAAAAATTAGACTAATTCCTGGCATTTATTGAAAGCTCTGTCATTTTTAACATACTTGCATATACATGATTACTCTTGAGTTTCCTGGTAAGCGTTTGCAATCAAGGATATTGCCATTTTTATTTGGTTACAGAATGTCATGACTGCATACATCCAGGTACCTGGGGGTTCTCTGAATGAGATAAAAAGACTGCATTCAGTGAGCTAACTTTCTCATGGGGGGAGGCAAAACGCATACAGATGAGTAAGTAGAGAAGAATTTCACGCAGTGATAAATGCTGTGAGGAACAAAAAAAACTAAAGATACAGAATGGCTGTTTTGGGGGTGATGGCTGTTTTGGGGGTGATGGCTGTTTTGGGGGTGATGGCTGTTTTGGGGGTGATGGGTACGGCACTGCTTTTGCTCAGGTCGTTAAGGAAGACCTTCCAGAGGAGTTGGCATTTGACTTGAGTCATGGCTGAGGGCAAAGAGACAATTGTGTCCAGATCTAGGAGAAGAGATGTAGATGGAAAGCTGAGCAAGCACAAAGGCTGTGAGGTGGGGATCAACTGCTGGGTTGGAGGGGCCAGAAGTAGGCCAGTGTGGCTGGAGCATGATCGGAAATGAGGAAGGAGGATCCAGATCCTGAACGACCCGTAGGCCTTAGCACAAGGAGTGTGTCTTTATTGTGACGACGGTGGGAAGCACTTGGAGGGCTGTAACAGAGGTCTAATATAATTTCATAAACGCTTTTTAAAAATCACAGCTTGTCGTGTGTGGAGAATGGACTGGTCGGGGCGGGAGTTGATGCAGGTCGACTGCCGAAGCTCAGGCAGTAGCTGGTGGCCCGGGCTAGTGCTGTATCTGTGGAGATAGTAAGAACTGATCGGGTTCAGGATATATTTTGGAAGGGAGTAGCCTGATAGACTTGCTGATGGATGTGATGTGAGAAAGAGAAGCAGCAAGGACGACCTTCAAGTTTTTGACCTGATGAGTTGGTTAGAAAGTGTTGCTATCTGTCGATAGAAGGAATGGTGGGAGGAGCAGATTTGTGGGAAAATATCAGTCGTCCTGTTTGACCGTGCTGAGTTTTGTTGTGAAGTGGAACAGGAGGTTGCATATGAGCCCTCACTTCCAGAAGGTGAAGCGGAAACTGTTGGAGAGCTGATGTGATTTGTCTTAAGATCACATAACTGCAGAGTTCAGTTTCCCCGTAGACTTGATCTCCAGCTATCCAGGCTTTTCTTTTGCACCTCTTCACCCTGTTCTTGCACTTCCTCACGGTTTCTTGTTTCTTACCCATTGTGCATTGCAAAGGGTCCAGGCTCAGAGTTATCAGACTTCATTAAAATCTTCGCCTTACCACCATGGAGCTGTGATGATTTCGCTTCTCTGATTCTCAGTTAATGGCTGAGAAAGCAGACCGTGAGGCCTGCCTTACCTGTTCTTGTAGAGATTTGTGATAATAAACACGAAGATCCTTTGAAAGTAAAAGCGCAACATAAATTCAAGGGATTACCATTGTATTCTTATGCTTTTAAGTAAATTTAGTCTTAGAAGCAGGAGGATTTATTGACGTTGTTGATGGTTGCAGGTGAGAGCACAGAGCCGGGATAAGCAGATAGAAGAGAGGATGCTGTCCCACAGGCAAGATGACAACAACAGGCATGCAACCAGGCACCAGGTACGGGCCTTGTTCAAGCTCCGGCCGCTCACAGCCTGAGAGCCAAGTCTTGGATCTCCTCTGCCCGGGATCGGGTGTTAGGTCTCTCTCTGTCTTTTGTTCCCGTGGTATTTCTAAGTAACTCGTCTTAAGTCGTCTTTACTTGTACACTCAGAAGCATATTTGCTTTCCAGAGAGTAAAATTTCATGAAACAAGCACTTCTGCCTCATAAATGAAGGAATCATGTTGTTTATGAAAATAATAGTTATCACACATAATCCTCATTATTTCAGAGATTACACTTGCTGCTCCATGCCCTCATGTCGCATCTCCATTTTAACCCTTTGTTACTTTCAAACCCCCTCACTGTGCTGGCATGTTTCCAAGGTCACCAGTGACTTGTGCTTATTAGCATTTGACACTTGTGGATGGTGTCATTTTCCTTCTACTTCTCTCTTGCCTTGGATTCCAAGATGCTGCTTTGCCCTAATCTTTCTGATTCTCTGAATATTCCTGCTTATTGATGACGCTTAATTCCTGTTCCTCCATGAATGCCTTTGGTCTTTGCTCTTGCTGTTTTTCTGGCTAACTCTGTGCCAAGAGATTGTGTTTATCCTTCAAGGCCTTGAACACTTCTCAGCTGTTGTAGGAATTCTTCCCAGACCTCCTACCATTGAGGAATTTCTTCCTTAGGTATTCTGTTGTAGTGTTCTCAGAATGCTGGTTTAGCCCTTGTCACGTATATATACACACCTCATCATACGGATGTCTGTTTTTGTGGTTAGATTATAGGTGGGTAGCAGAGGAAGCCTGGTGAGGAGGAAAAAGTTTGGGTTTGGAGCCAAACAGATCTGGATTTGAATACTGTGATTCTGTGACGCTAGCTGTGTGGTCTTAGGCAGGTCCCTAAACTTTATTTCCTTGTTAATAACAAGGAGTGAATAATACCTGCCTGGTAGGGTAGTCGGCTAACAAAATGCCCATCCCCGGTGCTTGGCAGGTAATAAGCATGCCATAAATGGTAGCTGCTCTTGTTTTCATTGTCTGTCTGGGGTTCTCAGCTTACTCAGTTTAAAAGTTTTATTCATTCTTGTATCAGTGCTTGGAAAACAGTAAACATTCAAGAAATGCTTATTGAATTGAAATACCTTTATTTTATTCCTGTTGCTCTGGTGGAGACATCCCTCCTTAATCTATGTTCTGTTTGATCCCATATTAACTGACAGTAACATAGCGGTCTGGGAACCCAGTTTGGAATTTTAAACTCGCCATAGTACTCTCAAGATGGCTGTCACGCATCTGGCATGTTTTTCTTCCCTGCCCAGGTTGTGTTTTGTTTTGTGTTGTTACTTTCATTTTGAAACTGAATGACATCATGCATTTTCTAGCTAGCTTCTCAGTGTCCCTCTTCTTGCCTTTTAGGCACCAACAGAGAGGCAGCTGCGGTATAAGGAAAAGGTGGCTGAACTCAGGAAGAAAAGGAATTCTGGGCTGAGCAAAGAGCAGAAAGAGAAATATATGGTGAGAAAAAGTTAAATAATTAACACGAATTCTTGTGATTGCGTTTGATTGCTTTTGGTTTCTAAGCCCTGCTTTTCACATTTGCCATTTGGTATTCTCAAGTAGAAGGGCCCTTCTCTGGCCCTTAAGAGTTTGCCATAATCCCCCTCAAACTGGGTTGTTAAGAGTGGAAACCAGGAGGCTTCGAAAAACAAAATACAATTAGGATTTAGATGAAAAAAAATTCACTCCTGTGGTTGTTTGTAAACCTCACTTTAGTTGTAAAGGGTTAAATTTAGTCACTCGAACAGGATGTTGGAGATGCCTGTATAAAGGAAAGTATTCAAACTAAGTGGTGATCTGTGTATTTTAATGGGAAAACAAAATTCCTGAATGATAAAAAGTATTAATTGGGTGATATATTCTATAAGAAGATTTTTTGGGTAGTATTTTAACTTTTTTTCTACTTTTAAAAATAACGCACATTTGTTTTTGTTTTTGTTTTGTTTTTCAAGATTTTATTTGAGAGAGAGCATGAGCTAGGGGAGTGGGAGAGGGAGAAGCAGACCACCCCCCCCTCATCCCCACCGCTGAGCAGGGAGCCCAATGATGCTGGGCTCTCTCCCAGGACCTGAGCCAAAGTCAGATGCTTAACTGACTAAGCCACCCAGGTGCCCCAAAAGTAATGCACATTTGTGGTAGGAAATACAGAACACATAAGAAAAGTATACAGAAATAAACATCAATCCTACTACCTAAAAAGTAGCCATGTTAGCATTTGGGGATATTTCTTCTTAGCCTTTTACATAATGCCTTATTTATGTAACTTGGATTTTACTGTAAGTACAGCTTTGGATTCTGTGTTTTCACTTAAATAACATGAACTATAATTTCCTCATTTCATAAAAAATTCTTCAAAAAATTTTTTGCATAAAATTTAACTTAAGATTTATTGTAAACATGATTTATAAGTATATGTGACTGATATTTATAAATGTGTTAAATGCTTCCTATTGAAAATACCGAAAATATTAGAGAAGAAAAATTCCAATAAAAATCACCCTCTGAGATAGGAACCCCCTCCTCCCAGTGCGTGTTTTGCTATGCGATCTCTCGGTCTTTTTCTTTCTTTGTTTTTTTTTTTTTAGTATTTATTTATTTGATAGCGGGAGGCACAGCGAGAGAGGAAGCAGGGGAAGTGGGAGAGGGAGAAGCAGGCTTCCTGCTGAGCAGGGAGCCTGATGCGGGGCTCGATCCCAGCACCCTGGGATCATGACCCGGGCTGAAGGCAGACGCTTAATGACTGAGTCACCCAGGCGCCCTCTCGGTCTTTGTCTGATGTGTATTTTTATTTTTTCATAGAGTTGGAATATTGGCTTATTTAGGCATTAGGTTATTTAATGTATGGCTTGTGGATACTTAGCACAGCTTCATTAAGGCAAAAATATGCCAAACCATGTATTTACTTTTTTGGTCATCCTCACTGCCTTGAAAATGATAATCTTTTTTTTAAATTTTTTTTTATTTTAAAGATTTTATTTATTTATTTGACAGAGAGAGAGATAGAGCAGGAACACAAGCGGGGGAGTGGGAGAGGGAGAAACAGGCTTCCCATGGAGCAGGGAGCCCGATGTGGGGCTCGATCCCAGGACCTTGGGATCATGACCTGGGATCCTGACCTGAGCCGAAGGCAGATGCTTAACGACTGAGCCACCCAGGTGCCCCTGAAAATGATAATCTTATGAATGAGATGGATATGGGCCAGCAGGAAACGGGTAGTGGGCGAATTTGTAGCTGAATTCCTACACCAGACTGTGGGGTTACTAGAGGGGAGGGTTCTGGTAGTGGGCTGTCAGGTGCAAAGTTGTATGCTTCCCTCTGCCTTGTTCAGTGTTTTTATCTACAAACTGGGTAGACGTGGAATGAGTAACATGATAATAGCATTTATTGAGTGCTTATGTGCTTAGGCACTAGGCATGGTTATGTTGTTCCCACCATCTTTATGACAACTCTTTGTGATGGATGGTCTATTACCTGTTTCATAGATAAGAAAACAGAGGTTTTGAGAAGTAATTTGCCCAGAAATCATATGGGGGTAGAAAGAATGTCTGAAGTAAAAGCTGCTGAAATTTAGTTTATAAACATCTGCTTTCCAAAATTTGAGCTAGGTTATTTGGATCCAACTTTGCTGTTAAAAATGCTGGATAGGATATTTTTTTTAAGCTTAAAAAAATGTTTATGAAACTAGAAGAAATAACTTAATATTTAGAATCTGAATCTTAGATGACAGAGTCCAAATGCAAAAGATACCGGTCAGATGGGCCCAGAGGAACCTGAAGAAATTGTAATAGGGGTCAAGGTATTGGTGAATAGTTTTTTCATATGCTAATATATATGTGAATTCTATAATGTTCTCCCTGGGATGAGCCATCCACTCCACTTAACAACCATTATCTTCTATTCTATGGGTGGGAGGTGGAGTCTAGGGCAGAGTGGGAAGGGCTAGAATCAGAGGTTTAAAAAGGGAAGTGCTTCCCTTGTGGCCTTTCTTTCCGGTGCCAGGGTACTTGTCATGACTGCCATGGTGAGATTTAATACTTATTGAGAACTGGCTTATTTTTATGCTGCTGATTTTCTATGAGTATTGTCTCTTTCTTCTTGCTTAATATTTAGTACAGTGGTTTTTAAAGGGGCCAGCCTGTGTTTCCCATGCACTGGGGCTGGAGATCTCAGGCGAGACTTTCAGGCCTTGGGTGGACAGTGTCTTGGGCCCAGCGACTGCAGGGATAGAATTTAGCAAGGACCACTTAGTGCAGATACCCCTTCTTCATTGCAGCTTTTCCTTTCAGTCTAAAATCTCAGACTCTAAGTCTCAGAGATTTTGTGCTATTTGTTTTGCTTTGCTTTGAAATATGGGAGTATCCACCAAGGTTCCTTCCAGGTCTCAAGATTCTAGGAATTTGTAGTGCCTTTGGGTTTGTTATATTTTATTTATTTGTATTGTCATGCACATTTTCAGATGAAGAAATGGAGGCATAGAATTCTGACCCTCGAGGTGCTCATTTAGAGAGAGAAGAATGAAACTCCCTTTTGAAGGTGTAGGAGCATTTTCTTTACAGATTCACTAGGGTGGATAATGGTTGTTTTTGGCATTAACCTGGTAATAGTGTGTCTTATGCTCAGTCCCCAGTGCCTAGTATAATGCCTGGCATACAGTAGGCACTAAATAAATAGCTTCTAGTTGTGCTTGGCCCTCTGGTTGGCATTGACTGAAATGAAATAGATGAAGTTCTTAGAAGCAGAAAGAATCACGCTCTGGTTATTTTCCTAGGAACATAGACAGACCTATGGGAACACTCGGGAACCTCTCTTGGAAAACCTGACTAGCGAGTATGACTTGGATCTTTTCCGAAGAGCACAAGCCCGGGCTTCAGAGGATTTGGTGAGTATTAAAACCTTCAAGCTTGTGGACCACTTGTGAAGGGCTTGTACAATTGCCAAGAAAAGTGATCAGCAATCAGTTGATGGGAAATAAATGTCCTTTGGTCCTTTGCTGCATGAATCTCTTTCCCCTCCCCCAGCTATCCTTTTCAGGATGATCCTACTTCCCATTCATATTTAAAATTAATTTCCCCTCCTCCCTTCCTTTGCCTTGACCGTTTTTCCCTCTCCACCTCACCTCCCAGAAGGACCTGTTTGGTGGGAGTGTTGAAGCCGGTTTAGACAGTAGGTGCCCCTTGGTCTCAATTGGGCAATTTGCAATTCTGAGAGCCTCTAGATTGGTGGCTAAGCCTCTCTTGTTCTCAAAACACCACCACCCCCCCCCCCCCCCCCCCCGCCCAGGAACTAGCCTTTGCAGGGTTTCCTCAGCCCTCCAGTCTAGCTCTAAAAGAATTAAGAGAACAGTGAAGAAGAATAATGGAAAAGGCTGTGGTTGGTTGTTTTATAAAGGAAATTAATGTTTGACCAGCCACGTTTTATCTATGAAGCTGGTTTTCTGTTCTGGTTTTTATTTACGGTTAGTCTGACTTAGTTTTCGTACCCTAGGCAGAATTTTCAACAAGGTTGCTTTAAAAAAATTGTGGTACCTCTGATTTAACAGATTAAATGTGTTGAGGGAAATTTAGCTTGTAGAGTGATTATCCTCTTTACCCTTTTTTTTTTTTTTTAATTATATTAAACACTTCATTCACAAATCTTCGACTTGTTGGAAACTTGGAGGAGGCAGGGTTTGGTAGCTGCTTTCTCCTGCTCTGGAGCAGAGCATTTCCTATCACAGCTCTCCACCTGGTTAGGCTTAAAAATTCTTCCTGTAGGGCGCCTGGGTGGCTCAGTTGTGTTAAGCTACTGCCTTCGGCTCGGGTCATGATCCTGGGGTTCCGGGATTGAGTCCTGCGTCGGGCTCCCTGCTTGGTGGGGAGTCTGCTTCTCCCTCTGACCCCACCGCCTCTTGTGCTCTCTCTCTCTCTCTCTCAAATAAATAAATAAAACCTTAAAAAAAAAAAATTTCTTCCTGTAGTCAGCTCCTAGCCACTGAGTAGAGATTGATACCCAAGAATACTTTCTACTTTATCTGGAGTTTAGATTACAGTATTAAAGCATTGTCCATGTTCCAAAAATATTTTTTCAGGGACCTGCGTTGAGAGGATGGCCCCATATACTTGTGGATTTATGTCACACAGATCCATACAGTTTTAGAAGTAGTAAAGCACATTCTAGATAATCTTTTCTGTTTGGTTTTAGAATGTTTTGTAAGGGTGGGGCATTTGTATTTGTGATAGATTGCCTTTATAAAACAGTTTGGTGGGGCGCCTGGTGGCTCAGTCGTTAAGCGTCTGCCTCCGGCTCAGGTCATGATCCTAGGGTCCTGGGATCCAGCCTCGCATCGGGCTCCCTGCTCCGTGGGGAGCCTGCTTCTCCCTCTCCCACTCCCCCTGCTTGTGTTCACTCTCTCGCTGTGTCTCTCTCTGTCAAATGAATAAGTAAAATCTTTAAAAAAAAAAAAAAAAAAGTTTGGTGTAGGCTGATTAAAAACAAAATTTTACCAAGGACTTGTTCTGAGGTTCTAGAGACGAGGCCCACACAGCATGGTAGGGAGCAGAGAAAAGCCACAGTCTGTTGAGACCTGTGTTTCCAGGCAGTGTAGATCGTGAGTTTTCTAGAAGCCATCTTGACTATCTGTGTCCAGGTAGGTACCCCTCTTTAGGGCAAGTTTCTCATGAGTTAGAAGGCAATTCTATTTTTTTTTTTTTTTAAAGATTTTATTTATTTATTTGACAGAGAGAGACACAGCGAGAGAGGGAACACAAGCAGGGGGAGTGGGAGAGGGAGAAGCAGGCTCCCCGCAGAGCAGGGAGCCCGATGTGGGACTCGATCCCAGGACCCTGGGATCATGACCTGAGCCGAAGGCAGTCGCTCAACCGACTGAGCCACCCAGGCGCCCGAAGGCAATTCTATTCCGAAGGCAATTCTATTTTTTCTCCTAGCCTAGCATGGTGGCATACAAACAAGCATACTAGAGGCTTTTTAAGAACAAAGATGATTGATTGTAATCCTCTTTCTGATTTCTTCTCTGCAATAGGAGAAGTTAAGGCTGCAAGGCCAAATCACAGAGGGGAGCAACATGATTAAAACAATTGCTTTTGGTCGTTATGAGCTTGATACTTGGTACCATTCTCCCTATCCCGAAGAATATGCACGCCTGGGACGTCTCTACATGTGCGAATTCTGTTTAAAGTACATGAAGAGCCAAACGATACTCCGCCGACACATGGTAAGCTGTCTGGGGTTCTCTGATCATGATGGTGATGAGCCAGAGGAGCTCTAGATGTTGACCTCTACCTGGATGACCTCCATCTCTAAGCCTTCCTCTCTCAGTGGTCCATAGTAATGGCACAAAGGCATTGGAAATGGAAAGCCACATTTCAGGGTGGGGAGGATTCAGCCTGTGGCCTGGCTGGTGCCATGTGGCACCCAAAGCAGCTGATGTCCCATAACCACATCCTGTCACACACATTGACTTGTCTTTTTTCTTGCTGCCTGCTCTTTGCCATTTCTCCTTGGGATAACAGTTACCTCTGCCCACAGTTTTTATGTGTCCCAAACTAGATAAAAGCAAGTAGACTTCATTAGATTGACTTCATTAGACAGGGCAAGGACAATGTGACGCACTTTGTATCCTTAGCAACCAGCGAGGGCAGGAAGTGCCCAGTAAATGTGTGTTGAATGAATGCGTATTTAAAGGAGACAACTTATGAAATTAACAAAATGGGTGCTTTGGTGCCTTCTCCCAAGTTTAGTGCTTTCTGGTTCCTGAACATTGTCCTTCCTATTCAAATAGGAAGAAAGATGTGACACTCATTTTATTGTTCATAAATATGCTCACTAGGTATTTTGTAGCTTTAAGTCATTTTTCATTTCCTAGCTGAAGAATGAAAAACTTGTCTTAAATAAGGGAATTTCTAGGAGCAGGGATGGGGAAGAGAGGAAGGAGCTTTTTGGGCAGGACACCTTCCTTTTCCTATTTCTGTCATCCCAGCGTAATTTGGCTCTAAGACCTTTTAGGGTGTCCCTCCTTCCATCCCCTTCCACCTTTATTTACCAGGTTTTCTGTATGCTGAACATCTACGGCCCAGGCTTTCCCAGAGTTCCTATCCTTCTACTCTTGTCCCCAGTTGGGTTGGGGAATAACTGCATTTTGTGTTCTCATCTCTGGAACCCATACTCTTGTAGTGTTGAGGCCCAGAACCGCCCCTGTGAATTCAGCCCTCCAGACTCCTGCACACTCGGCTTGACTCGGGGGGGGAGAGCGACTGAGGGATGAAGGATCGGTGGGGCCGCTAGGCCACAGGGGTGAGGGTAGCAGAGGACTGGTCTCTGTGGTTGTGGACCATGGAAATAAACTAAAATCCGGTTTTCCTGTGTGAAAGTAAGGCTGGTATTTTTACTGATGTGAACTGCTTACTGTTTAGGTTTTACTTCTTCCTTTTTGTTTCTGGTTATTTAGTGGCATTAACCAATAAAATAGCCCGAAAGGGCAAGACACAATAGTAGGCGGGGAAAATAAACGGTTTGAATAAATCTGAGGGTCAAGTAAACGTTTTGAATATTTGAGGATCTGCATTACGGGAGGTACAAAAACTGATTTTCAGGAAATGAAAACCTGTGTTTTCGTCTACACTTCTGATTCCCATTGCTTCATGAGTAGTCGCTGAAATGGGCCACCTTTGGCCATTCGGCCAACAGTTGGGCTTGTTTCTAAACAATTGTTGTATTAGTTGGGTTATTGTGGGAAAGAGCCAGCATGAATAAACGGGTGGATATAGGAATAAGCCTAGGGGTGGAGCTTTCTTGAAGCAATTCCAGTTAGTATTTGGATTTACATGTGACAATTGGGGTGTGATTCTTGAGTTGACCAAAAGTCACAGTAAAACTTAGTAGAAAATGTTCCATATACATCTGCTTCCTAAATGATACTATTTAATGTATTTACATAAAACCTTGTAAGAATTCACGTATTTCCAGCAATGGCTGACTGGCTGCATTAAATCCTTTAGCAACTGAGGGTGAGGAAAGGGGTTCTTTGTGCCTCCTTGTGGCCAGATGCCCACCTACCCCTGCAGTTTCTTGCTTCTGAACCAGGCTGCCTTGCCTTTTTTTTTAAGCCACAGAAGGACTTGCTCATCTTCCTTATATAACAAAGGGAACGCTTTGGTAGGGGTTAGTCTTTATTGTCACGGGCCTGTTTTCTAATCTGGAGAAAAGACTAATGGTTATGTGGTAACAAAGTTTACGGGTGAAGGTGAACATCAAGTATTCCTACCTTTCCTTAGCAACTCTAAGCTGCTGGAAATAAGCTGCTTAAGAATTTCCTGTTGGCACAGGGTGTTTTAGAATCGAGGGTATTTTTTATTTATCTGGCTTTTACGTAGTAGATGATTTTAATCTCCTGGGTTGAAACAGGGCCAGAGTATGATCTAGAAAACTTGTCCTAAACTGCTATAAAAATACCATAAACACATTACTATTTGTTTTAGACTATGATTTTAGAAGCCGTTAATTGTTTTACTAAAAAAAACCCCAAAAAACAAAAAAACAACTCTTGCCGTACATTCTCAAGTGTGTCCAGCTGTCTGTCACCTCCACTACCTAAATTTGACCTGTGATTCATTTTTCCTTTTGAGCAGCAGTCTTATTGGGGAAGGTTTGTTTCCCTGATACAAATTCCATTCTCTTGCAGGCTAAATGTGTGTGGAAACACCCACCTGGCGATGAGATCTATCGTAAAGGCTCCATCTCCGTGTTTGAAGTGGATGGCAAGAAAAACAAGGTAAGAAGGAGGTGTGGTGGTGGAGGGTGTATATTCACAGGTCTTGGAAGCAATTTATTCTGTCTCCATCTCCCCTTTGTAAAGAAGATAGGACTCTGCTGTGGACCAAAGCACACTTGCTGCCTCATCAACAATGATGATATGATCTTTAATTTTAGGCCTTTATCTGATAAATTTAAGAATCACTGGCCCATGCATGAATTCTGTCTCTGCTTCCAGATCTACTGCCAAAATCTGTGCCTGTTGGCCAAGCTTTTTCTGGACCATAAGACGTTATATTATGATGTGGAACCCTTCCTGTTTTATGTTATGACAGAAGCGGACAACACCGGCTGTCACCTGATTGGATATTTTTCCAAGGTCAGCAGGATCTGGAGATTAAGAAGCTACCTGCCCCAGCAGGGTGATTGATGTTGGCATTTGGGGACCCGGATCACTGACAGGAAGAGGCTGTACCCTGGGCAATGACAGCCCTTCCCTTAAGGGTTGGGGAGGAGGGTCGCAAAAATCCATGTATCAAAGATTGTTTAATGAAAGTTTGCAATTCTTTATTAAAAGCTTCTGGTTTATTCACTTCTGGACTTGTGGGTTAGAGCTACCTATTAATTACCGTCCAAGGCCCTGCCTGCTAACCCTGAAGCCCACATTTTGTAGTCGAGCCAACGCTCCTAGCTTTGCCCTCTGTTATTAGCCTAAAACCAGGAATATATTCCTTTTGCCTGGTTTTCTAGCTGGGCTCATTCTGTGATAAGGCCACTGTGCCTTTGAAGGCTGAAGGCCAGGTTTTGCTTCTGACTTTTTATTAGGAACTTTATTGAAATCTAATTCACATGCCACACACTTGACTCATTTAAAGCGCATGACTCAGCGGTTTTGTACGGTCAGAGTGTAGTGCAGTAGTCACGCAGGCCCTCCGCTCCATTCTCCCTACCCCAGCAAGCACCCCCGGAGCAACACTGCCCATTTCCCCTCCACCACTGTCAGCCCCATCTCTGTAAGTGTGCCTGTCCTGAGCGTTTTGTGTAAAGGGAACCGTACAGTATGTGATTTGATTGTTGACTCCCTTCCAGACTGGGGGCTTACTGTCGGGGATCCCTCTTTTCCAGTAGGCAGCCCCTTTTGATAGATTACATTTACAGAGGGTTGCCCTGACCAACTCAGCAGTCAGACCTTGCCCTGCTCTGTGACTAGAAGGAACTCAGTTAGCCCTCTTAAAATGAGACTGGTCTCTGAGCTAGGGAGAGCCTGGCATGGCTGGCTTCGGCCATCGTAGGAAACGGCGTGCACGGACCAGCTGTGAGCATGACAGCCACTCCCTGGGACTGCTTAACCAGACCGTTTGCCAGCAGCCTTCTTTTGCGTTTGTGGGACTGCTGACACCTCGGGTTCCAAACCCTCCTGACGTGCTGTCATCTGTTTTGCTCTTGACTTTAGGAAAAGAATTCATTCCTCAACTACAACGTGTCGTGTATCCTCACCATGCCTCAGTACATGAGACAGGGCTATGGCAAGATGCTCATCGATTTCAGTAAGTGGGACTGCTCTGGCCTGGGCTCCGCGAGCTGCAGGGGCGACAGGAACGGTTGGGTCTCTGTAGTTCCCGGCGTGCAGCAGGTGAACGGCTATGTGGACAGAATCTGAATGTCCTTGGTCAGCCGGGTGTTACCTGGAATCTTCCGTGAATACAGGACTCAGTTGCTACCTGATAGTGGGGGAAATAGAGGATAGGAAAGAAAGCTCATGAGGATTATCCCCATTTGAGACTTAGGAACAGCACATACATGCAAAAGGCTTCAAATCTATTCCTGGATTAGGGATTGGCAGTTTTGTAAGGACTTTTCTAGTGGCAATCCCTATACCTGATAGAGGCTTTGGGCTTCTTTAGTAGTGTATTCTGTTTTGGGAATTTGCCTCCTCGAATTTATTTGTAATCCCCAAATCAATACTCTTGTCACTTTTGCAGTCAGTTGTGGACATGCACACAGCAGCAAGAAGGAAGTCACCACATTTTCTCCGCTCTGGTCAAACAAGCAGGTGCCTTGTTTCGGCTCTCAGTGTAACCACATGTTTTTTTGCAGTCTGTTAGTGCCGTGCTTTTCATATTTTTGTGCATTTTGTTGCTGATTTTATTATTTTTAAGGATTTTATTTGAGAAACACAGCATGAGCAGGGCGGGGGGGAGTGGGAGGAGAAAGAGGGAGAAGGAGAAGAAGTAGGCTCCCCACTGAGCAGGGAGCTCGACGCTAGCCTGGATCCCACTGAGCTGAAGGTAGACAACTGACTGAGCCACCCAGGCACCCTTGTTGCTGATTTTAAATGGCCCCTAGGTGTAGCGCCGAAATGCCATCTACAAAGGCTGTGGGGTGTGTCTTACAGAGAAAATACCCGTATTAGGCTTCATTTAGGCATAGGTGATTGTACTGTTGGCCGGGAGTTCGATGCTAATGAGTCAACAATGTATATTTAAAAAGGCATTATTAAACAGAAACACAGAACAAGGTGACCATAACGATGGGTTGATGAAAATATGACCAGAGGCTTACAGAAACCTAACCCTGTTTCCCCTAGGAGCAGTGGTTCAGTGTTTGCTAATTTAGTGCTTGCCGTGACTTTGTAGAATGTAACTCCTATAAGTGATGAGAATCAACTGTATTTTGTTCAGTGTTCACTGTCCTATGAGATTTTAGTCAGAATTACAATTCTTAGAGTTAGCCTTCTAGCCCATCACTTCCCAGCTGTGGGAAGTGATGAAATCAGGAAGAGGCATAATCCATGGAGGAGGGGGCCCTATATCTTAGAACAGGTGACACCTATTTTATAAACTTGATTTTATGTAGATTTCTAAACATACATAACAAGTGTAGAATAGTTGGATGATAAAAGACCTTGTAACGTATGATTAGCGTTTCACGGCCAATCTTGTTTTACCTCCATTCTCAACCTCAATTACTTTCACATCTCTAAAAGATAAGCTCTATTTCACATTAAAAAAAATCCAAACCTCCCCAAATTCCTTAATAACCCTAAGTTATAGTATTCAAATTTCCCTGATTTTGTGATTTTTGTTCCTTTTAAAGAAAACACACATGTAATTATTTTACTTAGTTCCAAATAGAATTGATACATTGGGATTGATCGATGTGGCTTGTAAATCACTTTTAATCTGAAAGTTCCCACTCCGATCTCTTTCCTGTATTTCTTTCCTATTTATTTGTTGAAAGCATGTTAGTTTTCCACTAGCGTTTTGCGGAATGTGGATTTTGTGGACTGCATCCCCATAATATTTAACGTTAGTCGTTGAGATGTTAGAACCAGAGGCTTCAGGAGATTCAGTACTGAGATAATCTATTCTTAAAATCGAAAAATCTCAAAAAATATAAAAAGTGACATAATGAAATGGCTTCCCATCTCTGTTCCCAGCACACACCTACAGATTACCATTGTTATTAAAGTTTCTATCTTGTGAAACCTTCCAGAGTTTTCTTAACGTCTGGTACAACTAAGTGCAAACACCCCATTCTTCCCCTTTGGCTTATCCCAAGGCAGCATGCTGTACAGCAGCCGCCCCGTATTGAATGTCCGACCCCTAGTTGGTACTGTGAAGCAGCCTGTCCTCAAGCCTTCCATGTTGACACAGTGGTGTTTGTGATTAGGATAAAATAGTGCCTGCATTTTGTTCCTCGGTAGGTTACTTACTTTCCAAAGTGGAAGAAAAAGTCGGTTCCCCGGAACGTCCCCTCTCCGACCTGGGGCTCATAAGCTATCGCAGTTACTGGAAAGAAGTGCTTCTCCGTTACCTGCATAATTTCCAAGGCAAAGAGATTTCTATCAAAGGTTGGTTTTTGGCTCTTTATGATAGTTGGTACCCAAGGTGTTAATGCCACTGAACATTCCAGCTTTTCTACTTGGCCCTGCTGTGCTTGGTAACCTGCAAAGAGAATATCCCTTCCGTGCTTCATCTGAATATGAGAACAGAAGGCCCACTGGATGGCGGGCCACTGCAGAGACCCTCCGGAAAGTGCCTAAGGATTCCATAGCGTTTGGCCCTTTGGGAATGGCTATATGATTTTGGTTTTACAAACCTGGGGTGGTTAACACTTTAATTCTTTTTTTTTTTTTTAAGATTTTATTTATTTATTTGACAGAGAGACAGTGAGAGAGGGAACACAAGCAGGGGGAGTGGGAGAGGGAGAAGCAGGCTTCCCACTGAGCAGAGAGCCCAATGCGGGGCTCGATCCCAGGACCCTGGGATCATGACCTGAGCGGAAGGCAGATGCTTAACGACTGAGCCACCCAGGCATCCCTAACACTTTAATTCTTAATGAAAGTCAAGAAGGAGGAAAAACGTGAATATTTTTTTTTCCAAGTCTTTTGGCAAACATAGGAGCTGATAAGACATGCCTGTATATTTATGTAAGGGTAGAAGAATTAGTCAAGTCGGTCTTTGACCTTGATTTCTATACAGGTCAGAGTGATTTCTTGCTGTAGTATTTCTCTTTTGTAGTTATTAGGACTGGTCAAATAAATGCTTGATAAGCTTTCTCTGAACAGGTTGGGTTAAGTATCAGATTTCAACCATCTGGGTTTCCTCTAAGCAAGGTGGGGGGCTTGGCTTGGTGGGGGTCGGTGAAGGTGGGGGTCTGCACTTTGGCCCGGTTCTCAGTAGCGCTTCTATTTCAGAAATTAGCCAGGAGACAGCTGTGAATCCTGTGGACATTGTCAGCACTCTGCAAGCCCTTCAGATGCTCAAGTACTGGAAAGGAAAACACCTAGTTTTAAAGAGACAGGTAAAGTTTTTGAAGTTTTTGTCAGCTGCTGGCTTAGTGCTAAATGTCTCTTGAGGCCTAGCAGAGCAAAATGGGGCCTTAATACCCGAAAAGCTGCCTTCTCTCCTTAAGGCAGTTTGCCTGCATGTACCTTTTTTTTTTTTTTTTAAAGCGTGCAGTGATGCCTGTTAGGCTTCTTATCTTGTCCTTATCTGAAGCTTTTAGTAAGCTCCTGTCTCAAATTTGGATGACACAAGCAAAGGAGCTCAGTTAAGCAGCTTTGTGTCACACAGCACTTCTGATGATTTTCTTAGATTGGAGCAGAATCCTCATAAACTCCAGGGCTTGTGCACTTGTTTTCTTTTTTAAAGATATTTAAAAATATCTTTGTGGAAGTACACTTTAGAAAAAAAAAAAAGATATATATATCTGAGCATGGTGCCTGATGCTGGGTTTGATCTCACAACCCTGAGATCACCACCTGAGCCGAAACCAAGAGTCGGATGCCCAACCTACCAAGCTTCCCGGGTGCCCCTCATGCAAGTGCTTTTAAATTCTTTAAACAAATGGCATCTCAACTCATGCCCACTTTTAATTTGTTTTAGTTGATTCACGTATAAGGGAAGGTGAATGTTGAAGAATGATTTTAGTTCTTCCTGAGGACAGTTGGAAATGGTTTCTCTAGGAAAACATTTTCTAAATCAAAAGATAGTCTTTTATGCCTTTGGTGTATTATTACCATTAGTATATTAATAAAGACATTTTCGTTGAATGTAGAGTCATTTTTCCTATTGTTCTCCCGCAGGACCTGATTGACGAGTGGATAGCCAAAGAGGCCAAAAGATCCAACTCCAATAAAACCATGGATCCAAGCTGTTTAAAATGGACCCCTCCCAAGGGCACTTAAAGTGACCTGTTAACTCTGAGCCAGCGAACCCCAGCAGTAGGAATCCGTACCCTAGGGATCTGTCTGTCATTTCTGTTGCTCTTGTGATTGGCAAGTACAGTATCCTTTGGGAAGGCCATCCCCCTCAGGACTGTCCTGGCTCCGACCCTCGTGTTCACTGCAGACGCTGGTTCTGAGGAACTGTTGTTTCGGCCTCAGTGAGGTTGCCCGGATGGGATCTCTGTTAGACTTGAGAGCAGATCCCTTGTAGCACTGACCCAAGGTGTTCTGTTTGGTACTGTACCTGTCCAGTCACTGGTTCTCCTCATGTCCTCTAGCCCCATGAGGTTGTGTTGTGTCTTCTAAACTTTGTACTAGTGCTTCTTGCTGCCCGGTCACCAGACTTCCAAACCATGGTTTGCCACCACCAGGACCTTTCCAGTTACTCCTTACATGTGTTTTTTTTTGGAAGAGCAGGGAAGAGGTAACATTTCTGACTGTGTGTACTGGGAGGGGTCCATTCCCTTTGGATTTTATTTCACTTTGAGTTTTTCCGCCATTTTTATTGAAAGACCGGTTTTTGATCAGTGTCAAGCTGAGGAGAGACCAGTATTTTTTAAGACTCTCCCAGGGACTCGTCTTGGTAACTGCACATAATTTATCTAAATGAAATGGAGAGAATTGACAGGTGGTGATTCTGTACTTTGATTTGAGTTCACCAGTGGGCAGTGTGTTGGTGGAAGGAAACGAGTCCTTTTTGCCTCACCAGAAAGTGCCCAGCCCTAAGTGTTTTCCTCTCTTGTGACCCCCTGCCCCTTTTTACGTTTGCGGGGGCCAAACAATGTCCGGTGCTCCCTTTCATGCTGCATGCTAACCAGTTCGTAAGACTGCAGAGCCCTTTTCCCCGGTACCTGTCGCTCTGATCTGGCCCACCTGTACTTCTCTGCCTCAGTTGCATTGATTTTTGCCTGAACCACCACAGAGAAGTAGGAAATGATTGCACATCTCCTCCCACCCCACGCCCCAACAAGGCAGGGGGCCCCCCCCCCCCCCCCCCCCCCCAGCGTTTGCTTCTACAGTGCCTCACCCTCCCTTCCGGGACTGAAGTGCTCCTGCCCTTCCAAGAACTCCCATTTCCTTTTTGGGATTTGACACCCCCCCCTCCCCCCGCCCCATTCTCTGCTCTCCTATTTTTGGTTTCAAGCAAAGGAAGAGCCGCTCCCTCTAATTTCTCTCCGGCCCATTATAACCCACTATCTTGGGGCAGCTTTGGATGTAGGACATGTGCTCCCCTTCCCGACTTGGTCTCCAACACTGCTGTCTTCGCGTGGAGCCCTTCCCACGGTCCCAACTCTGGTCATTTGTGCCTTTCTCTTGTCCTCTCTGTACACTACTTATACTCACTGTGGGTTGGGGGAGCCCCTTTTCAGCATGTCAGTGGCAGCCCCCCACCAGTTTCAGTGTCACTGTTAACGTTTATCCAAAAGCAACTTCACTGGGGGTTTTCTTAAGGGGTAAAGGTCTTTTACCGAAGCTAACCCTTCCCCACATGTGGTAGAATGTGCTGTTCTATATCTACTCCTCAATAAAGCATGTTCTCTGCTCAAGCCTGTTTCACTCAGGGGCTCTTCTTTAAGTCTGCGAAGGGCGCAGCCCACCTGCCATTAATAGTGAGCACACTGGGGGGTTATTTTCCCCGGCAGTGAGGTGACTGTTGAGGGATGTGGTTTGTGGCTGTGGGATTTTTTTTTTTCCTCTGATGCAGGCTATCTATAGAGGGAGTGATTACTCTGAACTTGTCTAGTTGGTGGGAAGAATTCTCTGCCTCGCTTGGTTGCCGCTAATGGGTATGCATAGTGATGACAAGTCAATATTACTCTTTTTTTTTTTTTTAAAGCTGTATGCCCAATGTGGGACCCTAACTCAACCCCAAGATCAAGAGTTGCATGTTCCTCCAACCAAGCCAGCCTTGCGCCTCAGTGCTACTCATTCTTAAGCTCATTTTCCTGTGATTTCAAGGGCAAGGGCACCGGCAGGAAGTTAGGATAGATGGGGTACAGTGGATACTTGGGATGGGATGGGGACAGGTTTATCCCTCCTCGTCTCCCAAGTTCATTTGCCAGTAGTGAACATTGTCCCCCCGCCCCCCAGTCATGGATTCTCCCAGCTTGAGAGGATTTCTGGAAGCTGCGTTGTCCTGCAGCATTTATCCAGTGCAGGCAAACAGGCCGGCACTTACTTGGATGCTGGAAGGTGTATTTGCTGGGGTGGTTTTGCTCAGCATAGTAGGGTTGAGAACCTATCCTGGTGGATAAACTAGGGATTCTCCTTTGTAAGGTTAGAGTCCTGTGTGCCACTTACTGGGGGTGGAGACTGGGTTGGAGAGAAGCTTGAGGTTACAGAAAGACCCTTTTTACACTGTTTGATATACACTCAAATCTCCCCATTCTAGATATTTGTAATGAAGGGAAATTCTGCTCCCTCACATTCTGAAAATACAAGGGTAGATGATAATGAACCATGCGAGTAGATGCTGAGGGTTCAGGGCACTTGAAGTTTTGTGCACTGTCGGGCCCCCAAGACTCCTGATTGCCACCCAACTTGCCTTACCAAAAAATAAAAAGATTTCTCTGGTTTAAATACCTCACAGGTATGGAAACAGAATTTACTTCCTTAGCAACTTTGTGTAAAACTGTCCCCTCCGACTCTAGCTGCATGAGAGCAAGTCCGCTGTTGGGCTCCTTCCTTAGCAGAGCAAGTGCAGAACTGTTCCTGGGTCCAGCTCCCGAAACCCTTTAAGAAGAAGCGCCCACTCTATCTGGAGGACGAAGGGAGCCCCGACGTGCTGGTTGCTTCCTATATGCTTGGCGCTGCCGGGTGCCTTCCTCCTGCCTCCTCTGACCCCCACGTCAGCCCCAGTGCAGGAGACATTCACACTGGTTTGGCAGGAGGAGACCGGGAGCCCAAGGTGACAGCAATGAGGGCAGAGAACTCCTTTTGGTCTCTCCAACTTGAGAACTTCCACCCTCCCCTCTACCATTTGCTTTCTCTACTTTTTTAGTTCCGTAATGATTAATCATCCTTTCCTTTTTAGTTAGGTTGCCTGGCTTTGGCCACAGGCCCCCATGCTTCTAGTGGCTTCCATTACAAGAAAAATAATGGAACTGGTGGAACCTTCAGATGAAAGAAGGGATTTTAATTGATCCTGTAAGTAACATTTGGGGACCAGAGGCCCAGCAAGCAGCAACTGTTCCCCAATCTGACACTGCTGCTGATTTAGGAATAAGCTGTTCAGTAAGCACTGTCCCTTGACTGGTTTCCCTCCTCACCACACCTCTGTAAGGTGGGTATTCTCTGCCTCTTTCTCATTGGAAAGTTGGGGGCTTAGAGGTCTTGCTTCTGGGTTATGGAGCCCCAGCCCTGATTTTCTGATTCCAAACCCATTCCTAAAGCTGTCAGGAGGCCTCTGATGCTGTGTCTGTTCCCGTTTCTCACAAGGGGGAGTAGTGAGTCAAGTGATTGGTGACCATATGGTTTACCCTTTACGGGGTAAGAGGACACTTGACTTAGCTTTGTTTTGTCCTCCAGTTCTGGGCAGATTGCCTGCCTCGGCTTAAGAATGACCTCGAATGGAGTTGATGTGAAGGCAGTTGGTTCAGGTCGAGGTTGGGGCTACATGTGAAAGGCCAGTAGAAAAGACCACAGCTTGCTTGCAGTACACATTCCTTCTGGAATACAGAATGGAATGGAACACAACACATCTTAGAGGTATATTAGTGACTTCAAGCGTAATTCTAAACCTGCCTGCCTTTGTCTGAAGAGCAACTGCTAAGCCAAATGGCATTCCAGAAGCAGGGTTTGTGTGAGCCGTGCCAGGATCAAGCAGTGTAGCTCTCAGCAGCGATCCTTTCTACCTTTTTTCTCTTCTGACCTTATGAGAAGAATCTTAGAATTGGATCTTCTTGAACACACATGATGCAAATTTCTCTACAGTTCAGGAAATTGGACCTTTGAAGTCCATTCCTAGACTGGGGTCAAATAAGAAACCTTGGTTTGGGGCACCTGAGTGGCTCAGTTGATTAAGTGGCTGCCTTTGGCTCAGGTCACGATCCCGGAGTCCCATGATCAGGTCCTGCGCGGGGCTCCCTGCGTGTGGGCACCACCCCCCTCCCGCCATTCTCAAGTGAATACATAAAATCTTTAAGAGAAGGAAAGAAAGAAACCTTGGTTCAAAACAGAAAGCCTCCTTGAGCAGGTATTAACTCTGCCTTCACTCACCCCAAGGCCCTAAACTGGCTGGCGTGTGCAGGCTCAAATAACAGGTCCCATTGAGTGAAGCAGTGACCACCAAGGGAGCAGGCCTGGCTCGCTGTGGCGCTGTTTCCTCCCATGCCTCACAAGTGCAGGTATATACAAAATGTGGCCCAGGGTTCTGCACGTTACTAGAATAAAGTGAAAACTCCTTTGCTAAACATGTGCTGTGTGCTAGGAATTCTGAAAACTTTTTGCTCTTTGCTGGGATCCTGGAATGCTAGTACTAGACCCATGGGTTTTTGTCCCAGAACTTTCTGCTACAGACTTTTATGACCTCGTCTTCCAGACTGTTTCCTGCTGCTGGGAGCACTATAATTGCCCACTTCCTTTGTGGCGTCTTCCAACAAAATGCCAATGCATGTCACCAAGAATGAAACAAAGGACTGCCCGGTGGTGACAAATGTCCCAGATGCTCGTACGTCTCTTCTGTCTTGTGCATTCCCTGTCCACGTGGGTCATGCTGCCACCACTTGGGGGCTGGGGGGCTCGTTTATTTGTGCACAGGAGTGGAGAAAATAACCTGCCTGTTGCGCAACATCAGCTCCGTAGCTCCTCCCAGATGTTCTCCGTGAGCTATAAACACCTTTTTCCTTGACAAGTCCGGTTCTTTCCAAGAAGCTGCTCTTTCTTAACCGGGTGCCCGTTTCTGGGAACAGCTCACTGTGTATTTATTCCGAAGTCATTAGAAACCTACACTCTTGTTTCACATACACACAAACCTGGTGTGGTAGATCATCTCCAGAGCTGACCACCAGCAATTTCTGCCATTTCTGGGTATGTGTTCTTCCAATAAGAGATTTTTCCTTCTTGAGTGTGGGCTGGACTTTTCATTATTTTGACTAATCGAACGTGGCAGAAGTAATGTTCTGGCAGCTTCCCCTTCGGCTGTTGGAAACCAGCAGAAATATTTCCAGACCAGAAGCTTGAGCTACCGTCAACGGTGAGGGCCGCATAAGAGAGACCACGCAGGGTAGGGCCAAGAAGCTGCAGCCTCTAGCACCCAAATGCCCGCCCCCTCCCAGCTGAATGCAGCCTCAGCCGTGACCCCTGCTGCGGGAAGCCAAAGAAATGCAGCCGAGTCCTGCCAACCTCGGGAACTGCGAAAGACTGCTGTAAGCCATTCGTTGTTTTGGCACGGTTCGATACACAGCAGTGGGTAAATGCAGGAAGAGAACTTCTGAAATGAAAACGAATTTGGTTTGACCTCAGAGGTTCCGTCAGCCGATTGCCTGTGATTGGGAACCAGATGTGCCTGGCGAGGGCCGCCACCCTGTGTAACTCCAGGGGGCGCTATTCCTATTCCGTACAGTGGGAGCCTGGGAGCCAGTTTGAGCCCTGTTTGGCCATTCAGCTTGTCTCGCTGTCAGTCAAATTGCTCCTGAAGTCCCTGCCTGGCCTGGGAATCTTAGCTACCTCCTTACAGAAGTGGATCAGGAAAAAGGAAGAATATCCTGCTCTTAAGACCTGGCTTGTCACTTCCCTGCTCATCCATGGGGCTTGGATTAAGGTCACAGATCCTGGCTTTCAAGTCTGTCCATAAACTGACTCAGCCTACGTAGCTTTCATCATTACCCGACACCTAGTCTCAAAATGCAACTGGATTAGTCTGTATCCCCTTTCCTGTTTTTACTGGGAAATCCACCACTTCAACAGCCCCCCCCCCCCCCCCGCACAATATATTGCATTGAACACAATAGTATGGGCAAAAAGGATACTGTAGTCGTATAAACTTGGAAGACAGTTAAAAAGTATCAGTATGTTTCTTGACATCAGAGCTGCTCAAAACCTCCTCCCTCTGGGGGTTTTCCTAGAGGGAAGACACAGTAACATTTCCTGAGAGACTGGTACACTGGAGGCTTATATTTGGGTTTCTTTCTTACCAGTTGAAAACGTCCAGGAATTCCTTGTGAAGTCTTAATTCTGCCCGGGACTTGTCTGTATGATTATGGATGGCATAGACCAAGTAAGGTGGGGAGGGGTTGGGTGTTTGGTGTGAAGGCACCTTGGCTCAAATCCTGGCTTTGCCATTTCCTGTGTAACTTGGAGCACGTGGCTTATCCTCATCTGCAGAGTGAGGACAGTGATTGTGAAGGGAAAATTGTCTTGCGGAATGCCTGATTTGTACACCAATACTCATTTGTACAAAAAAGATGTGGACCTTGCATTCTGGAGGAGACCGATATTAATACATATGATTTCTTTTTTTTTTTTTTAAAGATTTTATTTATTTATTTGAGAGAGAGAGAATGAGAGAGAGCACATGAGAGGGGGGAGGGTCGGAGGGAGAAGCAGACTCCCTGCCAAGCAGGGAGCCCGATGCGGGACTCGATCCCGGGACTCCAGGATCATGACCTGAGCCGAAGGCAGTCGCTTAACCAACTGAGCCACCCAGGTGCCCAATACATATGATTTCTAATTGTGATCAGTGCCATGAAGGGAAAAGGACAAGGTGTGTGAGCAGAGCTAGAAGGAGCCCTGTCTGAGAAAGGGCCTTTATCCCGGGGCCTGAACAATGAGGAATTAGTCCAAGGAGGAGTGGAGGGATGGGGGCAGTGCTCAGACAGTGGGGAGTGCCTAGCTACAGACCCCAGTGTAAGCAGCCCCTTGCTGTGTGTGAGGGCCTGCGAGAAAGCCTGGCTTGGGTGTGTCGGGTGGGGGGAGTGGGAAGAACCTGAGGACACAGGGCCTTGGAGGCCTTCAGGAGACTGTCAGGTTTATCCCAAGAAGCTGAATCATGGCCAGCAGGGGATGGCATGACCTGATTTCTCATTTTAAGAGGTCATGCTCCTGGTGGAGAATGGATGGGTCAGGTCTGGCAGTAAGATGGGAAGCAAGGAAGTCACTTGGGGCTGCCTCCCCCCGGGGAACGGCAGACTATGGTTTGTATTAACAGTGGTAGTGGAGGGGGGAAGGAATTTGAGATGGTTTTGGAGAGACCAAGAACTAGGGGATATATATTCCATGTGGGGAGCGGAGAGCGGAGGGTAATTCCCAGCAGCAGGGTACTTGGAGATGCCGTTGGTGGGGATGCCCACCACGGGGTGGGGAGTGGCTTTGGGGCAGTAGGTGAAGGGTTCGGCGGCGGGACGCGGTGAGTTTGAGAACTGCAGGATACACATTCCATAAGTGGTAGCTGCTATTATTTATTTCGGGTACTTGCATTAAGTATGGCTCTCTAGAGACAGAGACTCCCCAAGGACAGGAAGTATGAGTCTTGTCAAACACTCTCCAAGGACCTCTCAGGGGCCAAGCACCAGTGCTGGCACTGGGATAAAGATAAATGGGATGTGTCCGTGTACTTGGGAGAAACTGTGAATCAGAACATCTAATGTTAAGTGTTGTCATGGGGGAACGTGCAAGGGGCTTGGGGAACTCAGGAGGGAGTGAATGGGTAGTTCCCGGCTGGGGAAGGCGTTACAGAGACATTGACCTTGGAGTAAGACTTGCCCAGAATGGCATGTGCAGAAACCAGAAGCTTGAGGGAACTTGGTGGGTTTGAGCAAGGAGAGCAAGGAGAGCAGGGCGTGGGCTTTGGACATCTCAGCTCCCCTGTGAGGTCATTAGGTCTTCAAGGACAAATGTGTCTCCCGCTTCTTCAATCCTCCCAGTGCCATCTGAGTTCCTGGCAAAGTGCCCGCACAGAGAGGAAACTCACCAAATTTTTGGTGACCCCAGTTTCTCTTAAATGTCCCAAACTTCAAACACGAGAAGAAAATCTTCAATCTTCACGGATCCTTCAAGTTTGGCTATGACAGTGAACCGCCTCTTGGGCCCAGAGCACCAGGTGGGGTGAGTTGGGGAAGGCGCCGGGGGTGCCCCGGGAGTGAGGGGTTTGGGAATGTATGGAATAAGTGCGTTCACTGGGGGATTCTGTCGTGGTGTCTGGAGAGGGCGCACACCGCCCCCACCCCCGGGCGGCGCGCTGGGCCTGGGTAAGGTGGGAGAAGGAAGACCGGGGAGGCCTGAGATTTATTCAGGGCTCATGACAAACTGTCTGTCTTAACATAGAGGCTATTTCATTACAGGGCAAACAGGGATTTTGCTGGCTGTGCGGACGCCTGGCCACTCCTTAGTGGTCTCTGCTGTTGCTAAAAGCTTCCCCGGCGCCCAGGTGAAGGGCATGCCTTCTCCTCCAGGGCCACTTCCTCTCCTTCTAAAACAGCCTGGCCACCCACTCCCAAAGGATCAGACGTCCCCCCAAAAAACGTCTAACCCATTCTTTGTGGAGAGAGGGACACAGAGGCTAAATGTTATGTAGCCTAGCAAATTCACTAATTGTCCTCTACTGCTGAGCCCACCCCACTCCCAGCTCGTTCCTTTACGCAGCCCTCCGTGCTCATGACCAGCTTTGCCCTCCACGATTTCATTCTGGCTGAGGTGCCTCTCTCTAAGCATCCTGGGGTTCTCTGCATCCTGCCCCATTAACCACAGGGACAGTGACAGTGGTCTCCCCATCAGACGGGGGGCTCCCTGAGGGCAGGAAGTGCTTCGTGCCCCTGGAGCTCTTCCCAGTGCTCAGAGCATGACTAACTGCCTGTGTCCCAAAAGCAAAGCAGTGAGTTGAAGGGCCACTTCATGCATGAGAATTGAGGAAGGACCTGGGACCCAATTCTCCAGGTCAGAAGACACAGGGATTTGGGGCATTGAGATGAGGACTCTGAGTAGGGAGAAGGCGTCTGCTTTCAGGTGGGGGCTGTCCTCCTCACCTGTGTCCCAAGCCTGTTTTCCCACCCAAGCGTGGGGACCAGGGCTGTTTACTATTTCCCTTTGCAGTTCTGGAAAAGTGCCCCCCGCCCCGGCCTGCTGCGCTGTAGGCCGCTAGGCAGGGTGTAACACCCAGACCGTTCCTGCCCTTTGCCCTGTACCAGAGAAGAAGCTATTCGCTGTTTGTCCGTTTATTGAGCCCCTACGGTGTTCCAGGCACAGGAGACCTAGAAGTGGGGGACACAGCCCCGCTTAGCAGTGAGATGGGGGCTGAGCACTGAGGGAGGGCAGGGTCACTTCAGCTCACAACTGCAACAACAGTGCATTTGTGCATCACCATTGCTTAGGACCGAGAGTCCTAGAAGAAGCGCAGTGAGTTCAGTGAGGCCGGGTGGGACACACCAGTGTCGGGCGCAGGGGACACCCACAGAAGAGAGTTGGCCTGGCCGGACTGTCAGCTGTATTGTCCAGGGAAGGAGACGGCGGGTTCGTCCTCCGGGAAGTGTGCGGTGGGGGTGCTCACTCTGACCCATGCTCCTCGTCCTCTCTGCCTGGGAAGAGTTCTGTACGTGGCAGTGGTTTCAGGAGTCTTGTCTGTCTCCTCCACCCTTGGGGGGACTTCCCTAGTCACTCCTCCCTGGGCCCTCCGTTTCCCTAACTCAGGCTGTAGCTATCTGGGGCAAATTACAAGTTCATCTGCCATATCTTCCTGTTCTCAATCGGAAGCGTCTCCAGAGCATGGACGAGCCAGCCTTCAGCTATTCTCTCTAAAAGGAGGGAAGTGCCGATCTAGTATTTGCAAGCCCAAAGGCCCTCCTAGAGACGCGGAAGGTGCCGCGGACTAGGTAACGGCAGACCCAGCTTTAGCCCCGGCTGTCCTTGGCTCACTGTGTGACTTCAGGCAAGCTGCTTTCCATCCCTGGGAAATGGGATTCCTGCCCACACTCTGTGTGGAGGGACATTCATCTCCATTTGAGTACTGAGGTGACTTCCATGGCCCTTAGAATGGAATGGCTCAGACACTTAGAAAAGAACCCTGGGGGGAAAGAGAGGACTTGCCATCTTTATTCCAAAGTGCTTATGTTGGAAAGAGCAGGTGTTCGATCAGGGAAGCTAGAAAGGCATCCTGCTAGAGGATGCGCTCCGGAGGAAGAGATCGGGCATTAGCGAAGGCCGACTGGAGCTCGGTATCTCTGACCCCCTCCCATGCCGCTGGCTTGAGCTTCTGATCTTTCCCCCGCCTGCGTCGCTTATCTACCTTCATGCCTGTTTATTCATTTATTGAGTGTACCCTTGGGCCCGTTGGGGTTGTGGCCCCTGCCAGAAGGTGTTAGCTGCTAACTGCTTACGGTGTGACCCCTCGCAGAGTGATTCACACTTACGATTGCTGAGGAAAGGAAATATCTCAAGACTAAGGCATGACTTCCTAACAATCATTGATCACTGTGGGAATAAGGGGGATGTTCCAGGGTCTGAAAAAACACACATGATACTCTGTGGCTTCAGCTGGACCTGAGAAGGCGGGGTGTAGAGTGTGCTTGGGCGTGCTGGGGGTGGAGAGGGTACAGCTTCTGGACTCTGGCTGTCTCAAGCCTGGATCATCAAAGGGACCACCTCCCTACGCCTCAGCTGCTCTCTTCTATGGGACATCTGCCCAATGGCTTGTGGGCAGGCTGCTCCGTCTGTCCGTCTGCCTGGCCCCCACCATGGAGACTGGCAGCGAGGTATCTGGTCACTTTCTCATGATGCCCTTGCAATCCACCAGAGGCTCTCACCTACCTTCTGTAGATGGTCCCGCCCTGCCCAGGAGGCCCTGCACCATTTGTCCTTGCGGATGCTCTGGTGGTGGAGCTAGAAGAGATAGAGAAGAAAGAAGGCAGCAGAGTAAGGCTGTCCTGGGACCCAAGAAGGGCAGGGCAGGGCCAGGACCAGAGCTGGGGCCTCGTAAAGGCAGTCATTCCTCAAGCATCCTGGGAGGTGAGGAAAAACCGTGGATTGGTTCGTTCATTTACTGATTCATTCATTGATTCCCACCTCTTTCTCCTTCATTCTCCCTCCCTTTTGCCCTCCCTTCCATAGATACCTAGTGGGTACCTCTCATAGACAGAAACTGCTCGTGCTGTGGGTACAGAGGAGGTGGCCCACCTGCTGCTGCCCATGGTGGGAGGGGTTCTGCTCTGGGGACACCGGCCACGTGACCCGGCAGTGCAGGGCAGGGCAGGGCGCCAAGGACAGCATGGCACCCAGGCCACGGAGACCAGCTCCATCTGGGTAGGGCAGGCAGTCGGGGAAGAAGAGGTGGGGCCTGGAGTCAAGTCAGTGAGAGCAGCCCCAGAGGATGTGGTGAGGCGTCAGAGCATTGGACTTGATCCTGAGAGAGTACTGAGGGTGTGGTGGGTAAGGGCTGGTTGGTTTTCTTTTGATTTTTTTTTTTTTTCCCTTTTCACCAAGGATTTTGGGCAGGGTACTGGCTGCTCATATTTGCACTTTTCAGATCCTTCTAGGTGCAGTGTGGGGAATGGATTGGTTAGTTTTTTCCAATCCCAGGCTTTAGACCCAAAGTAATTTTGAAACTTTAGCAGAACTAGATTCATCCGGTCTCCTCCTTATCCCTGCAACTCCCCCCCCCCCCCCGCCCCGCCATGTGCCCGGACCACCTCTCTGAGGAGACAACCAGGAAGCCTGGTGTGTGGCCAAACCGTGCTGGCCCCACCCCCTCCAAGGCCAGCCTGGCATGCCCCCAGCCAGAGCATCTCCCCCACCTCCCTGACTTGTTAGCGGCCAGGCCAACTCAGCCCTCCCCAGGAAGCATGCTGAGGGGAAGGTGTGGACAAGGCTTACCTGTTCTGTCTGGCTGGATAGGAGGTATTCCTGGGGGGAAAGAGAAAGAAGGAATGCGGGCTGCACTGCTTCCCCCTGGGGTTTGGTGAGACAGGAAGGGCTCATGGCTCTTTGGGGTTCAGTGCCTTTGGTGGGTAGTCAGCAGAATTCCAGTCCCTTCCCATTGTCCTCATATGGCCGGGCCACTTGGCTGCTCAAGGGAGGAGACAGTGTGGACTTCTGGGAAGGGCACGGACTTAGGAGTCACCGGTGCCTGGCACCACTTGAGCATCCTTGGAAAAGTTTTTAACCTGTCTGAACCTTAGTTTTCCCGCTGGTGGTAAAGGGGACGTTGTTGTGAGATGTCATCGTATGTGAGCATTCTAGGTGTTCAATAAATCTTTTTCTTCTCTCCCCATCCCCGGCTCCTCCTGGGGTGTTGGATTTGGAAGAGAACTTTGAAGCAGTGCAGTCCAGAACACGTTTTGTGGAGCAGAAAACAAAGGCCAGAAGCGTTTGGTCGTAAGTCGGTTTTCTGTTTTTATGTGCATATGTTTTTTTATTACAAAAGCAGTCTTTAAGTACATGCCCACTATAAAAAGAATCAAGTAATGAGAGGTTTGTACAGTAAAAATTAAAGTCCCTTTCACTCTCTCTCCCTCACTTCCACTTCCCAGCCTAGATGTAACCACTGTTTGTTTTTTTTTAAGATTTTATTTATTTATTTGACAGAGCGCACAAGCACAAGCAGAGGGGAGGGGCGGAGGGAGACGGGGAAACAGGCTGAGCAAGAAGCCCGACGCGGGACTTGATCCCAGGGCCCTGGGATCATGACCCAAACCGAAGGCAGCCACTTAACCAACTGAGCCACCCAGGCATCATCCCTAGATGTAACCACTGTTGACAGTTTGTATTTATCCTTCTAGAAATTTCCCTATGTATTTGCATATATATGTGTGTAAGTGTGGAGTTTTTAAAATTGTTTTTTAAAGATTTATTTATCTGTTTTAGAGAGAGACAGAGAATGCAAGCAGGAGGAGGGGCAGAGGGAGAAGGAGAGAGAGAATCTCAAACAGACTCACCACTGAGGGTGGAGCCCGACTGAGGGCTCGATCTCATGACCCTGAGATCACGACCTGAGCTGAAATCAAGAGTCAGATGCTCAATCAGCTGAGCCACCCAGGCACCCCTAAGTATGAAGTTTAAAAACAAAAAACAAAAAAACAAGTAGGCTCCTATCATGCATATTATTATATAACTTGCTTCTTCCACTTAACTGATATCTCGGAGATCTTTCCATATCTTCCCACAGATCGATCTCATCCTTTTTAATGGCCACAAAAGCTATGGGTGTGCCTAATATATTTTGACCATTCACCTATTGATTTTTTTTTTAAGATTTATTTGTTTGTTTGAGAGAGCGAGTGAGAGAACAGGGGTGGGAGGGGCAGAGGGAGAGGGAGAGAGAGAGAATCTCACGCAGACTCTGCACTGAGCTTAGAGCCTGATGTGGGACTCAATTCCAGGACCCTGAGATCATGACCTGAGCTGAAACCAAGAGTCAGATACTTAGTGACTGTGCCACCTAGGCACCTTACCTACTGATGTTTTGTTTTGTTTTGTTTTTAAGATTTTATTTATTTGACAGAGAGAGACACAGCGAAAGAGGTAAGGCAAGCAGGGCGGGTGGGGGAGGGAGAAGCAGGCTTCCTGCCGAGCAGGGAGTGCGATGCGGGGCTCTATCCCAGGACCCTGGGACCATGACCTGAGCCGAAGGCAGACGCTGAACGACTGAACCACCCAGGCGCCCCCTACTGATGGTTTTTATGTTATTTCCAAATTCTTGCTATTACGAACAAGTTGGCAATAAGTACTCTGATACAAATATCTCAAGGCTCATGCATCAATAACATTTCTATTTAGTACATTTCTGAAGTGAGACTACTGGTAAAAGGTGTGCGTACTTCCAACTTGGATGGAGAATGCCAATGTGTCCTTGACAGGGTATAAAAGTGCCAGTTTCCTCAGACCCTCACCGACACCACTTAAATGTGTAGATAGATATAGGGATACATATAATGTTGACAATGAAAAGGAGAATACTACCCTCTGTCCAGACTATTTGCTCCCTGTTCCCCTAGGACATGACTCCCGCATTAAGAGTACCCTCAGGGAACATGGGTTCATTTTAATAATTCTATCTGAGCCAAACAGAATCGACTAGAAAGCTTGGCCAGTGGCTTGGCTCCCATCTAGACGCTGATGCCCAACTTCACCACCTGTCTCCGGAGTCATCCCTAGTATGGATGGCAAGGGCACCAGCAGGGCGGGAGGCATTGCTCTCAGGTTTAGGGTGACTGCACCCGCGCATGCCCGAGCCAGCCCCGAGTTTAACACCTGTAGCCTGGCAAAGAAACTCTCCAAAGTGTTGGGGTTTGACAATCATTCCTATGGACACTCTATGGCACGGGCGACCCCTACCAGCCCCTGGGGGCCTGGGCTTGAAGCTGGGCCTCTGCTTGGTGTCACTGAACCCGCTCAGGACCACTCCTTGCTGGACAGCATCCACCTTTGTCACTCACCTCTCACCTGCTTCCCCATTAGCCCAAAGAACTGGCTCGCTTTTTCCCTCTTCACCTCCTGGAGCTGGAGGTGAATGCCACCATCCTGGAGAAGCAGAGAGTTCATTGTTAGAGCTGCAGGGGAGGCTGAGGCTGGAGATGGGACAGGGCAGGCAGCCTGAGCGACACCAGCATCATGCCACTTCTCTCTGTGCCGGCATGCGGCCCTGGTGCATTCTCTACACCACACAGTGCCTAGACACAGTCATTCATAGCTAATGTTCTGCCTACTGCGTTCCTGGCTCTGTGCTCAGCACTTTTGTGTATTAACTCATCTAATCCTCACTGAAGCCACACCAAGTAAGAACCAGTGCAGTCACCATTTTACAGATGAAGACACCAAGGCACGGAGACAGTTTGCCCAAGCTCACCAGCTAGGATGTCAGAGACAGAGACAGAACTTGAACCCAGGTCACCTGGCTCAAAGGCTCAAACACTGCAGCCAAAATCTCACTTACTCTTTGCATCCGCTGTATGAAGTGACTATGATTTATCCCCACTCTACGGATGAGGAAACAGACTCATGGAGGGTGAGTGACTTGCCCAAGGTCACACAGGAAGTGGCAGAGGTAGGATTTGAACCCAAGGAGTCTGACTCCAGAGCATGGGTTCTGTTCCATTTAGAAAACGTCTCCAACACGGACAGGAGCGGACAGCTGAGGAACCCACGGTGGGCACCCCATAGGCAGGGTGGGAGTGCTTCCCTGGAACCCCCACTCTTGCTGCTGCTGTCCTTCCCCCCAGACGCCCTACATTGCCCTGGATCTACCCTACCCCACAGCCTGGGCCTCCCCCGTGGAACATGGCATGTGGCCTGGGGTGGAGGCCACTCCTCTGGGCAAAGACATTTTCATCCGTGAGCTGATGGGGCGAAAGTCTGGGCCAAGGGCTCTGGATTGTAGTTCTTATTTTTCCATCAGGCTTTGTGATGTAGGCCAAAAAGTCGCCTCATTTTCTGGCCTTAACCTGAGCCCCCAAAGGGCTTGCTCAGCTCTGCTGAGAGGAAGAGATGCTTGCTAGTGGAGAGGGTGACAGTCATTAGACCATCTTCACATCCCTGTGTGCCCAGCACCTGGCACAGAGCCTAGAACACAGTGTGTGAAGGATACAGAAAGCTGAAGAGGGGCCCTTTCTCTGGCAGTCTGGGAAGAGGGAGGAGGACGGGGTCTCCTTTTCCAGGAAGGCTGGAGACGGGCAGCTAGAGCCCTAGAGTAATGCAGGCCACCTGCCAAGAGGATGGGAGCTGGGCTTGGATCAGGGGTTCGCTCTTTGGTCCCCTGCTTCCCCAGGGGTGGCACTGGAGCTCCTGGGACAAGCAGGGACCTGGCTGGGGTGCAGCAGACACCCCTTTTCTCTTACAGCTCATCTGGTCCTGACTTTCAGGACCAGGAATGGATTGTTTTCTAAGCCCTGGACTGATTCAGTCACTTCCAGGCTGTCTCCTCCCCAGGATGTCAAGGGCTGGGGTAACTGTCTCGGGCTGGAGTCACCTAGCCTGGCCAGGAACCAGAAAAGTCTCTTCGGAGATTTGGACCCATTGCTGAAAACTCATGAAAAGCACTTTGCGTGGGTAAAAGGCAGCCTTCAAATGCAAGCTGGAGAGAATGACTACTTATGAATTAAGTAAGGCTTACCTCTCTCCCACCATCCTCGGGGTTTCTGGACACTGGATCCCTTTGACTCAGGAAAGACTCCTCCCCCACCTGAAGCCTTCCTTATGCACTTAACCCAAATTCCTAGCTCCAGGGATGACCACAGGTGGGGAAGCCCTCAGGGCTGGGGAGGTGATTAGGTCATCCTGGCTCTGCCTCATTCCTTCTTTCCATCACCTCACTCCTTCTCTGCGAATGGTTCCTCTACTCCCAGCCCCATGTCTCGGGAAACAGAATAAGCACGAGACCCCACTGCAGGGGGAGGTGCTCGCGAGTGGGAAGCCCAGCAGCACCCGGGAAAGTGGATGATGATGATGTTTCTTGCGTGGCTGTGTAGAGAGCTCCCTGTCACCCAGCCCGACTTCCCTGGGCCTAGATCAGGTCCCACGATGTTTGGCACAGACTCTGCAAAGCATGTCAAAGCGTGAGAAGACCCTTGGGGACCATCTTCCCTCTCCTCCCATTTTACAGGTGGCCAGAGAGCAGCAGTGACCTTCCCAAGGTCTCACAGAGTCCATGGAGAAGCTGGGACTTGAACCCAGGTCGGTCCACCCTGTGGTCTTCTCCACTGCACACGTTTCCACATTCAGACAAAGCAGGAAGGAAACCTGCCACCAATGGCAGTTCCTTCCGCGGCTCTTCCAGGGTCCTGACCATCCCAGGACTGGGAGAACCAGGCTCAGCTTTGCCCCATCCGCCCTCCTGAAAGCCTTCACTCAGTGCTGGTCCTATTTGGTCTGTTGGCCTCGCTTCCCTGTCTGGTTTGGAGCTGCCCAAGGTCAGGGTCTTTGTCTTCCCGATCAGATGGAGGGCGGCACCGGTGCCCTGTGCCTCATTTTTAGATTTCTCCCCAGTGACAGCATTCAGGGCAGTTTCGTAGAAGACAGTGGCCATCAAACCAAGTACTTATCAGGGAATAAGAGTTTCTACATGGGAGATGAAACAGTGATCCTGCCCCAAGTTGACCGACCCCCCTCCTTTTTTTTTTAAAGATTTTCTTTATTTGACAGAGAGAGACACAGCGAGAGAGGGAACACAAGCAGGGGGAGTGGGAGAGGGAGAAGCAGGCTTCCCGCCGAGCAGGGAGCCCGATGCTGGGCTCGATCCCAGGACCCGGACCATGACCTGAGTGGGAGGCAGAGGCTTAACGACTGAGCCACCCAGGCGCCCCTGACCGACCCACTTAAAAGGAAATTCTGGAAAATGTCCTCTGATGCATAGACACACCGAATCTGACCTCGGACAAATGTGCAGTTGTTCTTTTGAAGCTGCATAACCTTGAACTAACTGTTTGAGCTTTCTGTGCCCCGGTTTCCTTATCTGTGAAATGGGGATAGTAATGGTACCTTCCCCACCAGGTTGATATGAGGATTAAACTGGTTAATATTTATGAAGCACTTAGGACACTGCCAGGAGCATAGTACATGTGAAATAAAACACAAACACAAACTCACACTCACACACACATACACACACACACCGTGGCTCCCATGTACGCGTGCCCCTTTGGATGACTGCCAGGCCAGGGGCCATGGCCTTGAAACTACCTGCAGAGGGGAGCCAGACAGCATGGCTAACAATGTACAACCTTCTGTCCGGGCAGCCGTGGAAGCGATCTCCTACCCCCTCCACAGCAGACCAGCCCATGCCTCACCCCACGGTACCTCCAGGGTCAAGCTTATCCAGGACCCTGCTTCTGCTCCGAGTGCCAGTCCCTCGTCAGCTGTCACAGTGCCTGCAGACAGCCCCATCAGGAGAAGCATGGGGAGGCAGGGCAGCATCGCGAGTACTGCTCTGTCCTGGAACCTTCTGGGGGCCCCTCGCAGCCTGAAGATGCTGTCTCCAACATGGCTGGGGCCTCTCTCTGGCTCCTTTCTTGTGTGTTTGGGTGGTGGGGGTGGGGGGAAAACTCCACCTCTTCTCTGTCCTTCCAGTTACCCTGCTTTCCCTTCTTCGGCTTATCTGACCCATGGGGCCACTTCCTGTGACTCCCTGCCCTCCCTCTTTGGCTGGCTGGAAAGGCCAATGATACCAGAGGAGGGACCAAACCTCTCCCACTGCCGCCCCAGCACTTGATCCCCGGGCTTAGCACTCTGATGCAACACGGGCCTCACCTTTTGGCTGCATTCCCTCGGTGGCAGGTGCACAATGGGGCACTGTGTGGGGGCCTTGTCATCCTGGACATGGGGAGGGAGAGCGTGTGTCTCCTCCCTTCCCGATGCTCTGCTCCCCTGTAAGAGAGGCCTCTTCTCTAGAACTCAGTGCTTGACCACTTGTCTCCCCATCACTGCGCCCCCCCTTCCTGACGTTCTCCTCCATCTAAGGTCCCCATGTGTATACAGAAACGCACATCTTGCCCTAAGAGAAATAACATAGCGCTTAAAGGAGTAAAGCTCCTCGGAGGGAAGAATTGGGGATTTACCAGAAAAATGGCCTCCTGCTCAAGTGTCATCAACTCTAAACTACTTCCCACTGCTGTCAAAGTGATCTTTCTAGAGCCTTAACCCGACAAGTCTCTCCCCAGCTTACAGCCTTCCAATGTGTTCCCATGGCCCTTGGTATAATGTTCGGGCTCCCTAGCATGGCATTCAAGGCCCTTCTCCACTTAGTTCCTCCCTGTCTCCCATCCATCCATCCATCCATCCATCCATCCATCCATCCATCCATCCTTCCAACTATCCATCCATCCGTCCATCTGTCAGTGTAGAACAAGGGCCCTGTGGTCAGAGACCTGAATTCCAATCCTAGCTCCACCACTAAATAGCTGTGTGACCTTGACACATTACCTAACCCCCCTAAACCTTAGAATCCTCATCTGTAAAATGAGATTAACAACAGCACTTATTTCCAAAGTTGTTGGAGGATAAATGAGATCATGCGTGTGCCGCACTTAGCACAGAGTGAGGTGGTAAATATTTCACACCGTTAACTGTTATTACTGTTACTATTATTGTCCGGGTGAAGCACTGGGCCACAGAGGATGAATAAGACGCCGAGGCTGTCATCCAACATCCCCCAGTCCAGGAGAGACCTCTGGCCGGCAGGGAAGCTGTGTTCAGTTTGGTATGTGCCAGCCTAGAGATGGGAGCAAGAGAAGGACATGCCCCCCCACCCCGCATCTGCCCCAAAGCCACTCCCTGGTCCCAGACTCGCCGCACCACCTGCTCCCAGGACAGGCTCATACTCCTTGCCCCATGCCCTGACCTCGGCTTGTTGCCTCTGCCTGGACCTCCTTTTCCACCTTTTCCTCCTCTTCCCACCCATCCTTAAAGGGCCCGCTTCATGGTCACCTCCACAGTAGGGTTTTTCTGCGCCTATTCCTGACTCCGGCAAGGAGTTGCAATTGATTGGCTCTCTTCCTGGGCTTTCCCAGTATGTCCCACTTACATCCCTTGTAGCTGAGCTCAGGGGAGGTGTGGGAGTGGCAGGCGAGAGTGGAGGGAGAGTGGATGGGAAACCCAGCCCTCGCTCTGTTCACTGAGCCTCACAGCCTGGTGTGAGGCTTTGCTCCCCCGGAGGAAGGTGCTTTGCTCCCTCTCTCCCAGAGGGGATGGCTGGGCTGAGGACAGCCTTGCTGGTCTGCTGCGGTAGGCCTCCGCTATCTGAGAGTGGGGTTGTGATACAAGTGTGCTTGGTGTACAGTGGGTCCTTAACAAACGGGCAGTCACTCTGAGTCCAGGCCAGTGAAGGCAGAGAGGGAATAGGGCAAGGAGGGAGGTTTGGGGGAGGACACCCCCAACACCCCCCCTCCATTCCCCACCCCCGCCCAGCAATCTCTTTGGTGGATCCCAAACCTGATGGCTTTGGAACCCTTGCATGCGCTAACATGCAGATCCCCCAGCTCTGCCCTCTTCTGGCCCCGCCAGCCTGGTTTCTGGGTCTGTCTCCACACTCCAGGTGACTGTCACTCGGCCTCCCACTGAACTTCCCCAAGGGCGGGGCATTCCACTTTGGGTTTTCCACTGTTGTTCACAAGCTCTTCTTTCCAGGGAACAGAGTTTCGCTTTTCATCTCCTTCATTTTACAGATGTGGAAACTGAGGCAGGTTGGGCTTGCTCTAGGTGACAGTAAGAATTGGTGGCAGACTAGCATCCAGACCCCAGTCAGCTGCTTCCCACCTCCCACCAGGGCCTCAGCCTCTAAGGGCAAGCAACACAGGGCTGGAGGCAGAGTGACAGCATGGACCTGGGAGAGGGGAGGAGGCTATGGCTTCCCATTTTGCTGGTCCAAACGGGGTGATCTTAGGACTTAAGAAGTATCCCTGGGCCTCAGTTTCTCCATCTGCAAATCGGAGCTGCTGCTCATTGGATGGTGGTAAAGATTTCCTAATTACCCCAGTTTTAAAGAGCTCTCCGCACAGGGCCTGGCACATAGTAGGTGCTCAATTAATCCTCACTGGTTTTCTGTGATTATTCGACCTCTGGAACCCTGGACCTGGGCGTGGACTCCCGCCCCCCGCGCAGAAGCCGCCCCGCGGGGGACAGGATGTGGTGGGTGCACAGCGGGGAGGAGGCAGGGGCCACGGGGCAGAGGAGAGGGCGGCGGGAAGACGGGAGAGAAAATCCCAAAGGTCCGGAAGGCCGGGAGGAAGGCAGGGCACGGGCTGCAAACCGCGGCTATTTGTAGCGCTGCCTTCGGGCTGCGGTCTCGGGGCTGGCGCTCGCTCGCCGCCCCGGCCGCCCGCCCCGCCGCCCCGCCCGGTGCCCTCGGCCACCCGGGCACGGCCCCGTCCTCGCGGCCCCGGCGGCGGGAGGGCTGGAGCGCGGCGGCCAGAGCCGGGACGGGGCCGACGGGGCGCCGAGCCGGGAGCGACCCCGGAGGGCTGCGTGGAGGCGGGTGCGGAGCGGGGCGCGCTGGGCCGGGCCGGGAAGGGCGCGGGGGGCCGTGTGGCCCGCGGGGCGGGTCGCGGCCGCGGCGAGGCTCCCGGGGCGCCGGGTGGGCGCGCAGGATTGCTAAAGGCTGCGGTTTGGCGAAGACCGCGGGAGCCGAGAAGAGAAAGGGCGCGGGAGGGAGGGAGTGTTTTTTTAAAGCTGAGGGCGAACGGCGAGGAGGGAAACTCGAGAACACGAGAGGAGGGCGGGCGGCGGGCAGGAAGCTGACGTTTCCCGAGCGCCCACTCGGCCCCCGGCAGGAGGGAGGATGCGGCTCCGCGCGGCCGAGCGCCCTGGCTAAGGCCGCCCCGCGGCGGAGCGGCAGGGCCGGGATTCGAACCCGGTGCGCCTGCGGCCGCGCGCTCTCCCATCTGGGCTGAGACGCCGGCCCGCCGGGGCCGAAGGGGCCGGCCCGCGGAAGAAGCGGGGCTGGGAAGGGGAGGCCGCGGGGAGGGGGCTCCGGGCAGGGGTCGCGGCCGCCCCGTGGGGACACTTGTGGGGAGGGGTGGGACCCGCGGGGGGTTCCACCGGCCCGGATGACGCCGCAGGGACCCTGCTTCGGGCTTTCCCGCGCCCCTTCAGCGCCCCCACGTGGAAGCTTCCCCCGAAGCCGGGTCTCCCCTCTTAGGTCGGAGTTGGCGGATCCAGGCCGGGCAACCGCTGCGTCCTGGTCCCCACGGCCTGTCCTGTGGCTAGAGGGACAGGAGGTAAAGGAGGGGCTGGGCTGCCAGAGGGGGCGAGGCTCCTGGGGCCGGCGGCCTGGGCCTTCTAAGGGAGGGCAGGGGAGGGAAGTAGCCCGGAGTGCGGGATCGGCGCAGCCTCTGAAAAGGGCGACTCCCCCACGTCTTTGAGGTTACCGTCCTGCGTTCAGTCGTTGACTCCGGACTTACCGAGCACTTTGCAACATGGGAGTCGCTCCAGAGCAGAGATGAAAGAACCAGACAAGCATTTATAACAATTCTAACTCAGTGTGGAAAGTGTCATGGAAGGGGCATTTGGGGAGAAACCAAGAATCCTGGACCCCCTGTACTCACACTGATGGTGCAGGCACATTTCAGACACTTGTCCTAGACGGGACACTTTGGGTTTAGGAACGTGGGTCTCTACACCCGGAGCGCACATGAAGCCAACTGAGCAGTTGCCCTCTGTGCCCAGAGGTCGTGTGGGCAGATACCTCTGCCCAGAGTCAGGACAGACATTTGGGCCCAAGCCTGCCTTGTTTTTGACATCGAGACCTTAGTCATGCGCAGAATATCTGTGGAAGGGCCTGAAGTTATTGCTCAGTTTCAGAAAGAAATTCTTAGAGTCCTGAAAATGATTCAGAACAATCCCGGACCTCACCCTTATGGTCAGACACCTCCCCCACCATGGAAGGCACATGGTGGCCCTGGGGGCCCCTTTCTCTGTAGGTCCCTGACACACATCCACATCTTTTTTTTTTTTTTTTGCAGTTAGGCTCCAAAAGGAAAGAGAAATACATGGTGGGGAGTATTTGTCCCCAAGAAGGATCCAAGTCAAGAGTAGAAGCAAAGCATAACATAGTGGCTAAGAATGAGACTCTGGGGGGCGCCTGGGGGGCTCAGTTGGCTAACATCTGCCTTCAGCTCAGGTCATGATCCTGGGGTCCTGGGATTGAGCCCCACATCTCAGGCTCCCTGCTCAGCGGGGAGTCTGCGTCTCCCTCTGCCCCTCACCCTGCTCCCCTCATCCCGCTCCTGCTGGGGCGCGTGCTCTCTCTTTCTGTCAGATAAATAAATAAATAAATAAATAAAATCTTAAAAAAAATAAAGAATGAGACTCTGGGTTCAAATTCTGACCCCACCACTTACCATCTGCGTGATGTCAGGTGTCAGGCACGTTACTTAACCTTTCTGGACTTCACTTCCCTTATCCCTAAGGTGGAGATCATAATATATTCACTTCAGAAGGTTGCTAAGATGTTTAAATGAGATATAATGCATGAAAGAACTTCATGCAGCACCCGGCACATTGTAAGCCTTAATAAACAGTGGCAATTATTATTGCCATTAATAATATAATTAAGCAATAACACTCATCCATGTTTTATGGGGAAGCCCAGATTAAGGAAAGTGACATCAGGCATTCCCTGATACTTTGCCATCAGGTTGAGAATTTCATAAGGACAGGGACTGGGCTTCTCCTGTGGGACTAAGAGTTCGTTTCCTGTGGCCAGGCCTCTTAGACGAAGGTCAGTGTGCCAGATCTTAAAGGTAGGGTTCAGCAGCTTCAGGCCTGAGAGCTGAGGGAGGTGTGTGAAGCCCTCCTTGTTGGGGGATGTGGGTTCAGGTCCTACCCCTGCCTCAACTGTGGGGGGGGGGGGTGGAGAGAAGTTTCTCTCCTGAGTGCCTGCTTCTCACTGAGCCCTTTATGTGCATAAAGGCACCCAGAAGTCTGACCCCATTAGTGGGAGAGAAGCTCATGATGTGAATCGGGCTTTTCTTCCTGGATCTTGGTTAGCGAGTGTGGGAGAAAAGTGAACAGCTAATTGAAAATATAATTATAATGCACTGTCCTTTGTCTACCGAATGGAGCCTCCAGACCCCACTGTCTGCGGAATAGTTTGTTTCTCGAGTTGGGGAGGACTCTGGAGCCAGCCACCCGGAGACAGCCCCCACGGGTTGGGTAACGTGGCTGGCTGGGGCTCCGCAAGAGGCTCAGGATTGAACCTCCGTCCCGCTCTCCCTGACCGCCGTCTGGCACACCTGAGTTGACGGAGCCCTCAGGAGAATGCTGAGTTCAGTGAGATCCTGAGCGGGCTGCTAGGGAACCAGGGAGGGAAGGGATGAGGCCAGGCTGGGCAGTGCGAATGTTACCCAGCAGACACTGGGGAGTCACTGAAAGCTTTAGAACAAAGGATTTATGTGGGATTTTGGTTTTTTTCCCTTCCTGGGTTCCCAAAGCCTCCTCCCCTCAAATGAGGTGATGAGAAGGAGGGGCTGGAAGTGGGGAGAAGCTGGAGACAGGGAAGCCTGTTAAGAGGTAATGGTGATAGTCTCAGGAAGCTCTCAGGAAGGGGGGGGGGTGCCGCGGCTGGGGGGAAGGGAGAGTGTCCTCAGGTCTGAGCTCTGGGGGGATGGAGAGGGGCGGCACTGGGATGATGAAGAGGAAGGAGAATAGGCTCTGGGAGGGTGCGGAGGAGCTGCTGGGTGTTGGTTTGGACAATCTGACAGTTTCAAGTATCTCTGGCTGTCCACGGGGTAGACCAGGAGGGGCTCGGAGCTCAGGGGACAAGGTCATAGAGCTTTCAGGAGGTCACGTACAGGCAGGTGAAGCGAGGGGAAAGGAAGGTCACCCAGGGAAATCACGACTAAAAAGGCCGAAGCTGGACATCTGAGCAGTCTCAATATTTAAGAGGCAGGTGGTGGATGGGGTGGTGGGGGGGAGTGTGGCAAGAGAGACTACAAAGGAGAAAGTAGAAGGATGGGTGCACAGGAGAAAGACATACAGGCGAGAGATGCTCATGAGAGATACACATGGATATGAGCAGACGTGTATGTTAATGCCTAGAAAAAGTACTGCAGAATCCACGCAGGTGGTTGGCGGTGGTACGTCCGGGATGCGCAGTAGATAAAGGGGAGTTTCCATAATCTATTCGATATCCTAACATTACTTGAATATTTTACAATGAGATATATACATGCATTACTTTTGCAATTTTTTTTTTGATTTTTGGGTTTTTTGTTTTTGTTTTTGTTGTTTTTTTACTTTCACAATTTAAAACAAGACAGGAAGTACTCGAAATGTCCATTAACAGGAAAATGGATAAGTCAGTTGTGGCATGGAATACTCCATAGCAGTGAAAATGAATGAATTGGAATGAGCTGGATAAAACTCATCAAGTGTTAAGCAAAAATAAAAGCAAGTTGCAGGAGGATCCCTACGGTCTGATTCCATCTATGTGGAATTTAAAAACATGAAAAACAGAGATCCATATTATAAATAGACACATATACATGTAGTATATATATGCAACATATAGACATATACTCATGGGAATAACCGATACGTGCAGGAGAGCTTCCTTCTGGGAGGGGGAGGGGAATTGGCGAGGGGACACAAGTGATTTCAGTTTTCTCTGTAATGACTCATTTAGTAAGCTGGGTAGGGAACATTCAGGTTCCCTGTGCTATTACCTAGGCATTTCTATGTGCCTGCTACAATTAATACATTTTGAAAAACCAGAAGAGAAATAGGAAAAGCCGTGGGGATGGGGAGAAGAGTTTTAGGAAAGAAGGAAAGGGTTGGGGCGCCTTGGTGGCTCAGTCAGTTAAAGCATCTGACTTTTGGTTTTGGCTCAGGTCATGATCTCATGAGATCCAGTCCCACATCGGTCTCCGCGCTCAGCACAATCTGTTTGTCCCTCTCTGCTTGGTTCTTCTCCCACGGGCGCGCGTGTACGCGCTCTCTCTCTCTCAAATAAATAAATAAATAAATAAAATCTTATTATTATTATTTTTTAAAGATTTTATTTATTTATTTGAGAGAGAGAATGAGAGAGAGAGAGCACATGAGAGGGGGGAGGATCAGAGGGAGAAGCAGACCCCCTGCTGAGCAAGGAGCCCGATATGGGACTCGATCCTGGGACTCCAGGATCATGACCTGAGCCGAAGGCAGTTGCTTAACCAACTGAGCCACCCAGGGGCCCAAAATCTTATTATTTTTTAAAGATTTTATTTATTTATTTCACAGAGAGAGAGAACGCGAGAGAGGGAACACAGCAAGGGCAGAGGGAGAAGCAGGCTCCCCGCTGAGCAGGGAGCCCGATGCGGGGCTCGATCCCAGGACCCTGAGATCATGACCTGAGCCGAAGGCAGCTGCTTGACTGACTGAGCCACCCAGGCGCCCCTAAATAAAATCTTAAAAAAAGGAAAAAAGGAAGAGGGGAAGAGCCAACAGTATGAAATGTAGCAGCAAGCCCCACAGTGAAGGAGGGGCTGCAGGTGGCCCCCGGGTTGCCCTGGGGTCAGAGGTGCCCACCAGCATTACCAGCCCAGAGGCCGAGGGTCTGCTTCAGTGTTCCTGCTAAGAGCCCTGACATGAGCGTTCTGAAACCCCATTATCAGCCAGTGGTCCCCCCGTGCCCCCCCCCCACTGCCTCTGGGACGCGTACGTGAGGGAGCACTGAGGGTCTTTGAGGTGGCTGATGATGCTACAGGGAAGCCCATCTCTTCTCTCACCAGAGTAGATGCAGGCACGACCCTGCGAGGGACTCCTTGAGGACCCACAGTGGGGACAGCAGCTCTGCTAACCACTGCAGTTGGAGGCGTAGATTGACCCTGAGGCAGGGGGATGACCAGGCTGACTTCGGCAGGAGTCAGCGAGTCTCTGGCGCCCAGGGGGCGGGTGGGCGAGGACAGTGTTGAGGCTTGAAGGTTTGAGGAGGCAAAAGCCAAATCCCGGTGCCCAGGCATGGAGAGTGGGCGATGCCCAGGCTTGGCAGACAGCGGGCTGAAAGATGCAATGCCAAGGTGGGGAGAGGGGCTGCCCGGGCTGGAGATCAGAGGAGTGGATGGAGGAGGGCCCAGGCACTGTCAGGGCTTGAAGCAGGAGGCCGCGGGGGCGGGGCGGGGGGAGAGTGGAGGATCAGTGAAGCCAGGGGGTGGCCAGGAGGAAGAGGGTAGTGCCAGGGGAACAATGGTAGAGAGCTGGTGCCGGCTTGGGGCTGGGGACGGGGCAGGGGTGGGCTGGAGGGAGCCCTAGAGCTTACGCTTTCCCTTGGTCTCATTCCGTTTTGCAACAAAAACAGATGCCTTTGTTGGTGAGTTTCAGGGTTCACAGGGCCCTCCAGGGTCATCTTTTCCAATCCCTTCTTTGTACAGATGGGGACAGTGATGCCCACAGTGGCGGTGGGGGGAGACCTGGCCTTTCCAGGGCCACCCAGTGCATCTAGTGAGGGTCCTGTGTGTCCAGGTCTGTATCATACCTGTGGGGTACGAGGTGGGGTGCTGGGAGCTGGGGTGGTGCCTGGAGGGAAGGGCTCCGGTCTTGGCCAAGGGAGCCAGTGGTCTTGTTGGGGAGGCAGGCCAAACACATCTAAGCCCAGCCAGCCATGGAAGGCCTCACGCACCGCTGGGGCAATGTTCTGGGGTAACAGTGGAATGCACCTCCCGGGAGCTGGGACCTTTGGGAGAGGGGGTCCTAGGGAAGCTGTAGCTTTGGGAGAGCTCAAAAAAATGGGGCGGCACTAAATCCCTTAAGAATTCATTTTCAATGGAAATCAAATGACCTACAGTACTAGAAAAGACTTTGCAAGACAAAAACACATCCTGAAGATGGGATTATTACTGGTTTCTGGAGCTGACGTTGGTTACTCAGCTGTCCTAGGGGGTCAGGGCATGGGGCTTCCGGTCTGCAGATAATCCAGAGGCCTGCAAGTCTGTCTGGGGGACAGAGCTAAGGGTTTTCTCTTAATTTTCATCAGCTGTGGGCCCAGGAACACGTACTATCAGCCAAGGACAAAGGTCAGTTGGGAAGGGCCCCTGGAGAACGTTGATCCCCCTCCTTATTTTACATTGGAGCAGACCGAGGCCCAGGGAGAAGTAACATAACCTCCAATACAATCATTTTTTCCCCAACATTTCATTTATTTCCAAGATGTGTCTGAAACTTTGCCTGTGAGTGAAGGCGCGCTTGGCATTCTGGGAGGGCTCTGGCCAGAGCCGGGATGCCCCAGAGGGCAGGGAATGCTCCTCCATGGGTGCTCAGTGGAGTGAGCCTGGCTGGGCAGAGACAGAGGGGTGGGGATCTGCCCTGTTGTCCTCTGGTCAGGAAAGGGGCCCAGTGGCAGCCTCCACCTCAGGACCCTCCCCCACGGCCCATTTGCCTGGGAGGGCCTAAGTGCTTTGGAAGGGCAGCCCACTGCTGGGCAAGGGTGGGGTGTCCGGCAGGTCCCAGGGGCTGCAGGATGGGACCCATTTAGCCTCCATAGTCATCTGACCCCCATGACTCAGGCCTGGCCCTGCCCATGGAGGGCAATGGGCCAGTCTGAGCTCATCACCACTGCCTGGAGCAGAAGTGGTAAACAAGTTCACCCTCTGCCTCCCGCCCGTGAGAGGAAGCAGGAAAGAGGGTGAGGTGGGGGCCCCCAAACATCCCACCTGGCCCAAGCCATCTACATAACACACGTCACGGGTGTCCATGGGGCCTGTGCTGGCTCTTACAGGTGGGGGACGTGTGGGGAAGTGTGTTTGCCTTCACGCATATCCTCAGGGGAGCTGCGGCCAACCTTTTCTGGGGGCCAAGTTGGCCAGGGCTCACGGGGACCATTTCACCCCATCCCAGGTATCTGGGGGCCACATGTCATAGGCTCATGAGGCTGGGCCTGAAGGCTAGGGGGTCCCCATGGAGTCACACCTGGTTTGACCTGCTGGATCTCCGCCTCCTGGCCTTCAGGCCTCATGGCTCAGACCCATGTGCTGAGGGGTCTCCCTATGGCCTCTGGGAGCCTCTTGGAGGCTGCAGACAAATGTTCTTGGGCTATTGCTTTGGCCTGCCTGGGCTCGTGGCAGCGTGTGGGAGGGCCCTGGCCTCAGCACCTCCCCTCTTGCTGTGGGCCTCCCGCTCCTTCTGTCCTTCCACCTCACTCTCTCTCCTTCTGTCCTCCTCTGCTCCCTCCCTCCCTCCCTCAGGCCTTTCTCTGTCTTCCTCCTTTTCTTTTATACCCACTTTCCCCATCTTTCCTCCACCTCCCCTCTCAGCCCAGTAACCGGCATTGCTCTTGGGAGCCACCAGATGGCAGCAGGGCACCGCAGGTCCCATCCTTGCTGGCGGCTCCTGCCCTATCCCCCCACACGCCCCTGCCGCCAACCAGGGTGATTAACCACCCCTCACCCCTCACAACACCCACACCCTGCCCAACGCTTTCCTGGGACTTTAAACATGGAGGAAAACGGCAGCAAAATATGGGCAGGGCCAGGGGTGGGGGCCGGGAGCCCCCTGGGGCCGCTAATATCCATCCCCCCCGGCCACCGCAGGGTAACACCTCGCCTTTACTCCTGGAGACCAGGAGGGCCTGGTGAGCATCCCCGCTTTACACACGAAGAAGATGAGACCCAAAGAAATGAAGTCACTTGTCCGAGTTGGGACCATTTCTGCCTTCCCCCTTTGTTCTGTGTATGTTCATGTTGTCTCTTCTAACCAAGAGGCAGCCCCTGTCTGCCCTTGGGGAACCCCCAGGCTGATGGGGAAACATTGCCCTGTCCCAGGAGTCACAGAATGGGGGAGACAGAGATGCAGCCTTCTGGGGACCCCTAGTGGTGTTGAGCCTGAGCTAGGTGAAGGTAGTCAGGGCAGGCTTCCTGGAGGAGGCAGGGGCCAAGAGCAGGGGAAGGTAGGCTTCCATGGCAGCTATCAGGCCAGGAGCCACTCAGTGAACCTCATGTATGGGCAGCAGCTGGGGTGGGCTGCTGCAGTCCTGGAGGTAGGGGAGGGGACCCTGTTGGCCCTAATCTGGGCCAAGCTCCTTTACTGGCCCATTGCCTTGCCCCACCCCCTCACTCCCTGTCCCACTGGGAGGCCAGCAGTGGGCTGGGGACAGGAGGCCCAGGGTGGGGTCCCTTCCCCAGGGCCCGAGCAGGATCCTGAGCCAGCTGTGGCAGTGCCCAGGAGCCAGAGAGGAGCCACCGCCCCCCACCCCCTTGGGCCCCTCTGTAATTAGGGCTATTTTTAGGCCCCTCTTCCTTCCTATTTCAGGCCTCTGGACTGGGCCGGAGAGTGGGCTGTCCTGGGGCCGAGGGCTGGAGCCGCTAAACTGGGCCGTGGCGTGGGAGCTGTGGCCACAGTGCAGACCGCAGCGGGGGCGGAGTCCTGGCGGGGGAGGGGGCCCAGGACGTGGCCAGGCCCCGGGCAGGGCTGGGTGGGGGCGTAGCCTGGCTCTTCTGACCCCTCCCCGGTCCCCTCACTGCTCTGCCCTGCGCTGGCCCATCCCTCCGTCCTGTTGCCCCCAGCCCTGCTGGATCGAGGCGGTGAGCCCTGGGCCTAGCTCTCCGTGTGTGTCGGAGACTGTGCAAGCCCAGTGCCCTCAGGACTGTCACCCGAGGAGAGGTGCCCAGGTTGTCGATAATGATGACCGGTGTTTATTGAGCCCTTACTGTGTGCCAGGTACTGTCCCAGCACTTTACCTATGTTAACTCATTTGCTGTGGACAACAACACTTAGGAGGTCCGTGCTATTGTCTTCCTATTTTACAGACAGGAACACTGAGGCTCAGAAGTAACCCATTTTTCATGTACCAGGCTTGGTCTCACGTGGCTTGCTTTCAGGGAGCATCCTCGTCTCTTTGATGAGGTTTAAAGAGAGGGGCCCTGAGAGACACGGCTTTCTTCTTCATCTACTTGCAGGCTCCATGCTGAGGGTCCCAGTGCTCAGCCAGGCACGGCTCCTGCTGACGATCGGCTTGTCCATTGTCCGACAGTCCGTGGCCTGTCCTGCCGGCGGAAGGGTGGGTCTTGCCCAGCTGGTTCCAGTTAGGCACAAGAAAGCTGGCGAGGGGTATATTTAGCCCTGGTTTCTGGAGGAGCCAGAGGTCTTTCATCCTTGGAGGCGCTGGCCACAGCGGGACACAGCCCGCCAGCGCCGGGCTCATGGGCTGCAGGGCAGGCAGGCTTCGGGGCAGGGAGTGGGGTCAGGGAGGAGAAGGGGCACATCCCTGAGGCTGGGGTGGAGAGTGACAGTGCCAGCCAGGGCAGCTGAGGCCGGGCTGCCACGCTCAGGATGTGCTCGAGGGCCTCTACCGGAGGTGCGGGAGGTATGGGATGGGAGGGCGGGCCCGGGGCCCCCCAGACCGGCCGCCTGCCCCCTGCAGCCCAGGCGCTGCTGAGGCCTAGCATGTCCATGACATGGGGCTTATCATCAGGGCTTTGCCCTCGCTGGGGAGCGTGGGGGCCTACTCTTAGGAGGGGTGGGCAGGGGACAGAGTTCAAGGAATAGGAAGGGGGGTGGCCCTTCTGTTCCAAGGAGACTGACAAGTTTGGGCATAGACGTCCGGAGAAAGTGGGAGGGCTGGGGAGCAGGTACATGTGTGCAAGGGAAAAAGACAGCGGCACGCGGGGAGGCCACCGCGTGGTGTGTTCGAGTGTGCAGAAGGTGCACTCCTGTTTGACTCAGGGCCACGCGCTCCTGGGCAGTGGGCGGTCACCGGGCACTGTGTGACGGGGCTGCCGGGCTGGGATTCGGTGTCGTGGCCGTGGCCGGGTTGTGGTGGTGTGCAGGGCTGAGATGACCCGCGGGTGACCGTTGGCATTGCCCCCCTTGTGGGGGCCCGGGACGGCCTGTCACAATGTTTCTGGGGGGTGGCCGATGAGTGTGGCGGTAGATGAGGGGCTGTGTAATTATCCCCCTGGATGTTGGTCTCCGTGTGTGTGACTCTACCCTACTCCCATTCTCCCCGATGGAGGAAAAGCCACAGGAGCTCTCCAGATTCCCAAGGGGCAACGGAGACCCAAGGTCATTCCCAAAGTCTCCTCCGTTGAGCCCATCCCTCCTGACCCAAAGCTGACACAGCAGGGGTGTCCACTCCCTCCTCCCTTGCTCTGAGGCTCACAGGGCCGGGGGGCCCCATCAGGACCTCCCCCAGGAATGCAAAGGGAAAGGACTGGAAGGTCTGAGCAGCAGTCTGCAGTGGGGGAGGCACGCGTGCGGAGGCAGTTTGGGACTCTGGCTCTGCATGCTTGCCTGTGTGTGTGTGTGTGTGTGTGTGTGTGTGTGTGTGTGGACTGTCATCCTGGGTGTGACCGGGTGTGTCTGTGCAGCCACCGGCCGGCTTTCCATGCAAACAAGGCCTGCTCCCGCTGAGGGTCATGCCCTGTTGTCCTTCCGGGGAACCCCCACCCCAAAGCCACAGGCCCTCTGGGCCTGAGGGAGGGAACCCTACAAGGTGTAAGCATCTGTCTCTCCCCTAATCCTCTCACCCCACTCCCTCCGACCGGCCGCGCAGACGGCAGGCTTCTACCTGCCCCAGGGCGGGAGGCAGGGCAGAGAAAGAGGAGCCCGCCCGCCCGCCGCCCCTCTGTCTCTGAGCTCAGACAAAGAGCTCACCCTGGTCTCTGTGGGCGTCTGGGAGACGCTGGGGGGATTAGCTGCCCGCACCGCCCTCTCTCCACCTTGTGCCAGCCCACCCGGCTGGCACCAGCACCTCGGCGCCCAGGGGCGGTGCCCTCACCGCAACCTCTCCAGCTCAGTGTGTGTGTGTGCGTGTGCATGTGCACGTGCGCGCGCGCGTGTGTGTGTGTGTGTGTGTCCTCCCCCAGAACCCTGGCGGAAACAGAGGCACAGCCCATGGAGAAGTAGGTCCTGGGGCTCACCTCTCCCACTGCAGGTCAGGGCTGGGTCTCCCCTTGGTTTCTACGTCCCCATCAGCCAAGCGCGGACCTACCAGGCCTCCATCCTTGTTGGCACCTCTGTGCCTTCGAATATCATTCCTGGCCCTTGCACCCCTCCCCCACTGCAGACTGCTGCTCAGACCTTCCAGTCCTTTCCCTTTGCATTCCTGGGGGAGGTCCTGATGGGGCCCCCCCCGGCCCCGTGAGCCTCAGAGCAAGGGAGGAGGGAGTGGACACCCCTGCTGTGTCAGCTTTGGGTCAGGAGGGATGGGCTCAACGGAGGAGACTTTGGGAATGACCTTGGGTCTCCGTTGCCCCTTGGGAATCTGGAGAGCTCCTGTGGCTTTTCCTCCATCGGGAAGAATGGGAGTAGGGTAGGGTCGCTGCCTCTGAGTCTTTGTACCATGCAAAACCAGACGTGATTTTCAAAGTTCTTCCGCGTTAACTCTTTGGATTTTCCTCAACAGATAGGGCAGGGATTGCTACTTTTCCCCATTTCACAGATATTTAGACCGAGGCTCTGCGAAGTTAAAGGATTTCCCCGAAGTCACACATCTGGTGAGGAATAGGGCCAGGATGGACCCCAGGGTCTTGCTTGGTGTCAGGAGAGCCCCTTCGGCCTTGTCCCCACCACCCCCGAAGAGTCTGCTGTCTTGAGAAACCTGGGAATGGAAACAGTGCAGCGGGAGCTGGGGGAGATGACCTGGCCCCTCCCTGAGTCACACCCCGTCCTTAAGCAACAGGGCTTCATTCCGTGGACAGGTCTTGCTGTCCCTCCCGTGCTTCTGGGGCTCTTTGTGAAAACTCCTTTCCTCTCCCTGCCAAGTGGGTTGGCATCTACTTTGTCCTAAAGACCTCTCCCTATTAATATTTTCCACAACAATGTGATTCTGTAGGTTTGGTCCCCTCCTGCTGCAGGTATGTCCTTTCGTTCAGTCTTCGGTGGAGACAGCGAGGCATGGGTGCCATCCCATCCACGGGAGTAGGCTGCTAAGAAGGAAGCTCGATTTCCCAATGGCTGGGAGGCCACGGAGGCTGGGAGCTGGCTCAGTGCCTTGAAAATAAGTCATGATCAATACATGTAGATGGACATATAGTGCTGAGTGGGTGGGTAAATCTATGGAAGAGGGTGAATGACTGCACAGGTGAGGGGATGGGGGTGCATAGGTGGGTTGTGGGTGAGTGGATAGATGGGTAAGTGAGCAGGGGGGACATGTGGATGGGTAAGTGGGTGGTGTTTGAATGGATGGGTGGGCAAGTATTTAGGTAAATGGGTGCATGGGTGAATGGTTGAATGATAGATTGTAAGGTGGATGGAGGATGGACGGATGGAAGGGTGGATGGATGGATGCATGGATGTATGGAAGGATGGATAGATGGAAGGAAGGAAGGAAG
>NW_023270503.1:22308607-22361149 GCF_011800145.1 Mirounga leonina | reverse complement strand
GGAAGGAAGGAAGGAAGGAAGGAAGGAAGGAAGGAAGGAAGGAAGGAAGGAGATAGATGGGACAGTGGGTGGATGGGTATGTGAGTAGATTTGTGGCGGAAATCTTGGAGCCTGAAGGTGCCTTTAGAAGACCAGCTATACACAGGGAATGAATTTCCCCCAACTACCTCGGTTTTGGTCAGCTCTCAATCATCTGGACTGATGGAGAGAAACCATGTCATGGAACAATCTAGAAGATGCTGATTGGTCCCAACCTGATTTATGTCATATTCGGGGGTGGGGGTGGGCAACTGGCTCTCACTTACGAAGTCTGAGGGTCTGAGCATTTGTGACCTGTCAGTCACACAGGCTGATGACAGGTCACACAGGCTGATGTGGCTCATCTGGGGAGTCCAGCTCTGACTTTTCTCTTGCTCTGCCAACACCTCGCTTCGTCTCTTGCTGGGAAGGACAGCCTGTCCTCCCAGATGGGTACAGAGTGCCGACAGCACTGGCCTGAGTCTCCTGCGTCTTTCTGGCAGGCTCCCTCTTCCCCTAGAGTCAGGGAAAGCTGGCTGCACTCTCTGAGGGTTCAGGGTTTCTTTCAAGTTTCCCTGAGATTAGTCAGCACGGAGAGGCTCAGAATCACGGAGGTTAGCCTGGCATCTGCCAAGCAATGTGATGCTGTCAGGAAATTGAAAGCAGCAAGGCTGCCCTGACAACAGAAGGGGGACACTGGCAAAAGCCCCCTGAGCTGTTCCCCAGAATGAGAGGAGGCTACCGGAAGCTGTCGCAAGACGCAGAGCTCAGGGGCACCTGGGTGGCTCAGTCAGTTAGGCGTCTGCCTTTGGCTCAGGTCATGATCCCGGGGTCCTGGGATCGAGCCCCGCATCGGGCTCCCTGCTCAGCAGAGAGCCTGCTTCTCCCTCTCCCTCTGCTTGTGCTCTCTCTCTCTCTAATAAATGAATAAAATCTTAAAAAAAAAAAAAAAAAGACACAGAGCTCAGATGCCAGGGACGAGGTGTGCTTGGCAGGGGGATGGGTGGGGTGGGCTGTGGAATCATTTCTCTGTCCCATCCCAGGTACCAGGCCTCTTCTGGAGACGACTTTCTTTGGGAGGGGGGACTCTGGATGACCCAACTTTCCATGATAATTAAAGGAGCCTCTTGGCAGAGCACCTGCTGGATGCCAGGCACCTAACATACATTCTCACAATTTCCTTTCAAGGTAGGGAGCCTTTCCCTCCATTTTACAGATGAGGAACCGGGCTCAGAAAGGCGGAAGAATGTGTCCAAGATTACCTGTCTAGGAGGTCATAAAATCAAGATTCCTCTTCAGGTTGGCCTGGCAGCTTCTCATTTCTGAGACCCCCTCCTCCTCCTAGAGTCTCAGGTCCAGCTGCGGGAATGGGTCCAAGGAGCAACAGCTTGAAGGACATATCAGAGAGACATAGGGGAAGCCTCCAGAAGGACTTCCTCGCCCACTGGAGGCAGACCTCCGGAGTGGGCAGATGAGGAAAAGCAGAAAGACACATTCTTTTTTTTTTTTAAGATTTTATTTATTTATTTGAGAGAGAGAATGAGATAGAGAGAGCATGAGAGGGGGGAGGGTCAGAGGGAGAAGCAGACTCCCTGCTGAGCAGGGAGCCCGATGCGGGACTCGATCCCGGGACTCCAGGATCATGATCTGAGCCACCCAGGCGCCCAAGACACATTCTTTAGAGAAGGCCTCCTGTGGTGGTTCCAGCCCAGCTGACTTGCTGGCCTGAGACAGGGGATGGTCAGAGGCCATCTGGAGACATCCCCCCACCCCCAGCCTTGCAGCCGAGAGGGGCTGGAATCCCCTGCCTGGCTGGGACCTGGGAGTCTCGAGGGTGAGCTTTTCTGGATTGGAGGAAAGGCAGATCATGTGCACTGGTGCTGGGCGGAAGCTGGGTGGTTTGTAGCCCATCTGCGGACCCCAAATGTGGGTCTGGGGGATGCTGGGACCTATGTTCTGGGAGATGGACAGGGAGATGGTAGTTACAGAACCCGTGAGGGAAGCCTGCCCCCTTCCCAAGCCGGGCAGTCCCTGGGACCAGAAGCCTGCCATGCCCCGGGGATGTGGGGAGGGCAGCGGTAGCGCCTGAGCTAGAGCTGAGGCCTGGCCGGGCTGGGGACCAGGTGGCTCGGACCCCCGACCAGTCGAGGGTGGAGGGCTGGGGGCCGGGGAGGGTGGACGGGAGGTCCAGGTGGGCCTGAGCAGAGGGCGGCCCCTCTGGTGTCTCCCCTTGTCCCGTTGGCCTCCCCCCTCTCTCTTTGATGCTTCTCACCACAGACTTCAAACAGGCTGCCCTGTGCTTCCACCCGCCGTCCATAATTAGAGCCTCTCGCTCACTCCCTTCCCTGCTCTGCTCCGGCTCTGGCTCTCCTGTAGCTTTTCTCTCTCCACCCTCTCCCCTTCTCCCTCTTTCTCTTTCCCTCTGCTCCTAGATCTCTGGCTCGCAGGCTCTCGAGTGGTCCCCTGGGCCCCCCGGGCTGCAGTTCCGCCCTCCCTCATCCTCCGCCGGTCGCAGTCTCTTCTCTCTGTCTGACTGTCCACTTGGCTTTTCTGTCTTCCTTGCTGTAGCTTTTTTCCATCTCTCCTACCTCTGTCTGTGTCTCTCCTTTCTCTCCTTCCTTCCTTTTGAAGTGGTCTGCACCCCATTCCCACGCTGAAGGCTGCCCTCGGCTGTGCCTCCCGGGGTTGAGACTGGCCCTGGGACAGGCCTGAGGGCTGTCGGCCTCCTCCCCGTGGGAGCCCTCTGGGCTCTCAGCACAGCCCCCAGGGCCTCCCACTCCTCCCTGGACTTCCTCAGGCCCTTCCCAGCTCTGGTTTTTCTGGCCAGGCTGACCTCCCCCTCAGTGGCCGCCGTCGTGACCCTACAACAGGTGATGCCTTGTCCATTCTCTTTCCTGGGAGAAGATTCAGGGTCTCGCCAGAAGCCTCTCCGAGGCCTGGGAAATAGGGGATGAAGAACCCTACAAATCCCTCCCCTCCCCGCCCCCAGCACTGGGGCTTGGGCTGGACCTTGAGCCCTGCTGGGGCCCCGGCATCCTAGCACTCTCTGCCAGGCAGGCAGAGGGCTTCCCCCCCACGCACCCTGACCAGGGAAGAGGCTCGCAGTCCCCTGTGTCCCACCCCCAGGGCACCTGGTGTCCCAGACTCAGGCCCCCTTGGAGGGACTGGCCTTGAGGGGCAAGCCTTGCGCAGTAAGTGGTCTGGATGTGGATAGACCCCCTAGGGCAGAGAGAGCTGGCTTGAGCCCTCCCTTGTTGCTGCAGTTCTGGACTGGCCCCGTCCTCCCTGGCCTGTGTCCCAAGGGTGCCGTGAGGGGGTGATAATCAGAGGGAAGTGACTAACCTCTAGCTTGGGCATGATGTTTTCCAGCTAACAGTGCCCTTCCCTGATCACGTGGGAGCCTCCTGACCTCCACCATGGGTGGGGAATGAGATGACCACATCCTTTTTACAGATGAGGACTCTGAGGCTCAGGTATGCCCCAGGTGCTCCCTCCAGGGCTTCTAGAAGGGGAGGGCAAGCTGGCAGGGCTGGGGACTGCACACCATGGGGGACAGCCGGGACACCTGGGCGGTTCTGGTCAATTCTAGGTTCTAGACAAAGATGGGCACCCACTGGGTAGGTGGGAGCTCAGGAGTTGCGGGGCTATACAGGAACCCCAATATTGGGCCTTTCTGGACAAGTCCCAGGAAAGACCATGCCTGGAGTGTGCTGGGGGTGGGGATCAGGAACTTGATGGGCCGGGGGAACACTCCCTCAGAGTTGGCAGAGGGGGCTTGGTCTGGCAGCCCAAGGATGTGTGAGTGTGTGTGTGCACGACGGTGAGGGAGTGTGAGATTATGTGTGCGTGTGTGAGTGACGGGGTGTGCGTGCGAGCTCGGTGTACATGTGGTTCTGTAGGCAGGTGTGGGAGCAGGTGTGCGTGTGTGTGTGCGTGTGAGCGCGCATGCGTGCTGTCCCGGCTCCCAGATGGTGAGGGTGTGCACATACACACGGACATCCACAAATGTGAGCAAACAGCTGTGAGAGTCTGTGCCCATGTGCGTGTGTGCCAGGTTCTCTCCCCACCTTTGGGATGAGCAGCACGGGGCCACCTCCCGCCTCCCTCCCCTTCCTCCTCCTTTCTCCCCTCCCAGCTCAGCTGCCCTTTGAGGACCAAGTGCCAGGACCACTCCCCACTTCCAGAGGCACCCTGGGGACACTCTTTTCTCCCATGGCTGGCAAGAAGGGGGTCCTCAGAGCCCAGGTTCGGGTGGCTGGTTCAGGAAGGACGGGCGCAGCGGCCCCTATCTCTGAGGCTAGGGCGCAGAGGAGAGGAGGAGGAAAGCCGCCTCCTGGCCTCCTTCTTCCCCACCATCCCAGTGCAGTGTGGGAATGGGAAGGACAGAGATTGTTCCGCGCTCGCGTCGGAGTCCTGAGTGTGTGTGACCGTGGGACCATGTGAGGTCAGGGAGGCGCTCCGGGCTCGCTGGCCCCTGCCTCTCTGGGTCTCTGTTCCTCACTTGTGAAGGCCTCTCCTCCTGGTTCCAGCATCTGGCTCCCTGGTCCTCACCCTCTTCTGTACCCCAAGAACCCTGGCCTGTTCTCCCAACTCTGCCAACTTGGCAGGGCCTCTGGTCTGAGGTTCTTGGCTGGGGAGAAGGCTGGAAGAGCGAGGGAGGGTTTTTTGTTTTTTGTTTTTTTCTTTTTGCCTTAGAAATTGGGGATTTGGGCTAAGGTTGGCGTGCTCACCCCAGACAGACTTGTCCGAGCACACCTCTGCGGCAGGGAGGGACTGACCAGTCTTTCTGTCACCATGCCCCGGGGTGGGGGGCCTTGGGCACGGGAGCAGAAGAGCACCATGGCCAAGGGCACACAGCCCGTGCTCTGAGGAGCCCCAGTGTGAGGAAGGAGGAGCAACCCTGGCCTGGGACCCCTTGGTTTGATGGGAGAGACGAGACACGCTGGGTACCGAGAGAGCTGGCTCCACGCGGTGAAATAAGGACACGATGAGCAGCCAGCCAGAGCCTGGAGATCCACAGTGCTTCCCAAGGCCTAGGCTCAAAGTAGCCACTCAGTTCTCTGGATGAATGAAAGGAAAAAAGGAAGAAAGGAAAGTAGGAAGGAAGGGAGGACACCAGAGCTGCAGGGGACAGGGGGACAGATGGAATTGAGCTGTGAGGCTCTGGGCAGCTTCCTGAAGGCCACCGGGACAGAGACCCCCATCTTCACCCTGAAACTCGGCATGCTGTGGCTGCTGGCAGATTTTGACTATTGGGGGCCTCACCAGGACCCTGGCTCCGAACCCTCTGGACTGTCCCTGCTCCATTGTCTCTTCTTCCTTCTGCTTCAATCTCCCACTAATATTTTGGGGAGACTGTCTCTTCAGCATCCTAGAGGGCTGTGGAGGGGCCCCCTGCTTGCCCCTCCTGGGAGAGACCACTCAGCTTTTGAGGAGGAAACAGGGTCCTCTGCACCAGAGGGCGGTGTGGGAGGCCCCTTAGCTCGGGACCCCTACCTTCTCAACTTCTGGCTCGCTTCCCCCTGGCTCCCGCTCCCTCCTGCCCTCTCCAGATCCAGGAGATCCTAGCCTGTTTCAAGGACACCTTCCCAGTCCTCGGCCGGGGGAAGAGCGCAAGGGGGTGGTGATAGTGGAAAGAGCCACCAGGTCATCTCTGTGGGGGCAGGTGGGGTGGGGAGATTGCTGTGGGGAGTGTTGGAGAATGGAGTCCCTGGGGGTATCTGGGACCCACCCATTTCCAGGTAGCCTGCTTGGCTGCAGCCTCAGAAATGAGGCTTAGGGCACCTGGGTGGCTCAGTTGGTTAGGCGACTGCCTTCGGCTCAGGTCATGATCCTGGAGTCCGGGGATCGAGTCCCGCATCGGGCTCCCTGCTCAGCGAGAAGCCTGCTTCTCCCTCTGCCCTCTTCCCTCTCGTGCTCTCTGTCTCTCATTCTCTCTCTCTCAAATAAATAAATAAAAATCTAAAAAAAAAAAAAAAATGAGGCTTAGAGAACCCCAGAGGTGAGTGGGTGAGTAGGTGGAAGCAGGCTGCAGGCCACTCCCTTCTGGATGGTTCCAGCACTGTGAACCCACTCTGTTCCTGTGCCCAGCTCTCTGCCCTGGAGCCTTGTGTTGGGAATCCAATGGGGAGGCAGCGGGTGGGTCCTGAGACCTGAGACTGGTTTTCCCCCATCACCTGGGCAAACAGGGCGTAGGGAATACATATCCCCATCTGACTGCTTCCAGCTTCAAGGAAGAGGGAAGTGGTGGGTGTGACCAAGGATGGAAGGATCTAGAATTAAATCCTGGTGGTAGATGGGCCCATTCCTTCTTTTCTAGAAGGTCAAGGTTTTGGAGGGCTGAGAGTGGGCTGGCCCTTCGCCAAACACTTGAGTTTGTGAGCACTTTACAGTTTACACATTCACACATCTGATCTCATTCAGAGCCTGGGGAGTCCTGAGACGCAGGCAGGAGTGGGCTTGATCCCCCGACTTTGCAGGTGAGGAGGCTGAGGAGGAAGGCACCGGCAGTTCAGGAAGAGCGCCCGGTGCTGGGGTCAGGGGCCCCTCTTTCCCACTCTGCCTTATTATTTACCACATTCAGGAAATCATTCGGTTTGGTCCTTAGAGCCAGGAAAGCCTCGGGTCCCTTGTGGGCGCGCTGTGTCTGCCTCAGACCAGGGGGGAGTGGTTGGGCTCAGCTCAGGCTGAGTCCAGACCCCTCCCCACCCCAATACGGCACAGTCCCTCAAGCGCTGGGCCCCCCTGCAGCCTGGGCACTCAGACTCCCTTCTGGGGAGGCGGCGCCATCTCTCCAGGGGCCATGCCTGGCAGCCCCAGCCAGCATCTTGCGGCCCTGGGGCTTGCTGGGGGCTGACAGGAGGCACGGGGTCCCGGGCGGGCCCCAGACAGGGCTGCCCCTCCATGCGTGGGTGGGAGATGCGAGTGGGAGCCCTTTGATTTGGTGCCATCTTACCCAGAGCTCAGTGCCAATGCGGCCCCCTGCTGGCGGCTGGCCAGGCCACTCTAGAGCACATTTTTCTCTGGGTGACAGCCCCCTCTCCAACCTGGCCCCTGGCCTCCCCTCCACGCCCACCCCCCGCCCCCAGTAACCTCGACACATCAACTGACCATCTCAGGACCCTCAGTCTTCCCCCTTCCTGCTCTGTAGCGAGCTCCTGCTAGAGCCAGGCGCCCAGCAGGTACATCACCCAGGGGACCTCCTCGAATCTGCCAGAGAATAGGTGTCCTTATGCCCATTTTAGGGGATGAGGAGCTGAGGGCCAGGAAGATAGAGTGACTCATCCAAGGTCACACAGCTAGGCAGTTGGCAGAGCTGGGTTCCCGTCCATCAGGCTCCCAGGCGGAAGGAATACTACAGAAGGAGCTCAGAGCTTAGGAAGGGCTTTGAATGCCTCACTGAGGAGCCTCAGCTTGATTTTGTAGGTGTAGATTTTCCTGTTTTTAAACATGCAAGTTACACAGCAAGAGCAGAGAGCCAGACTGCCTGGGTCCAAATCCTGCCCTGAACACCTAGCTGTATGACCTTGGGCAAGTTACTTCACCTCTCTGTGCCTCATCTTTTCATCAGTACGAAGGGAATGGCAACTGTGCCTAGGCTTGCTGTGAGGATGAGGTGAGTTACCGAGCCTGAGGCCCTCTGGGCAGAGAGCAGAGCAAGGCACACGAAGCGCTTTATATCTGCATCGGTACTGGTGGTTTCGGAGCGGACCCCTCCCTTTCTTACCACCTTCCCCCACCCCCCTCACCGTCCTCTCTTTGAGGAATGAAGAGACGCTGCCTAGAGTGAGGAACTGAGCCTGTGACCTGCTGTGGGCAGAGACCCCCATGGGCCCTGCAGGCTGCCCAAAGCACCTGCTCTTTTCTTGCTGGGGCTTGCGGGTGCCTGGTGGGCAGGATGTATGTACATTGGAGTCAGGTGGGGGAAGGGGGGCAAAATGGAAAAGTCTGAAGTGACCCGAAATAGCCTTCCTAATGACTAGATGTGGCTCAGGTCGCAGAAGAGGCTCGAAGGGGCTGCCTCCTTGTCCGGGCTGTAGGGGTGGAGAGGGTCTTTGGGAGCTGGGTGAGGAGGCGATGGGGCGGGCTTCTGCCAGGAGGGCTGAGAGGAGGGAGGAGTAGGCTAGGGAATGATGGGGGAGGCTGGGAGGGGATTGAAACCCACCCCTGGGCGGGAGGTTGAGGGCAGGCCTGCTGGCAGAGGAGGCCCGCCAGACAGAAAGGTGGAGACAGCAGTCACCGCCCAGGTGGGGAGATAAGTGTCTGGAGAGGCTCCCAAGCCACCTACGTACTGTGTCCCCTCACCCCGGCTCACTCCTCCAGAGGCTGTGGCCTTCTCCCCAGAGCTCCGTGGCTCCCGGTCTGCCCCTCTCATCTCTCAGGAGCCCACCCCTCCGCCCCCAGCTGGGCAGACAGAGCCCCCAGAGCACAGGATGGTCCCCTGGGTGACCCGGCTGGAGGGGTGTCCCAAGGCCTGAGAGGCACATGGATTTTCTTGATGGTGGCAAGGGGCAGTAGGCTGAGGGGGCAGGATGGGACCTCAGCTGTAGGACAAGGGGCTGTTTCCCAGTGGGAATTAACAGAAGAGGAACTTGTTCTTTTCCTCCCCTCCCCCTCTCTCTCCTTCCCTTTTTTATTTTTCTAGCACCGAGTACTTTGCCTGACATGTAGTAGGCATGCAATAATTATTTGAATTCATAAACAGAGCTAGAGGATGTGGGTTCTATGGTTTCTGCTAATGACCTAATGCCAGGATCCTGCGCCTTGGGCTGTGAGGACAAAAGTCGGGGCAGGAATTGGGGCTGGAGTTGGTGGTGAGGAGAGGAGGACAGTGAGAGATGTAGGGGTGACCTCTAGCATGACACCCAGCGGGGATGGGTCTGTAGCCTGAATCTTTTCTCATCAGCTGGGATTGGGCAGAGGAAAGCGAGGGAAATGGATGAAGGACGGGAATATGGCCGGAGATATGAATGACAACATTCTTTTATTTTTAAATTAATCTTCACAAACAAAACAGATAAATAATTGGACATAAAATTCCGATTATGTCCCTTGAGCTCCCCATGCTTCGGCTGTGGAAACATCACCATCACAATTTCTGCCCTATGGGATCTTTTAAATTTAAAGTTGATTAATTTGACATCAACCCACATTTATTTTTAAGTAAGCTCCACACCTGTGTGGAGCCCGACCCTGAGATCCAAGACCTGAGCTGAGATCAAGATTCAGATGCTGAGGGGCGCCTGGGTGGCTCAGTCATTTAAGCGTCTGCCTTCGGCTCAGGTCATGATCCCAGGGTCCTGGGATCGAGCCCTGCATCGGGCTCCCTGCTCAGCAGGGAGCTTGCTTCTCCCTCTCCCTCTGCCTGCCACTCTGCCCACTTGTGATCCCTTTCTCTCTCTGTCAAACAAATAAATAAAATCTTTAAAAAAAAGAAAAGATTCGGGTGCTGAACCGACTGAGCCACCCAGGCGCCCCACATCAACCCACTTTTTAAACCTTGCTCCTCCACCGCTTACTGGCTGTGTGACTTGGGCTAGTCCCTTGACTTCTCTGTGCTTCTGTTTCCTCATCTGTGAAGGGGGTGTAATAATAGTCCTCCCCTCATCAGGTTATTGGGGGGATCATGTTTGTAGTTGTAAAGCGGCTAGAAGTGGGCCTGATGCGTGGCAAGTGCGATGTGTTTATTAAACAGAGTAAGTAAATAAACACTTCTGAGCAATGACATCTGGGAAATTGTGGCTTGGTGCACCAGTTTTTTTTTTTTTAATTTTTTTTTTAAAGATTTTATTTATTTATTAGAGAGCGAGCGAGAGAAACAGCATGAGAGAGGAGAGGGTCAGAGGGAGAAGCAGGCTCCCTGCTGAGCAGGGAGCCCGATGTGGGACTCGATCCCAGGACCCTGGGATCATGACCTGAGCCGAAGGCAGTCGCTTAACCAACTGAGCCACCCAGGCGCCCGGTGCACCAGTTTTAATATGTTCTCACACATATTAAAATAGTGAACTATTAACCATACCTCTGCCTAATGTCCTTCCACACCACCCCCGGGAAAGGGTCCCGGGCGAAGCCCCCATGGCTGTCTGCGCCCAGGTATATCTGCCGTGTTTCAATGCCGTGCTAGCCTGGCTCATAGCCTCTTCCCGTGGGCGCCACTGCAGTGTCCTCACCGGCCTCTTCACCTTGACCTTGACCTTGCCCGAGCTCCTCCGCGGGGAGACGTCAGGGCTGCTTGTATCCCGAGTCTGCTGTTGGGAACAACACTGCACCGTGGGACGTCACTGTTCCCAAGAGGCCCCGGTGCAGGGGGCACATCCGTGCTGGGGGACTCTTCCCCCGGGGGGTGTCTGCTCCTGAATCCCAGAGATCGCATGCTCTGCCCCAGCCAAGCCCCCCGTTTTCACCTTTCCTGAACCCGGGAGGAAAGGGAGCCGGGCGCCGAGCAATGGGAACAGGATAATTCCGAGGCCTGGGCATGTTGCCTTCAGTTTACCCTCTGGGCGCCTCCCGAGTGATGGGCTGCAGGACTTTCATTTGCTTGTGTTTGAGGTTAACCGCCTTCCTTAATGAGGCCAGGGATGGAGAGGGCAGGTGGGGAGAAGCCCCTGAAGGTACGAGGCCTGTGATGGCCTCTCCCGGAGGCCCCCGGGGTGGCTGTGTGGGGTGGCGGCCGAGGAGAAGGTGTCTGCCCGCCAGCGCCCCACCTCCTCCAGCCCCAGAGGATCCAGGGGAGGCCATCACGAAAGCCAAGTGATGGGGAGAGGAGAAGGCCCTAACGCGCTTCCCTCTGCTGGTCAGAAAGCCGGAATTGTAGCAGGATTTGAGGGAAGCTTCCCATGGGACCCGCAGTGGGTAGAGGGGCCGATGGAGGGCGCGGAGGGTGTGGGGGCAAAGCTGCTCTGGGCAGGCCCGGGGGACAATCTAGGTGGCCAGTCACGCAGTGAGTCCTCTGGCTCTGCTGTGGTTTCAGGTCAAGATGGCGCCTTCAGGTCAGGGTGGCTGGGCGGCCTTCCTCCACCTGCCGCCCAAAGTCTACAGCCCAGGGCTGCAGGAGCGCCAGTCTCCACATGCAAGTCTCCATGTCCTGGGGTGTGTGTGTGTGTGTGTGTGAAAGAAGAGAGAACCACTTCCTTCGTCAGACTAAGGGCTCCTATGGCAGCGTTGTATCTCCCCCATAAATGGGGGGCTCCCTGAAGGCAGAGCAGTACTGCCTCAGGGCTCCGTTCCTGCCTCTAGGCTCTGAGCCCCCCACCCCACCCCACCTCACCCTCTTGGCCTTCTGTGTTCTCTCTCTGCCCCCTCTCCCTTCTCCCCTCCTCCCTCCCTCCCTCCTGTGCACACGCACCACCAGGAGACTCCCTTTGAAGTCTTGCTGAGTCGTGTTGTTCTTATGACAGAGTAAACAAGGCAGGGCCGAGCCAGGGGCTGAGGCTCTGGTAATGAGGCTTTTCCGGGGGAGGGGGCCTGAGTGGGGCTCCCATCAGATAAGGCAGTCTCTTGCTGCCTCACTATTTGCTATTCTGATGAGGGACGCAGCTGAGAGATAGGTGGGTCCAGGCCTGGCTGGGCGTGGGGCACCTGCCTGCCCATCCTGCCAGAGATGGGCCATGTGGCCATATGACTTCCAGGGTCCCATGAAGTCCTGTGTCCAAGGAAGGCTTCAGACCGGGCCTTGCACCTCCAATCGAAGGTGGGGACCCATGGTTGCCTCTCTCACTCCGAGTAGAGCCTTCACCAAGCTGGTAGAGAAAGGATTTGGGTCAGATGCCAGGAGGAACTTCCCAGGTCATAGGAGTGCATGACTTACCCGTGCCAGATCCGGGCCTGCAGTGGGGCAGTTAGGGGAGGAATCCCCTGCTCCAGGCTTTGAAGGGCTAGCCTGCTGGCATGGTTCTGGGAGTACAGGGTAGGGCATGGGCAGCAGACAGGAGAGGGAAGATGGATGCTCGAGAGTGAGCAGGGAAAACACTAGAAGCTCATATGAGGCTCCTATATACACAAAAGGAATACGATTGGTCCTCTTCTGGCTCATTTCCCTCTTCCACGTGTAATTCTCAAGTCATACGAAAACGCTGGGGAGAGAAAGGCCAGCAGTGGGTTCGGCTGAGGCCTGGATCCTTCCACAATGATGGGAGAAGGGCACAGTCCAGCTCCAGGTGAGTTGTACCAGTAAACAATGGAAACCTACAGGCGGGCCTGACTCCTAGCCTCTCCACGTGCTTTCTGAGCAGTCTAGGGAAAGGGCACACTCACTCTGCTCAGAGCGGGCCTCAGTTTCCCCATCTTTGACACGAAAATAAGAATTATAGTGTCTCTCTCATTGGGAGAATGGAGAAGATGATTCCTGTAAAGCCCTTCACACAGAGTCTGGCACTCCCTGGGCTCTGGTGATTCCTTCAAAGGCTGTTTTCAAATTCTCATTTTCACAGCTCTCCTCCTGGAAGTTCTTCCTGTCGTCTGGCCTCTATCCCTCCTCTGATCATAACAAAGCGTCACCTTTCCAGCCCCTGCGGGGAGCAGGGTAGGTGGGTATGTGTGGGTCCCTTCTGGCCTCAGTTTCTCCCTTCTTAAATGCTGCCTCCCTGCTTCTTCCCCTCCCCACCCCCCGAGCCTGCATGGTGAGATAATGTCTAAGAGATACTTGGAGTTACTTGGAGGAAGAGGCCAGACAGCGAGTGACCAGAGGTGATTATCTGGCATGACTAAAGCTGTGGTTTCCCTCCCCCCAGCCCGGGCAGAAGGGAGGGGGACATCTGAGGTCGTGCTCTAGGAGGAACTTCCCGAGAAAGCCTAGACCTGGGGAAGCCTAACTTGGAGTAGGGGAAAGAAAGGGAAAGAGGAAGGAGGCTGGGAACTCGGCTTCAGGTGGATTTTCACAGGAAAAAAAAAAAAAAAAAAAAAAAAGCTACCGCCAACAATAAGTCATCCCCTTTAGGAGGAGCTTCGAGGCAGGGGGCTGGCCGAAATACCTGGCCCCCCAACACCCCCGCCCCGGCATCTCGGTCCCATTCACCCTTCCTGTCTCCAGCTCAGCCTGCCTCCTCTGTGGACACCTTGCCCTTGACCCCTGGCCCTTCTTCCCTCACCTCCCAGCCTGGCTCCTAGCCCCATCTCCCCATCTCACCCCTGCCCCCCTGGGGTTTCTGACAGCAGCAGCCCAGGTCCGGATGCCCCTTGTCCCTGCGGGCGGAAGGCCCACTCTCCGCCTCTCTCTCTGCCCACCCCGTCCCCAGAGTCCTGCAGAGGGCCAGGGAGCGGCCTGCCAGGGGTGAGGGTGGGACTGGGCGGCTGGACTCTCTCCTCCAGCTCCCCTGGCCTCCTGTCCAGAGACCGAGCCGGTGCGGAGAAAGCGTGCAGTTCCCACTCAGGCCTCTGGGTGCTGCCCCACAGCTGTGCTTGGGCCCTTCCCGGCGGGGCCTTGGCACCTGGCAGGTGCTTAGCTTCCCCCCAACCTTCTTCCTGCCCCCCCACCAGGGGCCGCCTTCATTTAGAAAAGAGAAGCGCCACTACTCCTGAATATTTTCACTCCCCTCACCTCGTTTGCTCCCGGTTATTAGTCTTGCCGGCCCCCATTTTACACATGGGGAAGCTGAGGCAAACGAGGCCACCGGGCTTGCCCCGTCTCTCACAGAAGGGGGAGGAATCCTGACAAAGACTTGGAAAGACCGGAATGAGTCTGTGGAGCAGGGGTAACCTCAGTGCCCGTGTGTGGGAAGCTTGCTCTGGTCCCCCTCGGTGCCACGAGAGGACAATGCAAGAGGAGGGCCCGCCACGGGGGACGGAGCCTGAGCGGGGCGCCCAGGCCGGCCTTCCCGTCCAGCCTTCGCTGCCGTCTTGTGGCGTGAGCTTGGGCGAGGCCCCTCAACGGTTCCCTTGTATCGGTTAGGCTTTCCATCCACAGGTGTGCAGGGAAGTCGCCTTCAGGGACATTTGGACAGTTAAGGACGGTGTTGGGTGAGGGACCTTTGTTCCCTGAGCTCAGCGGCAGGGTCTCCGCTTTCTCTCTGTCCCTGAAGGTCCCGTGCAGGGCCTGTCCAGGGAGATGTGGGAGGGAGGGAGGGACAGAGAAGGAGGCCCTGCCCTCACAGATGTGGAAGGGAATGGAAGGAGGGGAGCCCTGAGGGACGGCCTGATCTGCAGGGAGTTGCTTCATGGGGGGGGGGCTTCTTCCTCCCCTCCTCCCCCATTTGACCTCCCACTCCTGCCCCCCATGCGTGGCCAGCACCTTTGAGCAGGGCTTGAGGAGGTGACGGCAACTCTGAGGGTGGGGCTGAGAGTACATTGCACAGGATGTGTCAGCATGAGTGGGCCCCAGCTTGCCGAGTCGAGAGGCTGTAGGTTTGAGTGACTGTGTTTGCGTGTGTGCGTGTGTGCGTGTGTGTCCGTGTGGTCTATGCACCCTACCCCAGTTGGAGTTCCTTCCAGGCCCTCTTTACTCTAGGAAGCCCCCGACCCCCCCCCACACACACACACTCCCCTGAGACGCAGATGTCCTGGCTCCCTCCGCAGACCCTGTGTGTGTCCCCTGTGGTGGGGCCTGGTGCGTTGTGCAGGGACAGCTGAGGCCTGGAGCCCCTGGGGCAAAGATCAGACTCCTTCTTCTCTAAACCCTCTGCCTGGGCTGGAGCAGGTGATCTGTGAGTCTTCCGTGGAGCTCAGACTCGGGATGGGAGGGGCAGCCCTCTCCGTGGTGTGAGAAGGGTCTCTCCAGAAGCTGTCACCTCTACTCCACTGCCTAAGGGCAGGCAAGACCCTCTTCCCTGCCCAGACCTCCTCCCCTCTCCCCACTAAGATAAGTTTATTTTTTAAAAAAATGTTTCATCTAAGAAATCACAAAAGTCCTACATGCTTGTTCTAAAATTTGAACAATGCAGAAGTCTGTAGAATAGAAGAGCTGCTCCCCAAGCCCATCCCCCCATCGGGTAACTATGGTTCATGTTGGGGTGCTTCCTCCCTGACCTTTCTAAACATTAAACCTTTTTCTTCCAACACAGATGGGACTTTACTAACAAATAGTGATAGAACAAATAGTCCTTCGGCTTGTTCGTCAGCGTTCCCACCCGCATGCACCGAGCCATGCCATGTTTGGGGGCTCCAGAGGAACCCCTGTGTGCACGCAGTCCCACTTGGCTAACCTCTCTCATGAGGGGCATCTAGGCAGAATCCGATCTTTCATCATCACAGTAACGCTGAACACAGATGCGTGTCCGAGTACCTCCCTGCTAATGGGTGCGTGCTTCTGTAGGACCGACTCCACACTCAGAACAGCACCACCAGTGGGTGGGCGCATCCGGCCATCTGAGAGCTACTGCCCAAGTGACGTACGTGTTCGCCACCATCTCTAGACTGGGGCGTCCCGCCTTCCCCCTTGGGGTGGGTCTGCCCGTTTGGGAAGTCCTTCCTCAAGTCTGACCCAAATCCCCGCTGTTTTGTTTGGAACCGCTGAGCTGCTCCCTATCCAGATCCCCCGGGTAGGGTGGTGCTCAGCGGGCTGGATGGTCTGGGGAAGGCTGCCGTCTCCCTGTAGAGGGGTGTGTGCATGTTGGGGGTAGGAGAACCTTCCTCTCCTCTCCTTGTTGGAAGCTTCTTGCAGAAAAGAGGAGAAAGTTCTCCTGGGAGGACCACAGAAGCTCTGGGTAATCATCGCTGGCTTATGGATCAGATGAGAGCTGGAACTGGCAGTCCCAGAAGGCACCTTCCTGCCTCCCAGGTCTTAATGTCTGGGAAGTGCTTGGATGTCCTCTCAAGGCTAGACATTTCAAAGCACTTCCCAGATACATACAAAGGCTTCTCTTGGGAGCAGGGGCCTGTCCCTTCCATCATGGGAAGCCAGGTGGAGGTAGGGCCTTTGGGTCAGCCTGGAAGACTGTGGAAGCCTCCTGTACACGTGCGTCTGTCTCCACACTCACCCGGCAGTTCAGAATCCCTGGGTCCTTGGGATGAAGAGGGTCAGAGGAGTCAGCATTAACCCTTCGTGTGTTGACCTGAACCACAGAGCTGTGGGTTGTCAGCCAAAAACCAGCCAGTGGTGCAGTCAAAGGGAGAACCTTCAGAGCAACCCTCAGTTCCTTCCAGAGCCAGGTGCTCATTTCACTCTTTCTCTTTGCACTCACACAGCAGACCCTTACTGCACACCCGGGCACTGCACACCCACAGTGGCATGTCTGCTGTGTGTGTGTGTGTGTGTGTGTGTGTCCTGGAACAGGCAAGAGACAAAGCCCACACAATGTGGTAAGTGCTTTGACTGGAGAAGCTGCAGCAGGAGAAATGGATGGTGAGAGACTCACTGATGTGGTTACCTCAATTACCCCTAATTGACCCTACTCTTGGCGCTCTAACTAGCCAGGGGAAGTCCCGGGCTCAGGGGGCAAAGCCCTAGGTGGTTTTCACCAGGAGCCAGAAGGCTGGGTTCAAACTCAGGACTGGCTGACTGTAAAGTCCCCCCCCCTCCACATTGGTCCACCCTAGACAATAGCACTCGTTGGAGGCGGTCAAGCCTAGGACACTTGGCACATGGATGATCGAACGAGTGAATGAATTCCTTAACTGGCTTGGGTTGCAAGTGTCTATTTCATGTGTGGTCCACGCTGGCACATCTCCGCAGGAAACCAGACTACAGGGCTGGGGGCCCCTTCACCTCCGTGAGGTCCAGCACTTTCCATGACCTGTACTTTTTTTTTTTTTTTAAGATTTTATTTATTTGACAGAGAGCACAAGCAGAGGGAGAGAGAGGGAGAAGCAGGCTCCCTGCTGAGCAAGGAGCCCGATGTGGGACTTGATCCCAGGACCCTGGGATCATGACCCGGGCTGAAGGCAGCCGCTTAACCGACTGAGCCACCCAGGTGCCCCTATGACTTGTACTTTTACCTGGCCCTGAGCAGTGCCATGAGGAGGCCGAAAGAAGTTTGGCTTTTCCTGAGAGCTGGGGGTAGGAAGGCTGGACAGGGATGCCTCTGGGTCCCCAGGGCACGTTAAGAGGTCATCGTGTCCCTCCTCTGGCCTCCATGGCAGCCCTCGGCCCTCCTTAGCCCCTCAGACAGGTGGGCAGGACCTCTTCTGAAATGACCAGCCTCTGGCACAGAGCCTGGCACTTAGTGGGTTTGCAATAAACATCATTCAGCGGGTGTCATATGAGAAGAACAAGACACTGGGGAAGGGTCTTTGTCATTCAGGCCACTTGTCACAGGGAAGTTCCACCGCCCTCCCAGTCCCACTGTTCTCCCTGGGGCTACAGAAGGCTGGAAGGCTTCTGCCCACCTGGTTTAAGTCCTCCCAAATAGCACCCTTTAGGAACTGCTCATCGGCCTGGTCTTTGCAGAAATTCTTAAACTTCTGAGAGTTTCTGATGGGCTTGGGGGTGGGGACTTTGGCAGCAGTATAAAATGCTGCAAAGTTTCCTGGGTCTAGTGAATTGCAACGCAGAGACTGTGGGAATCTGCATTTTGAACAAAGGCTCCCCTAGTTCTGATCCATGCCCTACATTTTGAAAAACAAAAGCTCGGGGCCTATCTCCCTGAAGGCTGGGAAATGACCTTGAGCATAATTCTGGTCTTCTTCTCTCCGAGAGGAGCCATGTTTTATTTCTAGGGAACAAGATCTGGGGAGCCGTGGAAGCCTCAGGGGCCTGGCTTGGCCCGTTAGAGCCCCTCCCACACTTGCTGAGACCTACCGTGTGCCAGCACCCGGACCATGGCAGGCCCAGGAGGGATAGGTGCAGGGCTAACAGCCCAGAGAAGAGGGAGGGACCCAGGTAACAGAGCGAAGCCATTCTGAGAAGAGAGCTGGGCTTGACATGTCGCTGAGGGACTTTTGGGACGTAAGAAGCTTGCCTCTGGCCGCCAGGGGTCCTTCTTTGGGTCTATACTAAATCTCTCTTGCTGCAAAGGATATTCTTATAGAGGTCGTGCTAGGGGCTGGAGTTTTTCTTAGGTCTAACACAGCCTAGGGGTCCAGAAAGCAGGCAGGATGCTTGAGGAAAGTGGGGCAGCGCCCCCATCCTATGTGGCCGCCCACCCTGCCCTCTAGTAAGGAAGGGGGGTGGCGCGAACCCCGCTTCACTTCCTGTGTTCATCCCATGCTGTAAGCCACTCTCGCCTTTTCTCCTTAGAGAATACCTCACTGACAATCAGTCATCCAATTCATCCACTGGGGAAGTTCTTGATGTTTGACTGCAAGCTTTCCTGCTTGCAGGCAAGCCGTCTTCCCTTTCAGACTGAGAGAAATAAAGAGACCTGACTCCCATTCTCCTCCTGCTTCTGAAGTCTATTAAAAATGCCCCGCCACCAGCAAGTCAAACCTTACTGGCCAGGAGAGGCTCCTGCCTTTTTCCTATCCCACTTCCTCCCCTCCTGTGCTTCCCCTGCCTTCTCTCCTCCAGGACTCCCCTCCCATTTCCATCCCGTGTGGAATGTAGGGAGCCTCCTGCCGACATCCTCTCCTCGAACTCCAGGATGGTGGCGGTGGGGGGGCGGGGAGTGGGCAGGAAGACCAGTTTTTCCAGCCCTGAGACCAGCCTGCCCCTCGGGGCTCTTCCAAGCCCAGTAGGATGGCAACACGGGCCTCCCCGGAATGTGGCAGATCCGGCTCTTGCCTCTGAGACAGAGGGAGGTTGGAGTAGCCAAAGTCCAGGGCCAGCGAGAGACATCCCGTCCCACTCAGGCCAGGAACCTGGGCCAGTGGCATCCCTCCCACCTCTAGTCCCCTCCCCTACTCAGCCAGAGAGCCCAGTCAGCCTGGCCAGGCCACCACTCATTTCCTTGCCCCTGGTCAAGGGAAGTGCTCCGGTTGGCCCAGTCTGCCCTCCCACATTTCCTTCTCCAGCCAAGGGCCCCCTCGTCCCCCTTCCTTTCTGTCCAGCCTGACATCTGACTTTAGGGGCCCTTCTGGGATTGAGGAAGGCACTGTCCCCTCCAGACTGGAGGTGCCTCAGGCTCAGGGACCCTGACTTTGACAGTCAGTGCCCAGTAAATATACCCACCTGCCTGCCGGACTGCTGAACTCAGTGCATGGGGACAGATACATCTGCCAGAGGCAGGGCGGGACGGGCTAGTGCCCACCACTGTGGACACGGCTCATTGGTACTCAGCCTGATCCTGCCAGTGTGGGCCTGGAAAAAGCCATCCCTCCTCTTGCTCCTCTCGCCTCTCCAACCCCTGCCTCCTATTGTTCCCCTAGCATCAGCCCAGCATCCTCCACTCCTCCTGAAACCCCCTTGTCCCCCCACTGTCTCTGACTCAGGATACACAGAGCCTCTTCCCTCTGCTTACTGCCCTGGCTCCTGGGAACTCTCTCTTCCATGAAGTCTTCCTGGGACCCTACTGGCTGAGACTCTTCCTCTGCAGCCCTTTAGTCCCTCAGCGAGTCTCCATCATATGGAGCCAGGAGACAAGTGGCCCCTGCTGACCGCTGACCATTTCTGCCTCTGCATGGGGGCTTGGAGTCCCCTCTGGTAGGTGGCTGGGTCAGTCTGAAGCCTGGGGGTTACCTTGGGGTGAGCTGCTGTGGGCAATCACTGATTTATACAAGGCCAGGCCACCACTCCTTTCCTTGCCCCTGGCACTCGGTTTGCGAAGGTCCAGTCTGGTCCACGGCAGATGTGGTTCTCCACATGTGGTCTCCCCAGCTCGAGTAATATTAATATTCGTCGCAGTGACACCTGCCGTTTATTGAGCACCTGCCCTATGCCAGGCTCTGTGCTAAGAACCTTACATGGTTTTCCATTTAATCTTCGCAACAACCTTATTGGTAAGGACTATCATGATTCCCATTTTACAGATGAGCAAACTGAGGCTATTAGCTTCCTATGGGAAGGGGAAAAAACCTTACTCTTTTTTTAAGCCCCAGTGCCTAGCATGAACAAGCAGGTGTTCACCTGACATGAAATCTGGTTAGGGCGGCCGAGGGCTCCATGAAGAGAGGTGGGCCTAGGCCTCCTCCCTCAGGTCCAGGGGTTCCAGAATCCAGACAAGACAGTGCCAGACCGGGGCGCCTGGGTGGCTCAGTTGGTTAAGCGACTGCCTTCGGCTCAGGTCATGATCCTGGAGTCCCGGGATCGAGTCCCGCATCGGGCTCCCTGCTCGGCAGGGAGTCTGCTTCTCCCTCTGACCCTCCCCCCTCTCATGTGCTCTCTCTCTCAAATAAATAAATAAAATCTTAAAAAAAAAAAAGACAGTGCCAGACCAAGGACTGGCCTACCCTCTGCTTGTTTCCCAAGAATTCAAGGAGGAGAAGCTAGCAGGGAGAACTTTGGGACAAAGCTAGGTGGAGCCTACTGAGGCTGTGGACCCCTGCTCTGTGTCTGCCTGGCCGCGATGCTCTGGGGCCGTGCATGCGGGGGAGTGCGTGTGCACAGCCTCTCGGCACCGGGGTGGGAGAACGACCAGGACGACCTGCCAGGCCCTCTGTGCCTCGAATCCTCGATCCTGTGTCTCCGGTCTTTCTCCCGAGGCCCCGGGGGAGTCCCTGGTGGGTGGGGCTGCTGCAGGTCTGTGTCGTGATGTTCTGGGCAGAGGGTGGGGTGCGGCACAAGCCCTGATCCGGTTGGGCAGGTTGGCCCACCCTGAGTGGCACCTGTGACCAGGTGCCAACCCCACCTACCGCCCTTTGAAGTCATCCAGCCTGTACTCAAGCCTAGCCCCTCTTCTGGGTCACCTCCCTAAAAAGAACTAGGGTCCTCTCGGGAGAAAGCTTCTCTTGCCTGGGGCCAGCTCCCGTGCCGGAGAGGGAGGCAGGCCTGGGCCTGGCTGGAGGAGGTGGCAGTCTCCTTAGATCTGTCTCTACAGGGACTGGCAGGGGCCCCGCCAAGGAGGCTGAGTGAGGGGACCGGTGAAGGGAGGGGGCTACTGAAGACAGAGGGCTTAGAGTGGGGGGAAGCTCAGTGACAGGGAGCGAGTTCTGCTAGGGTGATGGGGAACGTCAAGGAGGTACTCTCTCCCACTGCGCACCTGGGCTCAGCCCATGGAAAAAGTCCTCTCCAGCAGCCCTCAAACGGTCTGGGGTGTTCTAGTCCCCCCCCATCTTCATTAGCCTGTCCCCACCCCCTACCCCATGGATTGCTCTGCAGTTGGCATTTCTGTCCAGTGAAAGGTGTTGGGCAATTGCAGTTCTAAGACAAGCCCCTTAATACCCCTGCCCCACCAGCACCTTCACGCCAGATCTTCGTCCCTCCTCAGCCCCTGAATCTGTCTGCGCAGCCTCAGGGGCGTGGGGGTGGGGGGGTCGGGTGAGCACAAAACAATCACCCCAAGGCCTCAGGACGTGGCACGTGGCTGCAAGACCCAGGTCCCTTTGCCCAGCACAGCCCAGAGGCTTGGGCCCAGGCCTTTCCCCGGCCGCCCCGCCCAGCTCCAGCTCTGGGCAGACAGACCTCTAATCCGCCAGGAGCCTCCTCCGGTGAAAACCATTAGGCAGCTGGGCCCCAGCCCTGCGGGCCTCCAACCCGCCCTCCCCACACCCCTTCCGTTGGCTGCCCGCGGACGCCGCCCCAACCCTGCAGTCCTGGTCCTGGGCGCCGCACCCAGGGACCCCTCTGTTTTGGCTCCGCCGCCTGATTTCTACTGCTGCAGGCCGACATCTTCTTAGACCGGCCTCCCCCCCCCCCCCCCCCCCCCCCGCCGGGGCGGGGGGCCCTGAACCGCTGGGGGAGGAGCTCAGCCCTTCCATCCCGGCATCGGGTCCCTGCCACTCCTGCCCCATGCTGCAGGTTTGGGGTGGCTGGGGACGCACCGACCTCCCGTTCCTGCTGCGGGCGGGGCCGGGGTCGCGGGCTGGCCGTGGTGGCTCCTCCGGGGCTGGGCCCGTCGCGTCCCGCCCCACCGTAGAAGCCCAGGCAGGCACTGGCTGGGCCTCCTGCCTCTCTGCTCCCCAGTCGCCCCACCTCTTCTTCTCAGCCCTGGGCCTCCTCCTCTTCCTTGGGGAAGCCTGCCCTGAGGGCCGCACCTCCTCTCTTTCGGGTAGCCCACGTTTCTGCCACGGTGGGTAGGCCACGTTCCTGCTCACCGTGGCACCGAGAGACCGGGCCTGTGCTCTGGCCTTGGGGAAGCCAAGCCACTTGACCTCTCCGAGGCTGTTTGCCCAACTGTAAATAGGGCTATTAACCCCACCTGCCGCGTTAGGGTATTGGATGAGCTTCGCCCATAAGTGTTCGGTGACCTTATGGTGTAGCCACGAAGGGCCGGGACTTGTCTCTCCCTCCAAACTGGTCAGAGACGGTCGCCTTCCAGCTTGTGCCCATGTTGGGAGAAAGGTGAGGATGGGGAGTGATCTCTCTGCCTCACAGGTCAGTAAAGACACCAGAAGCAGGTGCTTCCCCTCCTGTCCTTACGGGCCAAGAAAAGGAAAGGCAAGATAGGGACGGCGGTGTTGGAGGGTGGGCGTCTGTTGATGGAGGGTGGGGAGGGGAAGTGGCATCCTTCTCCCCAGACCTTTAGGTTGACGGGACTCCAGCTTGAGGGGAGTGACCCCCAAGCGGAGGCAGAAGACCCCTCAGGAGGGCTTCCTCCATCCTCCTCTCTTTATTCAGAGCCCCTGCAGAGAGGAGGAGGTCGGGGTCTGAGCCTCGGTTACCAGTGATTAGCAGCTTTGAGGGGCGGGTCCCCCCACAGGCCCAGGTGGCCAGGGAAGTGACATCTCACTGATGGTCCAAATGGCTCACTCGGAGGCTGGGGGAAGAGCTCTTAAAGCAGAGGAAGGACTAGCAATTGCTGCGCAGGCTCGATTTTTGGAGCGAACGCAGTGGAGTCAACCATTTTCTAATCGAGATGGATGGCAGGAATGGCCACAGAAATGTTTATTACATGAAGCAATATATGTAATTTTGGCTGAATTTTGTCCTTCTCCTCATGAAATTCCAATCTTTTTCAGTCAGGCTCAGTGGTGTTTGCTAAATAATCACAGTTTCCATTTCTTGTTGCCTAGCACGCGGCAGAAGCTGTACAAAGCACTTGACGGGCTCCAGCTAGCTCAGCTTCCACATCTCTGCTACTCAGGGTTAATTCAGCCAAGTATTTATTGAGCATCTACTATGCGCCAGGCATTATTCTGGGTACTGGGACTGGGGATACAGTAATGACAATAATCACCAAGTCAGCCAAAACCCCTGCCCCCTTGGCGCTTACATTCTGGTGAGGGGAGGAGGAGGGGAACACGTGAGAAAACAGACGTGTGCTGTCAGGTCGTGATAAGCGCCCCGAAGAAAACTGAAGCAGCATAAAGGGACAGAGAGTGGTGAGGTGGGCTTCCTGGAGGTGGTGATATCGGAGCAGAGAGCTGCGTGAAACGAGGGAGCCAGCCATTTGAATATTGGGGGTCTAGCAATTGAGGCAAGAGGGACAGCCAGTGGAACGGCCCTGAGGTGGGTGCTTGCGTGGCTTTTGGCAAGTTGGCACAGCAAGAAGGCCGGTGTGGGGAGGCAGGGGGCGCTCAGGGGAGCATGGGTAGCGGGAGGCTAGGCAGGCTGAGGAGAGCAGTAGGAGAGGGGTCTATGAGGAAGGTAGTATTGTTAAGTCCATTTTACGTGGGGAAACTGAGGTATAGAGACACTAAGTACTAAGTGTGGAGACTGGGCTACACCAGGCCACCTGCACTTAATCATAGAACACTCCTGCACGCCCCATGTTGGTCTTCACTTGGCGCAGGAGCTGGGGCGGGGCTGGGTCACCTCACCAGGCCTCCACAGGCTCGGGTACGTTAGGATTTAAGTGTATGTGAAGAAAAAAAGAAAGGCAGACTTATAATACTATGCCTACATTTGAGGGGTTTTTTATTTTAAAGATTTTAGTTATTTGAGAGAGAGAGGAAAGAAAAAAGAGAGCATGGGGTGGGGAGGGGCACAAGGAGAGGAAGAAGAAGCGGACTCCCTGCTGAGCGAGGAGCCCAACATGGGGCTCCATCCCAGAACCCCAAGATCATGACCTGAGCTGAAGGCAGCAGCTTAACAGAGTGAGCCACCCAGGCGCCCCCACATTTGAGTTGTGTGTGGGTGGGAACCATGCTTTACCAGCAGCCCCAGAACCTTGCGCAGAGCTGGGCATATTGTAGTTGCTCAGTGTTGGCAGAATGAGTGGAAGAATATTCATTTTAAAGCAGAGACTGATATTTCTAGGGAGGCCTACAGTCTATCAGGAGGTTAGGATTCTTGCTGTGGGAGGGATCCCTAGAGACCAAAGTTCAACCCCACTGGTCTGCGGCTGAGGACACGGCAGGGCGACAGAAGGTAAAGAACGCAGCTGTGTGGGAACGTGGCAGGGTGTGCCAGACTTCGTGTTGGTGCTCCCCAGAACTGGAACTGCCAAAGGCTCTTCTCTGGATTGGAGCCACGTGCACTTAATCTGGAATTGGGAGCAGTGAGCCATGAGGAAGACCCCCGTGCAGAAAAAAATCTGAGAAAAACGGGATGTTTAGGAGTCAGGGCTGGAGAGCTTGGTCTCAGATAAAGTCAGATTAGCAAGGGAAGGGAAGAGGAGATGGTCCGGCAGAGCTTCCCCCTCCACCCCACACCCCTGCATTCCCTGACCACCTGTTCACGCCCCCATCCCCCCATCCCAGATCACCTCCACCTGTTCTCCGCCCCTCCCCCCCAGCTTCTCCAACAGAGGCACTGATGTGCCCTTGGCCCCATGGGAATACGCAAAGACATTGCACATTTTTCTTAACCCAAAGGTGTTTGGACGGAAAAAAGAACTCAACTAGAATAGTTGAGCCCACCCAGGGGGCGCCTGGGTGGCTCAGTTGGTGAAGCATCTGCCTTCGGCTCAGGTCATGATCTCAGGGTCCTGGGATCGAGCCCTGCATCGGGCTCCTTGCTCAGCGGGGAGTCTGCTTCTCCCTCTCCCTCTGCCCCTCCCCCTGCTTGTACTCTCTCACTCTCTGTCTCTCTCAAATAAATTAATAAAATGTTTTAAAAATATGTTTTAGGGGTGCCTGGGTGGCGTAGTTGGTTAGGCGGTGGACTAGTTTCAGTTCAGGTCCTGGGATTGAGCTCAGCAGGCAGCCTGCTTCAGGATTCTCTCTCCCTCTGCCTCCTGCTTGCTCTCGTGTGTTCGCTCTCTCTCTAAAATAACTAAATAAATCTTTTTCTAAAAAAAGAATATGTTTTGGAGCTTGCCTTTTTTTAAAAAAAGATTTTATTTATTTATTTGGCAAAGAGAGAGAGAGCACAAGCAGGGGGAGCGACAGAGGGAGAGGGAGAAGCAGACTCCACGCTGAGCAAGGAGCCGGATGCAGGGCTCGATCCCAGGCCCCTGGGATCATGACCTGAGCTGAAGGCAGCTGCTTAACCAACTGAGCCACCCAGGCCCCCTGAGCTTGCTTTTTATACTAAAACAAACTTGGAGATAATACGGAGTACGATGTGCAAGTAAGTATGTACATGCCCATTCAAAGTAAAGCAGAGGCCTGAAATGGAAGTATTTGAGTGAGCTGCGCTGAGTGTTGTCTGTCCCCTCAAGCCTCTGCTCTTGCAGGTACCCCAGGAGGAAGGTTGAGAAGTACTGCTTGCCCATCACCACTCCACTTCCTCACCCACCGTTTGGAACTGAGCCCGCTTCAGAATGGGGGCAGGGGGCAGGTCAGCCACAGCGCAGAAAGACTATCCAGAGAGGACCAGAGCCCTGGCAGAGACCATGGGCCACACCCTCCGACAAGCTGGCAGAGCCCTCCCGGGACAGGAGTGGGTATGTAGGGAGGGTTGGTTTCTAGGTAAAAGTGTCTGGAGCTTCCTGGTGGCAGCGGCGGAAGGGGATGAGTGTGTGTCCAGAGGGGCTGGGAGGTGGCAGGTTTCAGCAAGAGGAGGCCTGAGCCACCGGCCCGGGCTGGTCCTGGCACCCAGTGCTCCTCCCAGGGCCTGCTGTGGACTCAGTCTGCTCACCATCGCCACCCAGGAGACCTGGCCCGGGTGTCAGTCAGAGGGGCGGCAAGGGAGGAGGGCTGAGAGGGAGGCAGGTCACTGGCTGAGAGCAGGGCAGGGACACGGGAAGGATCAGTCCTGGAGACAGGGTGGAAAGGGAGACAGGGTGGGAGGGAAGGGTAAAGCCACGAAAACTGGGGCCTGGGTGGGGCTGGGGAGGCTCTGAGGGACGTGGAACTTCCTGGAGTTTCTCTCCGATCTTGGAGACAGTATTTCTGAGCGAAGGAGTTTACTGAGCAAAGGACTTTCTGATCTCTGAGGTGGGAGGACTGGGCCTGTGGGACAGTAAGATTAGGGGAAGAGGAAGGGCCCTGGGGCATCTTGTTCCTTAGCCATTTGAAGATAGGGTGGTACGGAGGAGGGAAGGGCCCTGCTCTGTGTGTTGGGGGATGGACAAAACGGCCTTTAGTCTTGTGAGAATATACCAACATTCCTGGGACACTGCTCTAGGAACTTTACCTGGATGGACTCATTTAATCCTCAAAACAATCCCTCGAGGTGCGTATTTTATTATTGCCCATTTTATAGATGAGGACACTGAGACACGGAAGGGTTAAGTCCCTGGTCTGTTGGAAATCCAAGATGTTGTCCAAGAATCCGTGAGGAAATCAGGCAAAAGATATAAACAGAGAGGGCTTCAAGTTCATTCATTCGTTCGTTCATTTGTCCATTCATTCATTCATTCATTGGACGGATACCGGGTCTGCCAGCTCCGTGTGCTGGGTTTCTGTGACCTGCTGTAGTTCTCCCACTTTCCAGGTGTGGGAACTGAGGCTCTGAGGGGTGACTTGAGAGCTCAAAGTTATATAATACTAGATCACGGCCACAGAGCAAGTAAGTAGCAGAACTAGAATCCATTTGGGTCAGGGTGACTCTTTGGGCCTGAGAAAGAGCTCTCGTTCTTGGGGCAGATAAGCCCACAGATCAACTAGGAACTGCAGGAAAATAGGAGGTAGAGTGTGTTTCTAAAAGAAATCCAGGGACTTTCCTGCAAGCGTCCCTTCCCTTTCGTGCTCAGCTCTCTGGAAGGCGGGTCTCTAACCCTGCCAGGAGGGGGTGCTCTGCCCAGCCAGGGAGGACCAGAGAGGCAGGTAAGGGAGGGAGGAGTAGGAATGATTACAAAACAACATCACGTTGTTGATGGGACAGGATGGACTCTGGGCAGCGCTTGGCTCCTTTTCCCCTCCGCCCTTTCTCCCCCAGCATGCCCCCTGATGTCGCCCGCAGGGTTGGCCGCCTCTGTCCTCTGCCTCCTGAGCCCCCTGCCTCCAGCTCTGTCCTGCTCCTCCCGCCAGGAGCACGCCACACCTGGTCCTTGCAGGTTATCACACCAGGTGACTTCCTTGCCTTCCGAGAACCTGGTGGCCCATCTCCCCCTCAGGGCTGGCCCCTCCCCCACTGGTTTCCTCAAGTGGAATTCCCCCCAAGGGAGTAGCACCGATTGCAACAGGGACAAGCCTTGGGAAGGTTTCGGATTTAGGGTGAAAGGTGGCTTTGGAAAGTTCTTAAGGGCCATGCCCAGGGGCAGGACTGGCTTAGGCCTGGGGTGGGGGAGATCGAGAGTAGGGAAGGGGGCATGGGGATGGGAGGTGTTCTCTGCCCTGGAGCTGGCCAGACTGGGGCACCTGGATGCCCTTCACCTTCTCTCCAGCCCAAAGTGAGGGCCCAGGGCACAGTGGCTACTGGGCACAGGGACCCGGGCCTTGGGCCCCAAGCTTAATAGCCTTGTCCTGGCCCTCTCCCAGCCAGATCCCCCCTGACCAAGAGTGAGGACTCCATGAAGCCAAGGGGAGCTTGACACAATCCCCTTTGTAGACTACAGAACCCCAGAATTGCCTGAGTCCACTCTCAGGGTCTACACAGGCTTTTTCCTTTACTCCATCTTTTCTCAGCCCCAGGGTGTGGCTGTTTGGGAAGGGGGTGAGGTTGGTGGAGCAGGGTGAGGATGGACCTGGAACAATGGGCTAGGGTACCCAAACCCATGTGCATGAGCTCCCTTTCCTGGTGCAGGACAGAGAAGAGAGAGTTTTAGAGGCTGGGGCCTCCATTTATGCTCCCACCCTGGCTTACCAACTCACCCCCATCATCGCTCTTATCCTACCTCCTGGAACCCCCAAGCCCCAGTAGATGCCCATCTCCTTATCACCTTCTGATTTGCACTGGAGAAAAAGATGTCCAAATGAAGTGGAAGGTGAAGTTCACGGGCAGCCCTCCTGCTAGAGTCTCACCTTCTGGACGGCTTTTTGGCATAAGCATTTAAGAGGTCCGTTTGGCTCAGAGTTGGAGTGAGGGGCAAGGACTCTCCTTTGCCTCCCCTCACCAGCATGCTCTGAGTTTGTGGCCCTAATGGGACCCGGCAAACTCCACGGCCTCTAAGAGGTGACATCACCTTGCCTTAAATGATCCCCTAGCCTCTTCTCCCCTCCCTGCTCTTCTCAAGAATATCTCTGACCCCCTAGTTCCTGCCAGTGCCACCCATTTCCAAGGAAGCAGATGGCCTAGCCCCCTTCTGTCCTTGCCCCCCTCCCCCAGGGTCCCTGAACTGTGTGGTCCTCAGCACCCAGGGCCCAGGGGGCTGGCCGAGAAGGAGGGGAGGCAAGCCCAAGCCAACTCTGGGGTCCTCCAGGGAGAGAGGGTATGTAAATCTGGCCTCATCCCCTTTCCTCCAGCCCTGCTGTCAGCTGGCCAGCCCCATCCCTTAGAGCAAAAGTGCTTCCATGCGGGAGGGAGGGAAGCCTGCTCAGCGGGAGAAAGATGGAGCTGGTCCCCCCACGTGTCAGTGAACAAATTGGGCCAATTTGGTGTGATTAGTGAAGAATTCACATCTGGCCAGCAGAGTCCATCCCCCCCCCCCCCCCAGCCCAGCCTGGCTCCTGCTCACCATTAGAAGCTATTTTCTCTGACGGCTCCATTCGTCTCTGTAGTGGGGGATTTGACAGCTCCCTGCCCAGCCTGGGGGGCCTGGCTCTGAGGGAGAGGCCCAAGGCCAGGCTGCTTGCCCACCCCCTTGACCTGATGCCATGAGGGATGCCATGCTCCACGCAGGGCCCAGGCACCTGCAGGTCCCATTTCTGCTGTGTGTGTGTAGACCTATAGCCAGGCAGGGCCTGGGGAGCAGCATCTCTATGCTTCCCCACCATCTTGCACAATAATGGTTATGCTCTGAGATCAACAGAGACGTGTGTGTGCGTGTGTGTGTGTGAGAGAGAGAGTGGTGGGTGGGGGGAGGCAGGGGTCTGGTGCTTCCTAAAAGAAAACAGCTGGGCCTGTATAAGGGAGGGCCCACCCCGCTTCCTTCACCCCTTCCCTGCCCCTCCCAGAGACCCGGCTGCTGCTACCCCTCAGGAATGCCTGTGGACGGCTATTGCACAGCTGGAAGGCTGGACCCCAGAAGTGTCTTCCAGGTAGTGCCATTGGGGGGTGTGGCCTTCAAAGCCTTGGGTCTTCCTCCCCCAGCAGTGACCCCAGGTTGCCTGTGTCGAAGGCAATTTGGGGCTATTTAAAGAAGCCTGACCTAGAGGTCACCTGGGCAAATCTCCTCCGTGGGGAATTACCACCAGATGGCAACATGGGGCTGGTCTCCTGGAAGGTTCTCCCTAGTTGCTGGGGAATGCCAAGGCTCTGCTGGGGCCTGGATGGTGTGCATGGGGGCAGGGGTCCAGGACCTCAGTCCTTGGATGAGAATTCTCCTTGGAAGAGGGATAAGTGCGGGAAGGAAGGGGTCTTAGACTTCAGCATGGGGTGGGTGGGGGGTGGGAGGCTGCTTTTCGTTGCGAGGTTATATTGTTTGGGGGGTAGGCAGAAGCTTCTGAGGCCTCCAGCATTTTTCCACTGCCGCATAGATATCTAAAGAAAACCAGGCGGAGTGAGGGGTCAGGCATCTGCAATCTCTCCAATCTCCAAAGCTGCCCTGAGAAAGGGGGACCAACTGTCCCTGTTTACCCCAGACTGGGGGCTTTCTGGGATGTGGGACTGGCAGTGCTGAAGTCACATCAGACGTGGGCACGCTGGGACAACTGGTCACCTGTACTTCAACATAAGCCCCAGAGACCAGGCAGAGGGATGGGGGACAGAGCAGTTCTTCTGAGGTCTCTTGCCTGATTTCTTTTTTTTTTTTTTTAAGATTTTATTTATTTATTTGACAGAGAGAGAGATAGCAAGAGCAGGAACACAAGCAGGGGGAGTGGGAGAGGGAGAAGCAGGCTTCCCGCCGAGCAGGGAGCCTGATGTGGGGCTCGATCCCAGGACCCTGGGATCATGACCTGAGCCGAAGGCAGATGCTTAACGACTGAGCCACCCAGGTGCCCCTCTTGCCTGATTTCTTATTTGATTTTATTTCATCCTTACCCGAGTTTAGCCTGATGCCTTATTATTTGTAGCCTTCTTTTCAAGGTCATGTGTCGGGTGTTGGAAGATGTTCTGATGTGGGGGGCCGATGGGGTTGGGGGTGAGTGGCATGGCAGTTCATCTCCTTCATGCTGGGGGCCACGGGCTTGGGGTCCTCGGCCCAGCTGGCCTGCTCTGCGGGGCACCGACAGCTCAGCACCCATTTCTACCTAACAGATGAAACTTCAGAACACCCACTGTGTGTGGTTTCTGCAGTTATTATCCCATTTCAGAGATGAGAGAACTGAGGTGGAGTCACTGGCCCCACGGCTGAGTTGAGCGGAGAGTGAAGCAGGGTCTCCTGGGTATCGCACTGTCCCACATGGCATCTCACCGCATTTCCTGTTCCGGCAAAGATGGCCGTTTTCTTGAGGTCAGGAATAAGCCCTCGGCCCCAGGTCAGGGCGAGGCTGCTGCTTCTCCCCTGAAGATGGCCTCAACACCACTCGTCAGACATTAATGACATAGTTAACTGAGGACTGAGAAGGGGGAGCACCGGGCAGGATTCCAAAGGCACAGAAGGGCTTCGTTAAATCTAGATAGCAGACCACACTTCTACCTGTTCTCCCAGCAGTGACTGGCATCCAAGAGATGGCGCCTGAAGAAGCCCGGATGGGAAGGAGGTGCCTGGGAGGCCTTGCGGAAGGAGAGAGACCAGCGGGCAGAGCTGTGCTCCCCTTGTCCTGGAGCCAGGCTGCTCTGGGGCTGGTCCCCACCTGCTCCTGCCCTCACCCACCTCTCCTCCACATGCCCCTTCCCCCTCAGCCTCCCCTTCCTCTCCTCTGCACACAAGCCCAGCGCTCTTGGAACCCAAACAGAGAGAGGCTGGAAGCCAGAGCTGAGCTTGCACTTCAAATTGAGCTTGAAGTGCCAGTTCGAAGGGGCACTGGAACATTCTCAGGAGGGTTCTTTGCTGGCTTCCTGGGTCTGATGACTCTGGCTACCGAGGCATTTGGGAAGCTGTGTGGTTTAGGACTAGGTGGCCGAGCTCCTTTTTCTGGGCTGCCCCAGATGCTCCTTTCCCAGAGGGCTTTGGGGGTGGGGGTGGGGGTTGGTCCCCCAGAAGGGGCAAGGGTCCAGCCTCACACCCTAGTCTGGAGGAGGGGTGCTGAGCCTTGGGGGGAGCTCCACTTTGGGGACAGGCTCTTTAGGACAAGGACCCCACTATGAAGCTACTGTCTCTCATTAGTCCTGTTGGCCTTCTTGGAGAACCCCCAGGCCTAGGAGTGGAGGAAGTGCATGTCCACCGTCTTCTCGGAGAGAAGAGCACTTCCTCCTGTCCTGACGTTTGGTGTCCGTCTTGGGGAAGCCTGAGGGTGGGGTGCTTGCCTGTTTACACCCTGTTTGAGTTTGCTGCAAGCCTGTTTCCACCAACAGGCTCCAGGAGAGATCAAAGGCAAGGGCTGGTGAGTTCAGGGAAGAGGAATTGAGGATGGCCATTGTGCCACCATGTAATGGGAGGGTTGAAATTTATGTGGATAGCTGGAGCCAAGGGAGGACACGGGGGACAGAGGCCAAATTCCCAGGGCCCTGGGCCTTGACCTGGCTGTGCCCACCCTGCCCGGGGCATCTTTCCATCCCTGAATCCTGACCTCGTGGCCAGGCTGCGTGCCAACCGTCCTCTGTCCCCCAGCAGGGCTGTCCTGGTCCCTCTCTGGGCACAGGGCTCCCTGCAGAGCGCGGGGCCGCTGCAACCCGCGGAGAGGAGGGGGATCGGCGAGCCGGCACTGCCCTCCCGGCGGCCGCCCCCACCCCTGCGCGGCGGGAGGCCGGGCGGGGAGGGAGGCCGGGCGGCCCGCGAGGGGCTCCGGCGCGGCGGCGGCTGTCACTCACGCACTCACGCGGGAGGAATGCAGACGGCAGGGCTGCCCTGTGGTCACGTCTCCGCCCCACCGACGGAGGTAGGCGCCCAGGTACCCAGCCTGTGGGCCTTGGGAGCCCGCCAAACTGCTGATGAAAGGCGCTGCAGATTAACCCTTTCTTGGCCGCACCCCCTCGCTGCCGCCGCCTGCCGGGTGGTCGCCGACCGCGAGGAGCGCGAGGCTGGCGCACCGGCTGAGTGGGCGGCCTCGCCCCGGGGCGCTGGCCTCGGGCCCCTTCTGTTCGGGGTGGGGGGCGCCCAGGGACAGACGATCACCCCCTGCCCCCCGGGCCTCCCCTCCGAGCCGATGTGTCCCCTCCTGAAAAGCCCCTGTAGCTCAAGGGCACTGGACAGAGAGTCCAGAAATTCAGGTGTTCCTCCAACACCCACATCTGAAGAGCCGAGAGGGTCAGCTGGGCGGATGGACGCAGGGAAGGTGGGCGCTCTTTCTCCAGGGTGTAGCATTTCGGGGTCAGCCTTCTTTATTTGCGTCTGGCTTAGTAGCAACCTACATTTCTGCCCCCAAGCAGAATCTCAGGCAGATGCCTAGTATATAAATCAAAGTGGAAGGTTTCTGGCTGGAGTAGGGAGTGAGGTCCGCTCTCCCTCCCACCCAACTCCTGAGACCGCCTAGACAGGACTCCAAGGAACACAGTTTGGAAAGCTCTCAGATCTAGGTATGGCATTGAGTGCCTCTGACAGCTCTCTCTTCCTTTTGTCGGCATCTGCTGGGCGATGCCAATGCATCTCTGTTCAGAGGGGGCATTGCCAACCAGGCGTTTGCTCCTTGGCCAGGGCTTGCTGTGGGGGCATTCTGTGAGGCCCTGAGGTCTGGGCTTCTGCCTCTGGGGTCCGGGGGCTGTGTGCCGTGCTCTCCACGGAGGGCCCTGCCCTCGACCTGTGATTATCATTCAGGGGCCATGCCCTGGGGCCTGTGTTCTCCCTCTACACCCTGCATGTTGCTGGACCCAATGCCTCCCCACCACCCCTGTGTCTCCCAGACCCTCCTCTCTGCCCTTCTGCTGAGAGTTGCAGGAATCCAGGTATGCATGGGGCTATCTGGTGGGCAGGGAAAGGAGGGCAAAGCTCTTGGAGCTAGACCTGCCTCAGAGTTCAGATCTCTCCCCCTCCCCACCCCCTAATGACAAGTGCATCTCCCAGAGACCAAAGCACTTTGTTAACCCTCACTAACTGACCCTCTGCCCGGGAGCTCCCAGATCCCGTTCCCATCTTCTCCAGCCTTCCTGGGGAGCCTGCTCCCCACCTATGAAAGGTGGGGGTTCCAAGAGGAGAAAGAAGTCAAAGGTCCAGTCAAGAGACAGTGCCAAGTGGGGGCAGGAAGCCAGGAGGCCCGGCACTACGCTCTAACCCCCACCCACTCACTCTCCAGTGGCCTCTGTGAGCCTTGCCACCCTGGGGGAAGCTAAGCCTCCCTGAAGCTGGGGTTCGGGAAGGGCAAGGGGGCAGACGCTTCGGCTATAGTGGGACAACTGGAGAGTAGCCGTGAGGAAGGACGGCGAGTCTGACATACCATGGCCAAATAGAACTCATCTTCCTCCAGGATGGCGCCTTGGCTATGCCTTATCCAGCCTAAAGGCATCACATCTCTAAGACAGTGCACTAGAATCTAGAAGCCACCCCTCTTCACCATCCAACAGGTCACCCAACCTCACCCTTCCTGCAGCATTAGTAGGTTAGGAGGTGCCTGCTTTTCTTTCCACTTGGATCCCTCTGGACCCAGCTGAGGCCTTTTTAAACCAATCCCTGAGACTATCGCAACCATGGCTGGTTCCCCTGGCTCCAGGGGAGCACACCCCCTACCCCCCACCCCATCCCTCCTTCCCGCTGCACTAAGAGGGATCTCAGAACACAGGTTGGAACATGCCACTCTCATGCTCAAAAACCTTTGATGGCTCCCCATTGCCAGCAGGATAAAGTCCCAACGTTGCCTGGTATTTACAGCCCGCCCTGATCAGGTGCCAATTTACCTTTCCAGCCTGGGCCCCCGCTATGTGCTTCACCCTCTTCAACTCCAGCTACATCCAGTGGCTTGTTTTACGCTAGTCCTGCTGTGTACCTCCATGGCCGAGCGCCTTGGCTCACAGACAAGCTTGTCCCTGGCACTTAGGGTGTTGTGGGGAAGAAGGATTAATCACATAATCCCGTAAATAAATATATCCTTACAAACAGCGATTAAGTTCAGGGTGTCATTAGAAACACAAGGAGAAGCTATAATGGGGGTGGGACCGATTTAGACTGGGGACTCAGAGAAAGCTTCTAGGCAGAAGACGCACTGTTGGGTGTTGGATTCAAGTTACCTTGTGCTTCTCCATGCTTGGGGAGGTTATCTTTGATCTTCTGTTGGGATGACTTTCCCCCTCTGCACACCCACATTTCTTGGCATCTCTGCCTAGCTTGTGTTTCATTCTGTCTTGTGTATTGCGGTCCCTAGATGGTGAGCAACTGAGGGAAGGGAGTGTTGCTCGGTCGTGCTTAGAATACCATCATTCGGCGCACAGCAGATCCGGAACACAGTAGGCCTTTAATGAAAGCGTTTTCGTTTCTGTGGTGAGGATGTGGAGGCCTCGGCATTGAATGCTCATGGAAGTAGACCTTAAATCAGGAGACGTTGTCTGAGAGGTAGTGAGTCAGTGAGGTTTGAAGCCAAGGGTGGATGAGATGGTCTTCGGGTCGCCCCGCTCTCCCAGCTCGGTCCACTCTCTGTCCGAATGACTCCCAACTGATACTTCCCAAGTGCCTCTGAATCCTTCCAGTTCTGGCCTAGGAAACGGCATTCCGTTGAGCCCAGGTCCCCTCCTCCCTAATCCCTCACCACCACCCCCCATGATCCATACTTGGATAGAGTGGGGAGTGGTACGGAGGGGGTTCTCTTTCCTGATGGGAGACTGAGTGTCATCGGCAGTGACTCTGGGCTTCCTTCAGCAACCCCCCCCCCCCCCCCCCACCATGGTCCCCACCACCCCAGACTGTCCCCTGCAGGCGGCTCTGCTGGCCTGACGGCAGGTCTTCCCCTTGGTGGCACCCCCACCACTAAATGCCAAGCATTTACTCGGGGCCAGAGCACAGAGGGAGAGAAGGGGTTAGCCTGCCTGGATTTGAGGAGGGAAGGGCGGAGGGAGATTGATTTCGGAATGACCCTAATCTAGAAGCTGCCTCTCCACACACACCGTCCTCCCCCTACCTCACCCTTCCCAGAGCAGAGGACACCAGGCAATTCCCCAGGTTTTCCAGGGCTCTCCAGATTCCCCAGGGACTTTCCCATTAATAGACAATTTTGGATCTGAGCAAGCAGTGGGGTGAGGCTGTGGGGCCCATCAAGGTGCTGGGCTAACCCATCAAATCCCAGCCTCGTCCCCTTGGGCCAGGTTCTGTGGGTAAGCTCCCCCTGCACGTGAATCCTCCAGTCTGATGGTGACTCCCTTGCCTCAAGTCTGAGGGCATAGGCCTGGCCCCTGTTGTAAGGATACTCCCAGGGTGCTGAGGGGCAATAGGATGCAACCAGGACTTAGAGGCTTCACCCCTCCATGTGGGGCTGCAGCCAGAGAGCCCCAGCAGGCAGTCCCAGTCAGACCCGCTCGCCCCCTCCGTTCGTTCCTTTCCTCGGAGGAGCCCTGTATGGTAGTCTCCCAGCACTCCTTCTCACTGCAGAGGCCAGGTGAGCCGTGGTGCCCGCAGTGCAGGTGGCAGGTGGGGAGAGCGGGGGAGGAGGAATGTGCCTGGGGCCAGGCAGGATGCCACCAGACGGTCCCAGCAACCCCACCCCCTCCCCGTGACCTGCTCACACTGCTGCCTGCCTGCCTTGGTCCTGGTCCCTATGCCGGAGGTCATGGCCAAGTCCTGGTTTCCAGCTACCCATTCCCGGGAGGAGACCCGGCCTCCAGACACATGGGGCATCTTGTGGGGCATGAGTCATTGCTGCAACTGCCATTTTAGGAACACTGGCCTTGGACTGGTTGTTTTTTGTTTTGTTTTTTTTAATTTTTTTAAAGATTTTATTTATTTATTTGACAGAGAGAGACATAGCGAGAGAGGAAACACAAGCAGGGGGAGAAGGAGGGGAGAAGCAGGCTTCCCGGCGGAGCAGGGAGCCCGATGCGGGGCTCGATCCCAGGACCCCGGGATCACGACCCGAGCCGAAGGCAGACGCTTAATGACTGAGCCACACAGGCGCCCCCTTGGACTGGTTTATTGAAGCCCCACAGTTAAATACGAGATTCCTCCCATTTTACAGGTAGGGAAACCAAGGCCCAGGGTGATGAAGTCACTGATGCAGCCTATCTTGTGCAGGCTGACATGGAGAAGCAGTGGGTGGGGCGTCCTGGGGTATCAGAGGGAGAGATTATCTTTTTTTTCTTTTTCTTTCTTTTTTTTTTAAGCACACAAGCAGGGGGAGCGGCAGGCAGAGGGAGAAGCAGGCTTCCCACTGAGCAGGGAGCCCTATGCGGGGCTCCATCCCAGGACCTGGGGATCATGAGCTGAGCCGAAGGCAGAGGCTTAACCGACTGAGCCACCCAGGCGCCCTGGGAGAGATCATCTTGAGGACCCACAGCCCCCATGAGGTTGAGAGAGGGGCAGGCGTTCAATCAAAGGGTCCTTCGCAGCCCAACAAGGAATTTTTCCCTACAGGGAGAGGGATTAGGCATGGGTTGGGAATGGGGACAGAAGGGCAGCAGGCCAGCACCCACACCAAGCCAGGGACCCTGCACTGAATGACCTCCACCCACCTCCTCCCCTCACCCTTCCTGAAGCTGAGGGAGTCCATGGTGGCCCAGGTGCTCCACTGCACGGGCCCAGGGCAAGCATCCCTGACACCCCCCCCCCCCCAATTTGCCTCATGGTCTTCTCCTTGCTGATGCCTCAGAACATGGGCAGGGGCCCAGACCAGTGAGTCCAGGGCAAGACTACCCAGCTTCGCTCTCCAATCTGTCTGCTCCCTCTCCCCACCCCACTCCCCGCTCCCTCCCCACCAGTTTCCCTCCCAAACACTCACTCATTCATTCCCCAGACCACCTACAAACCACCCATTTGCCTGGACCACACAGCTCCTGCCCAGCTCAGCTCCCAGGGATAATGGCCACGCCACCCCCACCCTTCCAGGACCCACCCCCAAGCCTAATTACCACCTTGGCACCTCCGGGGCAGGCGAGGGGGCCATTGACCTCCGTTTATGCTTGGAAATCTCTTGGGCACAGGACGCTTGTTTTCCTCTGGACATCAAGGGGCAGGAGCAAATTAGAGACCCTCAACTGAGCCCCTCTCCGGTCCCTCCCACCCCACCGCCCAGTCTCTGAGCCCAGGTTACTGGGGCAGGGCAGGAAGACAAGATTGTGGAGACCCTGTTTGATCCTCTGTCCTCTGGGCACAGTGAAAGGATGGAAGAAGGGACAGACCTAGCTGCCCTCAGGTGCAGGTCAGGGAGGGCTCCCCAGAAAGAGCATTGGACCAGAAGTCAAAGACTGGAGTCTAGTTCAGAGCCCTACTGCTCACCTGTCCCCACCCATTGGGCCTCAGTTTCCTAGCACATGAAAGAAAGGAGGAGCTGATGTCCACAGTCTCTGAGGGCTCTCCTGGTTTGGGACCTTGAACCCCAGGGAAGTGACTGAGAGGTGCTGACCGCGGGTCTCTGCACTGCTGAGGGACCCCAAGCGAAGAATTGGAGAAAACGACGTGGATGGAGGAGGCAGCTGGAGGAGGGCAGGAGGGCAGGACCAGGAGACAGAGCAGGGTCGACGCTGGGCTTGAGCGGGGACTGGGCGCCAGGCCAGGTAAGGAGTGCAGAAGTGGGGAAGTCCCTCATAGGCCTCTGGACCTGGTGTGTTCTGCCCACTCCCCCCCCCCCCCCCCCCCCCCCCGCACACACATCCCTTGTCAGCAAGGCAGTGGCAAGAGACGGCCTCCTTGAAGTGGCTTGTGACCCCAGAGGGGCCCTCTGCCTTTCCCTCTGCAATGTCCACACTGACCCGAGTCCCAGGAGCTGCTCCATGAGGGAAGGGACCAGTCTAGTTCTAGTGCCAGGATGGGCCCTGGCTTGGAGCAGAAGCCCAATGAATGTGAGCTGAATGAATGAGGACAGACAGCTTCGGGGAAATGGAGGCAAATGCAGCCGTCTGAGCTTCCCTGTGGCTCCGGGGGTTGGGGCAGGGAGAGGGGAGAGCAGTGGGCGGGGGTGGTGTTGGTGGGTTCAGCCTCACCACGCAGAGCTGAGCCAGGCCTAGGCCCTGGGGGCCAGGGCCACCAGAGCTGGGCCAGGGCGGATGAGGTGGTCTTTGTGGGGTCCCTCGCAGGATCCCTCCTTCCCCCATAATTACTTCTGATTAGCTTCACCGCAACAGCCAGGCTGGAAAGAGAGGGGTGTTTGGGACATGGGGGGAGGGGACAAGGTGGAGCAGAGCACTCAGGACAAGCCAGGATCCCCAGCTGAGTGCATGCACATGCGCGCACGCACGCACACACACACACATACACACGCACAATCTGGAAAATTCCAAGAGAGCCCCATCTACACAGGCCTAAAAGCCGCAGTGATCCAGATCCAGGGAAATCAGGCCCTTTAGACAACTCACCCTTATGTATTAACTCAACATATCCCCTCGAAAGTTCCAGGGTGAGGGGAGGTGGGCACAGCTTCTAGGCCGAGGGCAGCAGGGAACAGAAGAAGCGCTTCAGGCCAGAAGGGAGCTTTGGCAGGGAGGTCCACCACCACAACTCAGGGCCCAACCTGGAGGAGTCCCTGGAGCCCCTTGCCAGTACTCAGAAAATGCCTCCCGGTGCGCAGCCGCCCTTTCCGCCTGCTTGTGTTAAGCTGAGGGATCTGCAGACAGATTCGCTGTGTCCCCCGCCCTCACCCACCCACTCCTCTTAGGACAATTCATGCTAGGGCCTTCTATGGAGGCCAGGAGGCTTGGGTCCCCTCCTCTCTAACCTGGGGGCAGGACTCTCCCTCCCACTTTCTCAGCAAGCCAAGCAAGGAACTATAGCTCAGGTCGCTCAGATTCCCCCAGTCTGAAAAGAACGAACCCCTGCCCTCAAAGAGCCTCTAGTCTGATGGGGGTGGGGGGAACACAAGAGATAAACAGAACGGATACTCCCCGACCCTGTCTCCTCCCCGCTCCCAGAAGGGAGCTGAGCTTGGAGAGGTGTCAGGGACCATAGTGCCGCATCGCTTTGGGCAAGGCACGCAGGCTTCCCGGAGGAGCGGCTCCCTGGAGGCGGTGGGCTGCCTGGAGGAGGCGGCGGGGCCGGCCTGCGCGCGCCGAGGAGGCCGCCCCAGTGGCGCTCCCACGACCCGGGCAAGGCTGTCTGGGCGCCGTCTCCGGTCTCGGGGCCTGCGGTCAGGGCACCGCGGGGCCGTGTTTGAGCCGGTCAGCTCCCCGCGGAAATTACAGGGGCGCTCGGCGCTGCGGTCGCGCCCCCCGGGGCAGCGCCCGCTGGTTGGAGGCGTTTAAATTGAAAGCAGCTTTGGGGAGAGGGGGTGGGCGCGGGCCGCCGAGCAAGGGGAGGGGGCGGCCGGGCACAGCGACCCCATTGTCTGTGCCCGCCGAGGGGCGGGACCTTGTGGTGAGCGCGGCGCCCCCTCCCCGCGCTTCGGCCCCGCGCCCCCCTGCCTGCTCCCACACCGCCCAGCCCTCGCCCCTTCTCCACCTGGGGCTCCCCGCCCTCCTCTGGCGGCGTATGCGCGCGCAGACGCGCACACTTCCTCCTAGAGGCCCTCCCAGACTAACAAGCCCTGACAGCCTGGGGGTCCCTGAGTCAGAAGGTCAGGAGATGTGAGATGCGTCCTCTGATCCTCTCGGCGACCTTGGGCAAATCTCCTCCTTTCTCTGGGCCCCAGTGTCCTCTGTAAAAAAGTAGATGCTTCATTCACTCTCTCTGCCTACCTCTCTTCGTTATTTTAATGATTTGAGCCAACGTATGGAGAAGTGTTATGAAAACTATAAAAGCGCGGCAACCACCTGAGGAATAATAAATACCAAGAATACCGCCCGCACCCCGTTCCTATTCTTCACTGCGCAGGTTCACTTGAACACGGGTGTGTTTGTGCTGGAAATCTAGCGCGCCGGGGAAGGGGTGGGTTAGGAGTTAAGCAGCCAACCGCGTGGAGGGGGGAAATCATGGTGGACTTCTTGGAGGAGGGGAATGTGGAGCAGGGCTAGGAGGGCGTGAAGGGAGCAATCCTGGAAGAAGGAGAGACGTGTCTCTGCCTCTCGAAGGAATATCAGGAGAGGCAGGAGCCAGGAAGCAGGAGGGGCTTTGTAAGACGAACTCACTTGTCACACCTGGGGCCTGCAGCCAGAGAAGTGGCTTGGGGAGAGCTGCTGTTCACTCACGTGGTGGGTGACACATTTCGTGGGAAGACAGATTGGTGGTAGAGCCTGGTGCAGCCCTGGGTCTGTTGCCCCTGGAGTGTGGGGAGCTCCCCTTGGCCCCTTCCTGGTTCTGTTCCTGAGGGCATTGGGCCCCCAGAGGTTGGTCCCTGGGCTCAGAGCACCAGGTGCAGGACACTTGGCTTGTTGTTTCCTTTGCTTCCAGCCACAGCAGCGGAAGGTTGTTTGCCAGGCTTGTTGCCCAGGGACATGCCCACTTGTTCCACACCTGGCAGGGCCACATGTTCCTGCTCTATTTCCTGGAAGTTCCTAGTGGGCAGCCAGGTATGGGAACCAAGCCCACGGGGCCAGCTCCCTGTTCTGGGCGACTGACACTTACGCACTTGGTGGCAAATGGAGAGCTGAGCCTGGCCAGAAGGAAGAAGAATCTGTCAGGGCTTCCCGAAATGGAGATTGAGGAGCATCCCTGGAAAGGAGGGAAGAAGAGGGTGAGGCCAAGGGCGGAGGGAGGTGAGAGAGGCCAGGCCGTGTGTTTCCACCAGAGGAGCATCAGATAGAACTGGAATCCTTTTCTAGTCCTCTCCTCAGGTCAGACACCCCTCTGGGCCCCACCCTTCCTCCAGAGCCCAGAGTGTCTCAAAGGCCTACAAGAGAGAGGACTTTGATTTGGCAAATGGGATGTGATCTACCAATGGGCTTTGGGGCACAGACTGGAAAGGTCTGTCTGTCCTCTCTTACCTCCTCCCCTGGCCTGAGCAGCTGCGGAACCCAACTGCCCAGGCTAGCTCACTTACCTACCCCCCGCATGTCCTGCGTGCATGCCAGCCAGGCCCAGGACAGAGATGCCATGGAAAAGAACCAGGGAGCCCTGCAAGGGGTGGGGACTGTCCAAAGTGACCTGACTGGTTAGGGCTGGGCCACCCCTGATGGGAGAGCTGGCCAACCTCAAGGAGCCTCCCTGACTTCCAGGCCTGGGATCTACTGGACACAACCTCTCCTGGGAACAGGAGCCCAGAAGCTTCCTGGACACCACACTCTGGCATTAGCAACCAAACACTCACAGGACTCCACTCCCCATCCAGGCCAGGGGCCACCAAAAGCCCTCTGAGAGTGTGTCTCCTGCCGCTTTCCTCCTACCCCCACCCCCGACCCTCCCATCTCCAAGTCCCCACACCTCAGAGCCCAGACTGGCATCTGCACACACCACCCACCACTCAGACCACGAACGAGCCTTTCCTGAGCCCACCTCTTACAGGATGCCCATCAGGTTGGGCAGGGATGGGGAAGTGGGAAGCCACATACCAATGAGGCCTTGGCCTCCAGCCCCCACAGTGGGCCAGACCTGAAAGAGGCTGTGTCTTGTTTTATCCTTGCCCACCCTGCACAGCCCCAGGGTCCTAGAGGTCAGGGCTTTGAGCAACGGGGAGAGGATACTGAGGCTGAGGTCTCTACAGGCCCTGGCCCCCAGCTGACAGGCTCAGCATGGGCTTGGGGATGACTCCCCTAATTCAGACACCTCCTTGGGGCCAGGAATGGAACTTTGGGGAGAGGGAGTCAGGAAGAGGCTTCCTCACCCACCTGGGTCATCCTGGTCCCCAAAATGCCCAGAGGTAGCGCCACGAACAGTGACTATCACAGAGGGGTCCTTGCTCTTGGGAACTCCGGTCTGAGAGTTCCAGAAAGGGCAGGCTGGAGGAGAAAACCAGACAGTGAGAAGGTGAGCTGCCCTGAAGACCGTAGCCCTGTGGTCCTGAGAATACGGGACCCTAGGTTGTTAGGGTCCTGAGGTATTGCAATTGTAGTAAATGTAGTAAACATCATCATAAGAATAGGGCCCGGCACTGTTATAAAACCTTGCATGCATAGTTTCCTGCTCCACAGTGGGGGAACTGAGGCACAGAGAGGGTCAGTTAGCTTGTTCCCTGAGAGCGGTGGGACGGGGAACCCAACCCATGTCTGTCTGACTTCAGAGCCCGCCTGCCCAGCTGTTTCCCTGTAGCTTTTGTGACCCTAAACCTTGCTCTCTGTAGGGTCCCAGGTTCGGCAAATCACCAAGTCCAGAAACCAAGCCCTGACTCAGTGTCTCTTGTGGAAAAGCAGCAGGTGGGAAGGGTAGATCCTAGCAAGAGAATGAACTATGAAGACAACAGTCATCTGTCCTCCTCTGGGTCCCAGAAAGCTTCCAGGAGTAGGAGGATGGGCAAGAGAAGACGGAAGGGGCAGGGGGAGGAGGGGAAAAAGGTATTTCAAGATGGTTAGGAGGCATGGCCATTTTGTGGTTTGGTTTGGTTTTGCTTAAAATTTTATTTATTTTCTTTAGTAACCTCTACATCTAATGTGGGACTCAAACTCTCGACCCTGAGATCGAGAGTCACCCACTCCTCCCACCGAGCCAGCCAAGTGCCTCCAGACATGGCCATTTTGGACGGCAGGGTGGGTACTCAGAGAGAAATGACCTTGCTTGAGAACAGAGGATTGGAGGGACTCACGGGGGGCGTGGAAGAAGGGAGTCTGGTCTGGCTGCATTCCCTCCTCCAGCAGCCCATGGGCTCGGTGTCTGAGGATCAGACCCCAAGGGGCAGATAGGGCCATGTCCCATGACTCTGGCCGAAAGCCTCCAGTTTCTCATCCCCTCCCCCAGCTGCTCAGCCCTCTGCTCCAGGCTGGAGGCCACTTCCAGCCACTCTCAGGCTGAACCCCCAGGGGAAGGGCCTCAGCAGAACCCCCCCAGGGCTGATTAACAGCGCACAGCTGGAGGTAAACATCTGCTCTTCTCCTAGGGGAGGCCTGTCCTTGTTCCCCCAAAGGTATGGAGCCTGCAGACATCATCCCTCCCCACTAAGGAGACAGGAGGCTGGACAGAGAGAAGAGAGAAGATAAACATTTATCAAGTGTTAGCCTTCGGGAACAGCCCCGTTGTGCGGAGGGGAGACCGGAGCAGGCAGGGGCAGCCACTTTCCCAAAGTCCCACAGACCTCAAGACTCAACGTGCATTGGTCTGGCCCCAAATCTGGCTCTTCTCTGGCTCCGAGGGGCCAGAGGTCTGTGCCTAGCAGGTGTGTCTCCCCCGACTCCCGACCCCCACCCCCTGCCTCTGGCCCGCGGGTTTACCCATGAAGGAGCCCAAAACCACAAAGGAGCTGTGGTGTTGCCTGGGTCCCTCCCGGGAGGCAGGGCTGGTAGCAAGGGGGGCCCACTGCCCTCTTGTTGATCCTGCGCTTTTCAGCTTGCTGGCCAGTGGGCACCGCTGACTGTCCCTGAGGGCCCCACTTACATATCAGGCACTGGGGTCAGCAGATGACATGCTTAATCCTCTTAACGGCCCTATCGAGATAGGTCCTATCGCTCTCCCCACTTCACCGATGAGGAAATTGAGGCTCAGAAATATGAAGTAATGCTCAAGAGCACATAGCTGTAAGCAGCAGAGGTAAGATTTTATCCAGAATCCTCTCTTGTATCCCTTTGGTGATACAGTTGCTAGGGGTGTGTATCCATCTCCCTGAATTGGGGTCCAGCTAGGTTGGAAGAGCAACCCTTTCTTGCTGCCCTCTGACCTCCTCTCACCTCCCAGAGAAGGACTGGCCTGGGCTCTGCATCTGGGGGGTGCTGGGGCAGCAGGAGGAAATCGGACAAGTTAGGAATCCAGCTTCTGGTCTGCTCTTTCCCGTCATGTGTGGGAAATTCAGCCCCCTCTCGGGTCTGAAGGAAATGAGTTGCGGGATACAGCTGGCATTTGGAAAGCAGATAAAGGTGCAGGCTCACATCCTGCTACTTGCTTGCTGTGGGACCTTGGGAAAATCACTTAACCTCTCTGTGCCTCAGCGCTGACATCTATAAAATGAGGAAATAAGAGTACCAGGCTCCTAGGGATAAGGAGAGGATTGAACTGCAAAGAGTTTGCAGAGTTTGGAGTCGTGCCTGGCGCATGGTGAATGCTATTATTATTACTTATTATTACTAGAGAGAGAGAGCTTTTTAAAAAAGTAAGGCCTGGAAACCCAGGCAAGTCTATAAAAAGGACATGGTTGGTTTTGGGGGGGTCCAGATTTCCTAATTTTTCAATGCCCAGGGCTCCTGAGAGGGAAGGAAAGGGTGGATGGTTTCCAGGTGACATTCCTCCCTTCCCACCCCCATCCCCAGGAGGATAAAAATTCCTCACAGGTTTCTGTGCTTTCATGTGGAGCCTGCCAAGCCCTGGCCAGCATTCCTCTGCCCCTCCTGTTGGTTGGGGGCTGGTGGAGGGGGTCATCAGCCCCTTCTATAGCTGTGTGAAGTATGAGGGTGGGCGCCTGGACCTGAGGTCCCAGGTGGGAGCAGCTTGAAGCAGGTGGCCTGCCCCCCAGCGGAGGGACTTTGAGGCCGAGGACTCGGGGAGGAAGCCCATCTGGGTGGCTGTTCAGGGCTGCCTCCCCCCCCACACACACACACCAGCACCTGCAATGTGTGAGGATACCCATGATGGGGATGGGTCGGGCACTGGGGAGGATCCGGTCTGATCATTTCCTCCGCTGATAGGGCTTCATATAGACCCTGAGGGACATGCAGCGTTGCGCCAGGGGAATGAGCCTCGGCTCTTTCCCTGCTGCTGGAGCTCTCAGGCAGCTAGGGGGTGGGCAGGACCTAGAGAGACATCCAACCCAACTGGTCAGGGCTGGGGAACCAGAGGAGATGGAGGAGAATCTGCAGAGGTGGGAAGCAAGGGCGGGCTTCCTGGAGGAGAGGTTAGGAGGAATCAGGGCCTGGAAAGGGAGGATCCCGGCTAGAGCTTGCAGGCGGGGTGTGAGGGATATGGAAACCCACTCTTTTAACCCACCTTCTCAATGCATCCATGTTCTTCCATGCCCATCCACCCATCCCTCCATCCCTTGACCCATTTTATGTTTACATGTCTGCACAGGACTGGAAGAAGCCCTTTCCCCGTCAGCTGGAACAGTCCCACCACGGGATGGGTTGAATGTCAGGTAGTGAGCTTGCCGTCACTGAAGTTTTGTGAGCAGCCTTTGCAGGGAGGAGCCCCGCCCAGGGTGAGGGCTCCCTTAAGTGTCTTCCAAGATGTCCTTCCCACTCTGAAGTGCTTTGAAGTCCTCTGCTTCCAGTTCTGCCCGCTGAGAGCCTGGAGTGTGTGGCTTTCTCCCTCAAGCCAGCTGCTTCCCCCATTTCTCGAATCTCCTTCCCTGCTGTCTCGAACTCATCCCTCCTCCTGCTGGGCCAGGCCCCAGCACAGCCCATGTGGACTTCTATACCCCTCCTTCCCAGCCTCCCCACCTCCAGCCTGGCCTCTTTGCTGCAGCCAGGCTTTCTCCAAAGGACCGGGCTGGAAGTGTGGACTTCCCTTGCCCAAAAGCCTTCCATGGCTCCCCATCACCTGCAGAAAAACAACCAAATTCCTCCCTCTGCCTTTCGAGGCCCTCTCTGAGTGACGCCCAGGCTCTCACTGTCACACATGTCATGCGCTCCCCCTGCTGTGCCCTCCTCACCCCTCCTTGCCAACCAACTCACTCGGAAAACAACTACCACTTCCAGGCTCGGCTCAGAAACTGCCTCCTTGCTGAGGGGGCTGGTGCCCCACCAAGGCCGTGATGGAGTGGTTGGGGGTGGTTTTCTTGAGGGCAGGACCACTTCCTTTCATGTTTGTATCCCCCACACTCAGAAGGGGCTCAACACGTGTAAACCAACAGTTACAGGAGCCAGAGCGAATGAACCGTCTTCCTTCATGTTGCTGGGTTGTTGTTCATGTTGCTAGAAGCTCTAATGCTTTAAAAACACTCACCCACACCCTGCGGCAATGGGTTCAGCAGACAGGTACTGAGCCTCTGTGGCCAGCATGTGCCGGGCCCTGTTCTGGGCCAGGACTCACAGCTGCGGGGCTCCAGGGTCCTGCCGGAGAGGAGGACAGACAGAAACACGCCTGCCGAGGTCAGGCCACTGGGGCCTCCATCCCCACTGCAGAGCTGAATTACAGAGCCCAGAGAGGGTGAATCTCCTGCTGGGCCACCGGGCCAGGGAGTGGGGGCCCCTGGCTAGTCCCCAGATGGTCCCTTTTCCCTTGTGGCCCAGAGGGTCCTTTTACCCAGCACCTCCTCCAGGCCAGGAGGGCCCAACTCAGGTGGGTGCCCAATAAAGGGATAAATCTGCAGTGCTGAGTTTCTTTTAGCAAATGCGGGGCGCCTGGGTGGCTCAGTCAGGTAAGCATCTGCCTTCGGCTCAGGTCATGATCCCAGGGTCCTGGGATGGAGCCTCGCATGGGCTCCCTGCTCAGCGGGGAGTCTGCTTGTCTCCCCCTGCCCCTCTTCATCCCCCTCCCCCTGCTAGTGCTCTCTCTGTCTCTCTCTCTCAAATAAATAAAATCTTTAAAAACATATATATAAATGTTTTAAATAAAATGAGGGCAAATACAGCTTCTTCTTCTTCTTTTTTTTTTTAGAGGTGGGGAGGGGCAGAGGGAGAGGGAGAGAGAGAATCTTAAGCAGGCTCCACGCCCAGCACAGAGCCCGACGCAGGGCTCAACCTCATAACCCTGAGATCATGACCCTGAGCCAAAATCAAGAATCAGATCCTTAACCAACTGAACCACCCAGGCCCCCAGTTTGCAGTTTCTTATTTTCCTTGGGAATCCAGAAAGTGCCCTAACTAGGTGATAAGCCATTTCTGTTTCTGACATGAAAAGCCATTTCAATGGCAGCTTGTTACTTCCTGGATAAAACCAAGGTTGGGGCCACTCTTGGTCTTCCACCTGCTTCCTCTGTTGCATCCCTCCTTAAAGGGAGAGGATGAGGTCTCATCTCTCTGGGCCTCTCAGAGCAGAGAAGGGCTCCATCCAGACTGGGAAGTTATTCCCCAGCCCTACCCAGGAATCTGACCCTAATGCCACCTGCTGGGGCCACCACCATCTCCCCGCCCCCTGCTCTGGCCCCAAAGGGAGCAGGTCTCCAGTGGGGAAATCTCTGCCCTCTGCACATTTGCTCCATCCCTGAGGTCATGCCTCTCTTGCTCCGCCACAGCCTCCCAGCCCCCACCAGGCTCACCTGCTTGGCTCCTGTCCTGGGGGACATAGAGATGTTATCCCTGGGGGTATGGGCCTCAATGGGGGCATTGTTCCCACCAGATCCAGAGAAGGATCAGGGAGGGACAGGGCAGAGACTAGGAATGTCCCAGGTGCCACACAGGCCAGCTTTGTCCTCCTCCTCCTCCCCCTCCCTCCCTGTCCTCCTATGTGGCCCCCTCCCTCTCACTCCCACCCAGACCACAGACCCTCCCCTGGCCCCCTCCTTAGGCTCCTCCATAGCCTGGGGCCATGCAGCTGTTGTGGGGGTGGGCTCAGGATCGCCTTGGGCAGTTTTGCAGGAGCAAAGGTGTCCTCTTGAAAGGACGGTGCTCTTTGGAGCTGGGTCTCTGTTTGGGTAGGCCCAGTTCGGCCTGCCCAACTTGTCTGGCCTTGGCATCCCTGTCCTGGGAGCACCCTGTCTGGTCCTTGCCCTGGGCCTACCCCCTCCTCTCTGTGTGCCACCCAGACGCAGCCCAATCTAGCTGCTCCATGGAGACTTCCTGGCCACAGTCACAGCAGTGGGCCCCCAGGAGACAGGAGGGGCTGAATATAAAAATCAGTTGCCAAGAGCTAACCCCAGACCCAGGACTTCTGGATTCAGGTCCCAGCTTTGCTGGTCGCTGTGTGACCTGGAAGACGGACTGCCCTACTCAGGCTTCTCTGGTCCCATTATAAAATGACAGCATTGGACCATCTTCCCTAAGCTCCCATTGGCCATGCACTGCCTCCTGGGAAGTAGAGACTGGCTGGGAGAGACAAGAGCCCCCACCCCAGGGCCCTGCCTCTCCAGCCCGAGCTTTGTCTCCGGAGCATGAGTGACAGCCAAAGAAAGCTAATGGAAATTCACACGCGGCAAATGAAACTGATCTCTAGCTCCAGATCCAGTTTCCCCTCCCAGCCGGCCCCCAGGCCTCCCTCACACCTGCTCCTGTCCCCTTTGTACTGTTAGGCCAACAGCACTAGCTGTCTTTCATCCACCTCCTGCCCCATTCACACCTTAAGCCTGGGGCCCCGCCTCCCACCTCCTGGCTGGGGCAGGCTGCTGTAGGCTGGCCAGGCGGGCACCCCAGAGCCCAGCTTCCCCCCCCCTCACTTCTCACCTGGAAAGATCACAGGAAAGGGAGATCAGGGTGGGGAGCAAGAGGGCAGGAGGGAGGCAGGGTGTCCTACTGGATGCAGCAAGGAGTTCTCAATACTAGTTTTGTTTTTTGGCTGAAAAAAAGTATAAATTCAAGAGGACTTCTTGGAGGAGGAGCAATTTCTCGCGTGGATTTAGCACACGTGTTTGCCCAGCAGTGCCCAGGAGCAGGCCCTGCCTTTCTGTTGGGACTGGTCAGAGCCATTCATTTATTTATTCAGCACATATGTATTAATGTTGACTCTGTTTTGGGTGTTGGGAATACGACCGTAAAGAAAACAAAGCTCACACTGATGAATCACTGAACTCGACCTCTGAAACTAATAATGCCCTATATGTTAATTAATTGAATTTAAATGAATTTAAAAAAAAGAGAAAGGGGAAAAAAAAGAAAAAAAGAAAACAAAGCTCCCGCTTTCACAAGTTTATATTCCAGAGTGGAGTTGAGGGAGACAGACACAGATAAGATGTTAGTTGGTTATAACTGTGTAGGAGAAAAGTTAAAGCAGGTTAGGGGAGAGGGAGTGACCGGGTGATAGTGTAGATAAGTTACTCAGCAGGCCTCTGAGAAGGTGACACTTGAGCAGAGAGCCAGGTGGACAGCTCCTGGGAGACATCTCAGGCAGAGAAAACAGTAATACAAAGGCCGTGAGGCAGGGAGAACTTGCCGTGTTGATAGAATCTCCAAGAGCCCACTGGGCTGGAGGGGCATGAATGGGTGGGAGGATGGGACTCCTCCCATCCAGATGATGGGATTCATCTGGAATCAGATGGGTAGAGCCTTACAGACTGCCAGTGACTTTGGATTTTATTCAGAATGAAATGAGGTAATGAAAATAGCCAGGGTGCCTTTCCTTTGGGGCCCCTGGAAGATTCTAGCAAACCCCCTCCCTCACTGCCTCTCAGAATTAGGGAGAAGTTAAGAGCTAAATGTGGAGATCAGACAGACCTAGGTTTATCCATCCATCCATCCATCCATCCATCCATCCATTTATTTAACATTTGTCACACCCCTACTCTGTGCACGCAGCCGCCACTTACTGCTGGCTAAATTGCCCTTATCTGTAAAGTGGGGCCAGCAATAATCCTTTTTTTACTTCAGAGATTTGTGAGGACCAAGCAAGAAAAGTGCTTAAATCACTTAGCACAGCACTGGCACGTGGTAGGTCTTTATATGAGGTCGCTGTATGACTAGCTGGTAGAATTCACAAGTTCCCCCACACTAACCCACCCAAGTGAGTCTGACCTGTGTCCACCCTACTCTGGGGTGTTCTCCCAGACAGGGCAGCCCTGCTCTGTGTTCTCAGAGTTTCCCTGTGTGCTTCTTCCTTCCCAAACCGCCTCAGCCCTGCTCCCTGCCCTCTGCCCTCTGCCTCCTGCCCCCCTATGTGGTGTCAAAGCCCAACAGAATGTTCTCTCAGGGCTTCTGTTCTAGTATGCTCCCCCTTCCTTATCAGCCTGCCTCTGTCTGCCCCCACATATGAGCCCGCCACTTGCCACTCTTTCTAGTGAGGTGTTGTGCTGTCTTATGTGGGGACCCCACCTGGGGCTCCGAAGCCCGAGACAGAAACTTAACTCCTAGGGAGCAAAACCTGGAAATAGCCCAGGCTTTGAAACCCTTGGGAGTCAGACGCATTGAGCAAACCCTGGCTCCAGCATGGCCGTGCTGTTGGCCCTTGCAAGTCACTTCACGTCTCTGGGCCTCAGTTTCTTTATTCGTCAAAGGGGAACAGGTGCAGGGCTGCTGGTAGAGGGAAGATCACACCCATAAAATTCCTGCAGGAAGAATGGGCTTCGCACACCGCCATTAGCCACGGAGGTGTCCGAGGCACGGTCGCTCACTAGCTCAAGAACGTGGGGGTTCCAGGCCCAGGCGGGGAGTGTGAGCGCCAGAAATCGTATTTGAATGTGAGTGTACTTTCGTCTAGGGCAAGGATCCATAGCTTTCATCAGATTCTCCAAGGAGTCCTGAGCCAAAAAAATGAGGACAGCGGGATGACATGGCCAAAAACGTAAAAATAGTTGGAGAAGTTAAATCTAGAATTTGTTCATTTTTAAAAAATTCAGATCTTCAGACAACATGTTTGGAGTGCCTACTCTGTTCCAGGCCCCCGTGGGGGAGCCGGTGACCCACAGGGAACCTCCTTCCCCCCAAGGTGCTCCCCCTTCAGCAGTGGAGGCAAGCCCCACAGGGGCACCACACTTTACAGTTTGTAGGGCGCCTCCTCTGGGTCATCCCTAATGACCCTGTCCACTCCCCCGCGGGAGAGGCAGTGCGGGGTTGGGTGGGGGGACTGTTTTACAGATGGTAACATTGAGGCTCAGAGATGCTAAGCAACTGGCCCAGAGTCACACAAGCTGGTTAGCCAGGACGGAGGGCTGTGCCTTCCTCCTGGCCCCTGCACTGGCCCGCCAGGAGCGGAAAGCGGCTCCCTTGGCGTGGGAGTGCCAGGGGGAGGGGTGGGGGGGGAGGGGCTCCCTCTCCTTCCAGCCTGTAGCTCCACGTGGGCTGGGTGGGCTCTCCTCCTCCACCTCCTGGCCTAGGGTGCTTGATGCAACCCACCCGCTGCCCTCTGCTGTGGGAACCTACACGGGGTGGGGGTGGGCGGGTGCCCTGGCCTGGTCACCGGGGCCCTTCGGATGACACGTAACCACTGCCTGCATTTGCTTCTTCCTGCTGTTGAGGGATGCAATCTGGACCTGCTGGAAGAGGCAGGCTGACTTTGGAGTTCAAAGAGGTTGGGGAAGGTGCGGCTTGCTATGAGGTAGCAAGGGTGTGGTTGTGAGAGATGGGGGGTCACCTGCAGAGGGACCCTCCTTCCCCCCATAGCTTCCCTGCCCCCACCCCCAACACACAGTCTTTTTGATGCTGCTGAGGATAAGCCAGGCTCAGCCCACGCGAAACTCTTCACACACACCTCCAGCTCCAGGCGGTCCCCAAGACCTCGTCAGGGGCTGGCCTGGTGCCTAGGTCCCAGCCCAGGGCGACGGGTAGCAGTGAGGGGCGGGAGGCCCGGCGTGTTCCAGTATTTATTTATTTATTTGAGGACCCAGTATTTATACATACCAGGCTCTGATTATTCCCCCAGGGCCGGGAGGAGGGGGACGCTCCTGCCTGGGCCTTTGATGTGCCAGAGGAGATGGCAAGATGGGGAGGTGGTGCTGGGAGTCTCTGCTGCTGTGGGGGATGTGTGCGTGGGGGGCGGCCCTGGTGATGTCACCTCAGGAGGCCATGGATGGCAGGCGCTGTGGCCGGGCCCAGGAGGGAGTAGAAGGGGTCAGAAGGTGGGAGAAAGGAGGGACACTCTTTTTGGGTTGGACCCTTGGCCCACAGCCCGGTTGCCTTGCCCAGGGCCACAGCCATTGCCTTGGGTTTGGGAGCACGTACATCCTCCAAGCTGGAAGGAGAGGAGGGTGGCAGGTCGAAGAAGGCAGGGAGGAAGGAGCCGCCAAGGCCCTGTGGCAGGGCCCAGGCCCTCAAACACTCCACTCAGTACCTCCCGCCTCCCAACCTGTGGAGAGGCCCAGATGAAGGTGACATGGCCTCGAGGAGGTCCATGTTCAGGGGTCAGGGGCACCAAGGTATAGGCCGGAGATCCCCTCAGAACCACCAAGAACCACCAGGATGGGTTCTATAAGTGGGTCTTCCTGTCTTCCCCCTATGTCCAGGGTTACCGGGGGGATGTCTGCTGAGTGACAAGGGGCACTTCTTCGTAATTGAGTGAGGGAAGTAAGGAAGTGGGGAAGGAAGGGAGGGAGGAAGGGAGGGAAGGAGGGAGGAAGGGAGGAAGGAAAGAAGGGAGGGAGGGAGGAAGGAAGGAAGGAGGGAGGGAGGAAGGAAGGAAG
>NW_023270503.1:22142854-22308597 GCF_011800145.1 Mirounga leonina | reverse complement strand
AGGGAGGGAGGAAGGAAGGAAGGAGGGAGGGAGGAAGGAAGGAAGGAAGGAGGGAGGAGGAAGGAAGGAGGGAGGGAGCAGGGAGGGACAGAAGGAGGAAGGGAGGAAGGTAGGGAGGGAGGGAGGGAGGAAAATGTTGACACAGATGCAGAGATGGAAAGACAAGAGGGTCCAGTATTCACTGATTTTACTTCCAAGGGTCTTCTGTGGACGAGGCACTGTTCTAGGGATAACAGAAGGAGTGAGACACAGGGACCCCCCCTCCCATCTCTGGGCTGCAAGGGAGGAGTGCAGGGCTGAGGGGGAGCTAGAGCCCAGAGAGACAGCCAACCTTTCACGCAGATTCATCTATTGTTAATATTTTACCCCATTTGCTTTATCTTTCTCTCCTTCTCTCTCTCTCTCTATGCATTTGTGGATGCGTATTTTTTTTCCCTGAACAATTTGAGGATAGGTTCCATATATCATGGGCCTTTATCCCTAAATAGTTCAGTGTGTATTTCCTAAGAATAGGGATGTTCTCTTCCTAACCACAGTACAGTTATCAATCTCATAAATTTACTTCAGTACAGTATTTTATCTAATTGACCATCCATATATCCATATTCCAAATTTGACTGGACCTGATAACATCCTTTCCGGGGTTCCCCCCGCCCCACAGCTCACAGGGACTGAGGAGGTCCCAGAGCGACAGGGAAGGAAACAAGCAGGGACAAACTCTCTGGAGACACCAGGCCAGAGGAGTGAGATGCTGAGTGCGATGGAGGTTAGCATGTTTTGGAGGGAGGAGGTGGTTCCAGATGTCCCCAGCAGGTTGGGATGTCCAGCTCTACATTCAGCAGAGAGCAGGAGGACAGCCCAGGCCTGGACCCTCAGTCCACCAGAGACGAGGTGCCACCACTTTCGTAGGCCCAGGGGCCCCATTTTGAAAGTACTTCAAGGGCGGATCCCCAAGTCTCAGGAGCTTCTGAGCAGGATCCTGAGTACGTGGGGAAGCTGCCTCTGGCCCCGGACATCTGAGAGCTGTCAACACAGAAAACAGAAAAACCCTAATTTCAAAAAAGTTTACAAAGTTGCACAGTCAGCATCCCATAAATCTCCCCCACCACCCTGCCCAGCACACATTCAGGGGGCGGAGATGAGCTGGTGGGACACCACATCAGTCCTTCCAGATGTTCCAGCCGGAGAGTCCCAGGCTCAGGCAGGCCAGGGGTGGCCAGTGGGGAAGTGATGTCCCAGTCCCCAGGGCCTCTGGGATGGATGGTGGGTGGGGTCTCTCCCCAGAGCTTCCCTGGACAGCTGTACTTCCTCTTCTCCCTCCAAGGCCTTTTCTGGAAACAGCCCCCCACCCGTATCCTTCTGAAGGGCTCTGGCCCCTTCCCCACATTCTTGATCTGGCTGGAGCAGGGCCTTCCAGGGCAGGGCCCCTGCCTAACTCCTTCCCTAGTGTATCCGCATGCCTGGAACAGTGCCCGGTACCCAGTAGGTATCTATCAATATTTGTAAAATGAATGAATGAATGAATGAACAGTTCTTTTTCCTGTTTGAGAGAACAAATCAACACTTGTATTATACGGTTCTAGGGATCCACCGAACAAGTCACTGGGTTGCCAATTCTGGGGGCCTTGGGATTTATTTGTGCATCAGTGGGTGGAACAGATTTACTCCATCCATTGGCTAAATGCAACGACCTCCATGCACCACCTCTTGGAGAACACAAAAGGAGCTTGGGAGAGAAAGAATGGTGGGGTAGAGAGGGGTCCCTGGAAGAGAAGTGACCACCTGGTCTTTACACCTGCTGGAGGCCTGATGGGTGGAGCTTGCAGCAAGAAGATTCATGATTTGACATCAGGAAGGACTTTCCAGTATATGTTGGTATATCTTGGATGGTTTCATTGTCGACCTGCCCAGAGGCAGCAGGATACCAGAGATGACTTCTTGACCCTCCCAGATGGCCCTTTGGGGCCTCCCAGACCCATCGGAGGCTCTGCCCACCAGGCGTGGGAGGCTGGACTGTGGATGGTTAGCTCAAGCCTGCATCCTTGGAGTGTGCCAACCCGGCCAAAGGTGCCCCACACACTGCCTGGCCTGGGATAGTGTCCAGACTTGGTCCTCAGGGTCCTCCCACCCTGCTGGACAGCAGCCTCTCCCAGTGACTCAGCCCTGACGTCGTGGGGCGAGCGGAAAGGCTGAGGGCGTGGGAGGTGGTGCTCCCTCCCTCCTGTCCTCACCTCCCTGGGCTCAGTCCCCAAAACCTCTTTCCCTCCCACCATCCCTAGCCTCTCTGACCTCCTCGTGAGTTGCCCATGAGCCCGTATGTGCCCAGAGCTGTTGTTGCCCTGTCCGCAGAGGCATGCCCTGTGTGTGCCCAGGTGTGGGCCAAGAACTGGGGTCCTGGGGCTCGAGGCGGCACAATGTGACCCACCGCCCCTCTCCTCACTGTGGCACCCCACCCTATGAGGGGGCGGTGGGGCACCAGCTCCTTTCTTAGCTGGCCTGGGGCGTTTTGGTTCACACCTGGACCCAGGCCTTGGGTCTGCTCGCCTACCTCTGCTCTCCAAGACCTCCCGAAGATGTGTGATCTCCCCCGGATGGGAGAGGGCCCTGGGCCTCGCGCTGCAGCCCACAGCAGGCCGGTGCACTCAGGCCTCCAGCTCGGTCTAACTCCGTCTCACCTGCCCAGCCCCCTCCCCTACCCCACTTCAAAGCCCAGAGCCAGCAGGCCCTAATTACACGCCCCCCACCCCCCTCGCTCGTTAAGTGTTATTAGCCCCAGTTTACAGATGAGGAAACTGAGACCAGGGAGGGCGGTGGAGGACGTCACCCCCACCATCCCCACCCTGGCCCCAGAGCCAGGACTGGCGTGAGGTCTGGGGACCCTGCCAAGTCTTCCCTTCCTGGGAGAAGCTGGGGCACAGTGCCCGGTCCAGCTCCCGCTTCCTGTGTTTCCCCAGCACTTCTCTGTCTCCGTGGGCTTGCGCAGACCGCTGCAGAGCCCTGGCATGTGGCGGGCAGGGAGCCTCTCTGAAACCACACGCAGGCAAAATGCAAATGAGCCCCCCAATTATTATAGAGTCGGGGCGGTGGCACTTTAGGTAATAGGACTTGGGAGCGGAGGGACCCCCACCCTGCTGCTCGTCAGCTTGCCAGAGGCCCCCGCTGGGAAGCTGGTGATGCTGTCACCCTGCGTGGGGCTGGGCTGGGTGGGGCTGGGTGGGATGAGGTGGGTTGGGGGGGGAAGGGTGCTGACATTGGCAGGATGTAGGAAGGCACCAGGATGCTGGTGTTGAGGATGGCCCTGCCTTTGGGGACAAGAGAAACCCTGCGTCTCAGCCTCTCCTGGGGAAGGCAGACGCTACCCTCTGTGGTCTGGGAGCAAGGCCAGCCTCTTGACCCTGTTTGGCTCCACCAACCGATGCTTAGTGACCCGTGAGATGTTCGAGACACCCCCGGACACAGGCCTTCCTTTTTACAGACAAGGAGCCTGAGGTCTAGAGAGGGGAATGACTTGTCCAATTGGGAATGCACAGCGAAGAGGGAAAAGCACAGAATTTGGAGAATACAGTCAGTGAAATTCAGGCTCCTGAGGAAAAAGCGAAGGCTAGGAGTGGGGAATGGATAAGAGGTGTGGGGGATTTCCAGGGAGAATGTGTTGCTCACCAAGCCGTAACCTTCCTGAGAGCTGGGGTTTTGTGGTTAACTTCTTTCACGGCTGCTGTGGACAGATTGGGGGGCTGGGACCGTGGCAGAAGAGAAACACTTCCCTGCTCACTAGCTGAGTTGTTCGGTGCTAATGACTCCGGAATGCACAAGGGTTTGCACTGCAGCAAGAGAGATGGAGGGTAGATTTCAGGAAGAACCATACCCTTTTGTGGATCAGGGCCTTTGGGATAAGTGCCTAACTTATAAAGGAGCAGGCATTCTGGGGTGCCTTTTCTGATCCTTTTCTGGGGTCCGGGGGCATCCACCCCACAGGCTTCCCCCACAACACTGTCTTCGGTTCGGAAGGAAAGGCTCGTGGACTCTGTCATCATGGGAAGATCCCACATCCGGGAAAATGGGTGTTGATGTCACCGCAGCTTTGGCCCAGGAGTGTGGCTGCCCCTGGCTGAGCCTTCGCCCCTGCAGCTGTGAGGGTCTCAGCTGAGATCTTATGGGGTTGCTGTGGGGAGAGGCCGAGTCAGGAAGCAGAGGGAACCAGAATCAAGAGTCTGGCTCCCACTCCTCCCTTCTGTCCCCACCCCGTCTCCTTCACAGGCCTTTCCAGAACAGGATGTGTCTTTTCAGGGTCCTTTGGGCCTGGCAACTCTTTGTTAGTGGCCAGGGCCAGATGAAGTGATTTAGAGCAAAGAGAAGGCGGGGAACCTGGCTCTGCGTGGCTCAGTGGGGGTGTCAGCACCCTTCTCTGATCCTCAGTCTACTGTTTTCACACGAGGGAACTTGACCTGAGCAGCTTCCTTCCCACCAGTAAGGATTCCACAGTGCTGAGACCTGCATAGAAGGGCAGCTCCCGAGATGGATCCAAGCAGACTTGCCATGGGTAAATCAAGGGTGGGGTCCAGAGTGGGCCTCCTCTCCGGGTCCCCACCCCAGGGAAAACCCTCCAGAGCCCCCACTGCCAGAATGAACCTCTCCCTCCTCCTCCACCCTCATCCGCAGAAACTCAAGCTTTTCCCAGGACGGGGCTCCTGAGCCTTGTATTACTGTCTGCTGCCCACCTCCCCTCTGAGACCGTAACTGCTTCTCAGGGACCGATTGGCCGGCTCGGTTTAAATGCGCTGGGGACGGAGTGTCATGCGGCCTGGGCTGCTAAACTCTCTTGGCCATCCCCACCCTGGGGAAATTTGGAGAATGCCCCTGTCCCCCAGGAGGCCCAGCTTCCCCCATTTGGTCTGGTGGACAGATGGCCCCAATGCTGCATGCTACAGGCCTTGTGGGAGGCCCTACCCTCCCTGGGCCTCAGTGTCACTGGGTCATCTCTGAAGTCCCCTCCACCTACAAGGTTGCATCAGATCTATGCTCAGAAACTCATCTGGTCGCACAAATTGCCCTGAGTGGTTTTTGTTCATTTGCATGCATTTCCATAACCCTGTATGGAGCCTCCAGCACTCCTCTGTTTCTCTGCTGAGCTGTCTTGGCTTCGATTTGTGGTTTCATCTCTCCCCTACATGACACGAAGCCCGGAGAATGGGTGCAATGGACAGAGCCCGTGTCTTGTCTCTGTGACCCCATTGCCCGGCACGGGGTCTGCGCTAGAGTATGTGTGTCCTGTCAGCGAGATGGCTGAGAAGAGGAGTTGGTGGGCACCTGACGGGAAGGGGGAGGCAGGAGGGGAGTGCCTGGGGGTAGGGGATGATTGGGGGGTATGGGAAGAACAGCATCAGGGAAGGAGGTGAGTCAATGTCTACAACCAAAGATTCATCAAGATGGTGAAATGGGGTCTCAGAGGGGCGCGACGGTTGCTCAAGTTTGAACGACCAGTTGGGTGGTGGAGCTCGGACCCGAGCCTTTGACTTCTGCCTCCTGAGTTGTCAGGCTGGTGCTGGAGAGGTTTGGAGATAGGATCTGAGGAGCCCTGGGGCGGGGGGGGGCCTCTCCCTGTCCTATGTCACCTCCCCTCAGACTAAAAGAGTGGCTGCACTCAGTTCTCAGTTACAAGGAGCCAGACACCTGCAGGAAGGCATGGTGCCTCTGGACAGGGAGGAGGGTCCCAGGCTGTAAAATGGCCTGTGAAAGACAGACTCTGGTTGGAAAGGTCAGAGGGCAGAGTGCCAGAGGTCCTGCCTTCCTTTGGGGTCCCAGAGGGGTTCTGAACAAGGGAGTGAGTTCCTCTGCTCTAGAAGTCTTGGAGAATCAGGGGAAGTCTTGGAGAATCAGGGGAAGCCTGGTGAGCTCAGCCTGGTGTGGTGGCAGGGGACAGGGCCCTAGGGTCCCTCAGAACGTACCTAGCCCCCTGACCCAGGAGGGAGTCCAGGAGTCCCAGAGAGGGGCCCACAGAGCCAGCCCACCTCCAGCGGCTGGCATCCCAGGCAGCCTACCTCCCTCACGCCTTTCCCGCCATGCCTGCCATCTTGGTCATCCAGCGCTGGCCCTGGGGGAGGACTGAGGGGTCAGATTATTTCAAGCCCTCACCCTCACAGAAGGGATTAGAGCAATCACTCCTATTGGGGGCCCAAGGGGGAAAGCTGAGGGCCAGGCTCTGAAACTGGGGGTGTGCATCTGGGAAGATGTTAGGATGCATTCTTTAGGGGCCGATGCCGGGGCCCAGCCGGCCTGTCCATCCTACACCCCCCACCTTTCATCAGCCCTGCTTCCTGAGCTCTTCTCCAGGCCATTCGGTCAGAGGGGATGGGTGGGGAGCCTCTGGGTCCAGGCCCCCCTTTCTGCCCAGGACTCTGTTGCTTTGACCAGATACCAGGGCTCTCTGGATGAAGGCCTTCCTGAGGGGAGACCAGTCAATCCCCGAGCCCGTCAAACCACAATTTGCTCTAGGCTGGCAGGGAGCCCTCCCGAGGGAAGGGGTGACAGTAATCAGTCTGATGGGGGAGGCAAGACACCAATGCACTCAGGGTATATGGATCCAGGGAAGGAAAGCAGCGTGTAAACGAGTGAGTATGGGAGAGCCAGGCGCAGCGGGGAGGGTAAATAGAATTTGCGTCCAGAGTCGTGGCAGGCTGTATGGAAGAGGCGCTTGGAACCTGAGCAGGAGAGGGGAAAGGGATGTTGCCTGAGACAGGGGAAAGCTTGGGAGAAGGGGGAGCACCAGGGATGACAACCCTGACCTGAGGAGGATGAAAGCTGGGGGAGGAGCTGCCCAGAGCAGAGCTGGGAGCCTAGGAGAGAAGGGGAAAGAGGACGGACGGGAGGCAAGAAGACGGGTGCTGTGGCCCTGGGCAGAGGGGCTGAGGGGTGGAGGGAGGACGCTGAGCCTTCCCAGGACAGGGGGAGGAGGGATGGAAGGGATTCTGGGCGCCCAGAGGCAGGCCTGGCCCGGAGCCCTGACCGCACTTCCCCTCCGCGGTGCCCATCCTGGCCCACCCCGGCTCTGCCCAAGGCTGGCCCTATCCTGGCCCCCGGCTCTCCCCAAGCAGAGCCAGCCCCGAGCTGGTGCCCGGAGAGCAGGGTGCCGCAGCTGCGAGAGGGTTCTGCGTGGAGCCTTGGTGGGGGTTGATAGGAGACTGCCAGGCGCCGCTTAATAGGATTTTAATTATACAGCTCCAGCAAGAATTTTTTCCCCCCTGGGCTTGGGCCCTCACAGATACCTCCATCCCCACCTCAGCATCTTCCCAGCCCTGGCAGCCTGCTCTCCCAGGCCCCCGCTGCCTGCCCCCACCCACCGCGGGGGATGCGGGCCTATCTCCTGGGGACTTCGCTCCCTTGGGGGGCAATTCTGGGAAGACACTGGCTACTGGGGAGGGCCCTGCCATGGGGAGCTCTTCCGAGGTCTGCATCCAGGGCTGTGCCCGGCCAGAGCTGCCTGGGGTGCAGGGCAGAGAGGGTGTGCCCACCCTTCCATTCACTGTGGACTCGGAGCTCATTTTCCAGGGCCATTGAGCTCCACACCAGGCCCTTACACGGTTCCAGGTATAACAACAGCTCTGGGAGGCGGACAGGACAGATGGAACGATAATTTCCATTTTATGGATGAGGAAACTGAGGCCCCAAGAGTGTAAGCGACGTGCCCAAGAACACCATGAGTAAGGAGTCTGGACTCCAAGCTCCGGGTTCTGGCCGTGGCCCTGAGCTACCGTACCCTCGACTCCACACTCCAGCCGGAAGGAGCTACGGGCAGGTCTACTCTTCAGAAAACTTTCCTCCCTTCTCCCCCATGTCTGTCTCCTACTTACTTTTCAGGCATGAGATGTTACCTCCGCCTGTCTGGGTTCAGGTCCGGCATTTTGCCAGCAAACCTCATCACGCCATGTTGGATTGCCTGGCTGGCTGGCTTGCCATTAATCACTTGCTAGAAGCCCCTTGACCCACCAGGACAGACCTCCCTGATGCCCTCTGGTCCAGCACTGAGGGCCCCAGCCAGCTGTGCTCTGTTAAAGGACCCCAGGACCCTCTCCTGCCATCAGCCTGCTCCCCCAGCCTCCCCACTCAGGCCAGTGTCGGCCCCCAGTGTGGCAGGGTAGCAAATGGACTTTCTCAGTGGTAGACCTTTCTTGGGGGGGGGGGTCTTTATTATATTTTTAAACATCATTTTTTATTTTTTATTTTAGAGTAATTTTCGATGTGCAGAAAATTCGCAAAAGATGGAACAGGGAGTGCCCATACACCCCTCCACCCAGTTTTGCCCATTGTTAACAACCTGTATCACCATGGTAGCTTTGTCCCAGCTAAGAAACAAACATTGGTACGTTAATATTAACTAAACCCAACACTTTATTTGAATTTCACCATTTATTGTATCTTTTAATTCCACAAGTAATAGGTGAAGACATTGTTGCATGAAGAGTCTCAATAGTGTAGGAAAATAAACAGTAAAATATGGATCTCCCTCTACCCCTGCCCACCAGGCCCTTCCCTCCCCAGGGGTGATTCTTCTGCCCCACTCCCCCATGCACAAACATGTCCTTCCTGGCCCCCTTTCACCAAACAGTGGGTCTTGAGCTCGGGTGGTTAGCACATCCATTGCCCTCATCCTGGTTCTTGCCTCCTCTCTCCCCGGCCGCACTGGCCGCCCTCCCCGGTTCCTGCCGTCCCTGTAGGCGCTGCTCAAGCCATGCTTCCTCTGGGCAGCTCCGAGGAGCTCCCAGCCCCCAGGAGCGACTCTTCCTCTCGCTGTCCACTCCCCGCCCTTGACCAGCAAACAGCTGGAGGTGAGGATAGTGCTCCCCACACCCTGCTCCTCCCTGAGCAGCTCCTGGAATGCGGGGGCTGCTCTGTAATGAGGCTGCGGACGGAGAAGTGAATGGGGCTTCAGGGAAGTCCCGGGCAGTTGGCAGTGGCCCCCAGTAGTGTGGCTTGGCAGGTCAGAAGGTACGCAAGACCCCGTGTCTGCCTTCAGTAGCCCCCCAGCCTGTGCAGGAGGCACTCACACATCCTGGCTTGGCTCCTGGATGACCATGGCCCGCAGAGCTCGTGCCAGGCCCCCCAGGCTGTACACAGCGGGTGCCCAAGCCTGGGGGTGGGATGTGGTTTCTGGACAAAGCCTCTGCCCCCCTCTGTCAGGTGTGGCTTCTGCTCTTTTCTGCTGGAGGCAGGAGGATGGTCAGGATATGACTTAGCCTCCGCTCACCCCGGGCCAGAGGAGGAGGCTCTATTCCCCCTTTTCTGTCTCATCTGTACCTCCGTCCACAGCAAGCCCTAGAGGGCAACTCGGAGCTATTGCTCCAGTCTCCCTGCCCCCATCAAAGGAGCTTCTGCCTCCCTCCCAGCCTCCCAGAGGGCTGCTACCACCCACCAGTATCACAGAGAACTTATCTTGTCCCTCCTCCCCACCTCTGCCAGTGGGCCTCAGCCCACACTCTGCGCCCCCTCCCCGGGGCCTTGGGCAGAGAGCTGGCGCTGGAAGGGACTGATGCCTATGTGGCGGCAACCCGTCCACCTGAGAAGCCGCTCATCCTGCCCTGCCGCTGGTCAGTTCAGCCATCCCCCTGTCCCTGCCAATGCCAGGCAGAGAGGAAAATTCCTGTGGGGAAAGGGGTGCCTATCATTCTCAATGTCTGTTCCTCCGATCGTGGAGCCTTCTCCCGCGGTCCCGTGGCCTCCCCCTGGCTGCCCGGGCCCTCCAGTCAGAGAGGACAGGGCGAGAAGAGGACTCCGGAGCCAGGAGGGCTCCTGGGGGCGAGGAGTGGTGGGGGGGAGGGAAGGCCAGGGCGGTGTGCGCTCTGGCTATGGGGCGAGGGGAAGCGTGCCCCCAGGCCGCCCTGTGCAGGGTCTGCAGCAGGAAGCCCGGGCCCTGGGGGAGCCATGGGGCCCAAGCCCAGGAGAAGCCGTGGAGCTGGACAGCCTGGGGGGCGGGGGACTGCAGCGTCTCGGCCGGCTGCTGTGGCACGAGATGAAAGGCCAGGAGTGGGGTTGTTGGCAGCCGGACAGGCGGGCGGGTGGAGGCGTGGGGTGGGGGGAGGGGAGATAACCATCTGCGAGGCCTGCCAGGTGTAGACATGGAGTGTGGAGGACGCGGACGGAGTTTTAGCCCTTGGGATCAGGGCAAAGAGCCTGGAGTTGGAAGGGTTCCCTATGAGGTCATCTTGTCCAGCCTGATGCCTCCAGGCCCTGGGCCCCAAACCAAGCAGGCCCTGCCTGTAGATGGCTTCTTCTGGGGCTGGCTGCCCCTCCCCGGCCCCAGCCTGTCCTCCACCTTGCATCCAGCCCCGGCAGTGCCCCCACCCAAAGTCCTGACCCTTCCAGCACTGCTGTCCCTGGGGAGGGTCGCCAGCCCTGGCCTCTGGCCAGTCACTCGCTAACTGCCTGAGTACGTCAAATAGCTCGGGACTGGGCCGATCCTGATTTCCTTTTGTCCTTGATTCTGGACCTGCCTTCCTTTAGCTGTCTGATTATTTGTCCAAGTCCCCTCACCCAGCCTTGGAGAGAAGGTTCTAGAGACCACAGAGAAAAGGAGAAGGAACTTTCTTGCTCCCTAAATATTTCTCATCACCTCTCCTCAACATTCTATACCCACGTCCTCTTCTGTCCACACTTCCATTTTTTCTCACCCAGAAACCGCTTCAGCAGTGCCCCCCTCAAAGCCCCCCAGACTCCTCACTCCCCTCTAATTCTCTCCCGGGAGCTTCTGCATGGTCTTGCTAACGTGAGAATCCAACTACGTCTCTGCTCCGCACCCTACCATGCGGTACTGCCCTGAGGGCCAGCAAGAGGGCCCCTGCTCCAGGCGCCCCAAACAGAACCCCGGCACTGATGTTGCATTTGGGAAGGAACCCCTTACCGACCTAGGTCAGGCAGGATCTGGTACCACGCGCTGCATGGCACAACCCATGTCTAAACATCTGCCCTTGCAATGCATACGATGCATATGGACCAGGCCTGAAATGGGGAAGTGCTTCTTGCTCTAAGCTCTTGGAACAAAAAGCAACTGCATCTGGTATGTCCTCAGAGTGCGCCTCTGCCCGTGACAGAGATGGACATTGTAGCCGTGCTTGGGCGAAATAAAAAATAGATGGATATTCTTGTTGAAGTCTTCCTTCCAGATGGTGTACTCACAATAGGTTATTTTTGTAAAACATTCAAGAAAATTGCAATGGATTCTTTTTTTTTTTTAAAGATTTTATTTATTTATTTGAGAGAGAGAGAATGAGAGAGAGCACATGAGAGGGGGGAGGGTCAGAGGGAGAAGCAGACTCCCTGCCGAGCAGGGAGCCCGATGCGGGACTCCATCCCGGGACTCCATCCCGGGACTCCAGGATCATGACCTGAGCCGAAGGCAGTCGCTTAACCAACTGAGCCATCCAGGCGCCCTGCAATGGATTCTTATGTGATAAAATACCCTCATAGTGTCAAGCGTCCATGTTCTTAATTCTCTTTGAGTTCCAGAAATGCACACAAGTCAGCATAGTATTTGAAATGGATGTGTGCACTGCAGGTGAGAAACATTTCATTCTACTAAACAGTTCATGTAACTCTTAATTTGTCTAAATGTGGATCTAGATGTAATAGATGAGAAATTTGATAGTGAATCTTTTTTAAAATAAATTTTTACAAGATTTTATTTATTTATTTGACAGAAAGAGAGAGAGCACAAGTAGGGGGAGCGGCAGGGAGAGGCAGAGGGAGAAGCAGGCTCCCCACTGAGCAGGGAGCCCAATGTGGGGCTCGATCCCGAGACCCCGGGATCATGACCTGAGCCAAAGGCAAATGCTTAATGGACTGAGCCACCCAGGTGCCCTGATAGTGAATCTTTATATTGGCAATTTGATAGGCACTGAATGTTGGAATTATGGAAGCATTATATATATATATATATATATTTAAAGATTTTATTTATTTGACAGAGAGAGAAATAGCAAGAGAGGGAACACAAGCAGGGGGAGTGTGAGAGCAAGAAGCAGGCTTCCCGCTGAGCAGGGAGCCCGATGTAGGGCTCGATCCGAGGACCCTGGGATCATGACCTGAGCCGAAGGCAGACGTGGAAGCATTATATTTTATAAACATATCTCATCATATTTCATTATAGTTACAAAATTTTTCATTGAAAAATGCGGATTTACTTGAATAATTTCAGTTTACTATTTTGATATTCATTAAGTATGGTTTATATTTTGCCTTTCAATTTTGATAGTTACATTAGAATATTTTAGTCCCATAAATATCCAGCCGTATAAAAACCATGGTTTTACACACATGTTTAAATTTTATTGCTATGAAGGTTGAGAAAGGCAAGAAGAACGTATTGTACTTAGCAGTTTGGCATCTCTATTTGTGGGCCTCCGCGGTCCCCTCATCCCCACACATTTTAGGCGTGCCAGGCTTCATTGCTCCCCTTTTCCTGTTGGACCCACAGCAGCATGACCCACAAAGGCCTCCACAGCCCAGCTGCCCCCGGCTTCTCTAGTCTTGTCACCCGGTGTCTTCATGCAGCCCTGATGTGGGAGTTCCCAGGAGAACATTCTGGGCCTGCCGCGTGCCTGGGGTGACCTCTCCTTGCCTCGCCATTGTTTCAGTGGGAAAATACCAACTCATACTTCCAGTCTGAGCCCACGTGTGCCCTCCCCTGGCCCCAGCAGGCACACAGGTGCCCTTCTGGATGTCCCACTGTTTGGAAGGTGCCTGCTGAAGCAGTTCTTTCGGGGCGGGGCTCGCAGGCTGCCTCCCTCATGGACCTGGACCTTTCTGTGGGCAGGGATGGGTAAGGGCTGCGGGAGTAGGCGGGGGCTTCAGTGGAAGGAGACAGAGGCTGTGTGTGGTGACCAGAGCTCAGTTCTGACCTCCAGCGCCAGGACCATTGAGGCTTTGATACCTCTGAAGTCTGTAGAACTTGGGCCCTAAAGAAACAAAAGATTCTAGGACAAACTAGCTGAGACCTTGGTCTCTGCCCAAGTCTAAACCACCTGAGGAGAAGCCAGAGAGCCAAGTCCCGTCTGTGAGTAGGTTGGTGGGAACCCCCAGCGGCCTCCCTGCCGGCCACCCCGTAGCCATGGGAAGCGGAGGGACAGGGGAGGCGAGGTGCCTGGAAGTAGCCAGATGGGGTGGTAGGGTCAGGATGGCTGGAAAGAGGCAGAGGTCAACCAAAGAGCCCAACTGGTACTTTCATCATCATCTCTGGTTCCCTAGAGGAGTGTCCTCTTGTTGGCAGAAATGGGAGGGGGGACAGCTGGAGTATGAAGGGAACCCTCCCTTCTCTCTCTTCAGAGGACAGCTTCAAACATGTGGGAACCCCAATATTTGTTGAGCACTTCCTCTGTGCCTGCCATTATGCTGATGGGCTTTACCTCACTTCCCTAGAGAACCACGGTCTGTCTGTCGGGGTGGCATTAGACACGGCCTCTTCCAGTCCTCCCATTGGACAGAAGAGGAAAACTGAGGCTCAGAGACGGGGGGTAACTTGCCACAAGGTGAGTGAGAGGCGGAGCCCAGACGGGGGTCTGAGTCTCCCGACTCCGTGTCTGTGCTGCTTTCACACTGTCCCTGGGACCTTCAGAGCCGAGAGCCCACAGCAATGAGGACACATCCCCAGTCCCCAGCAAGGTCGTAGGCTCCAAGGGAGAGCTTCCTGATGCTGCCACTTTCTGCGCCCCCCCCAGAGCATGGTCCATAATGCAGAGCGGCAAAGGAACTAGGAGCTGGTTCAGCCTCAGTTTCCCCTTTCTCCCATTGGTTGGAGAGCCTGGTCTCCCTGGGCTTTGCCCCCTGCTGACCTGGCTATCTCCTCTCTGGGTCTCAGAGCCCCCAGCCCACCTTCAGCTCCCCTAAAGCCCAGCCCCCTGGGATCCTGCTTCCTCAACCCAAAGGCCAGAACAGGAGTCTGAGACAAAACCCAGGGGCTGGGTCCCTTGTTTTACCCTATTTATTTTTTGCATTTCCGTGTCGGAACCCGCCGTATCCATGAGTACCCAGATGCACAGGGGCCGGCCCGCGCCCACCTGGACATGGGGGTGCGTGTGGGTGCCTGCCATCCAACAGACACCCTCGTGCGGAGCATTCGTGCTATTTCATGCACCCTGTCCCCAAGAGGCTCAGAGTCTTGTGGCCAAGAAGAGAAGTCATGGAACCACAGGTGGCATGAAGGCAGGGAATGCTAAGGGCAGAGCCACAGAGCGAGAGGTTACCGCAAACTTCCAGAGGGCAGCAGAAGTGGAACCAGCCTGGGTTACCTCCACCCGATTAAGCCCAAATAAGTACTGCCTTCCCATCATGAAATGAAATGGGCCGGCTCAGAAGGTGGTGAGTTCCTCGCTGGGACCTCAAAGGAAGCTCGACGAAGAGGCTTCACCGACTGATTGGGGGATAGTACTGATGTCTTCTAAGGTTTCCGGGGTCCCGTGAAGTGGGGGAAGCCCCTGGAGAACTGGGAGGAGGAATGGCGGGGTCCAAGTCCTTTGGACTTTGTTTTAGAGGGCAATGGGGAGCCATGTGGGGTGTTGGAGCAGCAGAGAGATACAAGGAAAGCTGGGGCTCAAGAAGGTGAATCAGACAGCAGCACTGTGCTGGACCAGATTGGAATAAGGAGGGATGTGGCGGGGAGGAGACCAACGACTAGACCAGCCAGACGCCCCAGTGGGTGTGCGTGCATGTGGACACATGTACAAAGTGTGTGCAAGCAGAAATCTCCAATGACTGGACAACCATCAGTTGCGAGAGTGCTGATTGGTCTCGGGTCTTAGAGCAGGGGCAGACCTAAATGGTCCTTCAGCCCCGTTTCCCAAGTTTTAGTCACCTGCACAGGTATATGTGGGTGTGTGTGCATACGTGGTACATGCGAGTATACAGCTGGCCTTTAATAACAGGGGTTTGAACTGCATCAGTCCACTTACACACAGGATTTTTTTATATAAATATAGTACAGTACCATAAATGTATTTTCTCTTTGATTTTTTAAAAAAATATTACTACCTTTTTTTTTTTAAAGATTTTATTTATTTATTGGACAGAGAGAGACACAGCGAGAGAGGGAACACAAGCAGGGGGAGTGGGAGAGGGAGAAGCAGGCTTCCCGCGGAGCGAGGAGCCCGATGCGGGGCTCGATCCCAGGACCCTGAGATCATGACCGGAGCCGAAGGCAGATGCTCAACGACTGAGCCACCCGGGCGCCCCACTCTCTGATTTTTTTTTAAAGATTTTATTTATTTATTTATTTGAGAGAGCGAGAACACAGAGGGAGAGGGAGAAGCTGACTCCCCGCTGAGCAGTGAGCCCGATGTGGGGCTCGATCCCAGGACACTGGCATCACCTGAGCCGAAGGCAAACGCTTAACTGACTGAGCCACCCAGGCGCCCCACCCCTCTATGATTTTCTTAATAGCATTTTCTTTTCTCTAGCTTACTTTATTGTAAGAATACAGTGTATAATACATACAAGATACAAAATGTGCGTTAACTGTTTGTTATCGGTAACGCCTCTAGTCAACAGTAGGGTATTAGTAGTTAAGTTCTGGGGGAGTCAAAAGTTATACACAGATTTTTGACTGAATAGGAGGGGGTCGGTGCCCTAAATCCCAGTGTTGCTCAAGGGTCAATTAATGTGTAGTTCAGCACCCTTTATTCATGGAGCTCTGGACAGTTAACAAGAATGTACACTGTGCAGGGGTTGGGGCTGGGGTGGCTTTGCAGGCCTCCATTTGGGGTGTAGCTGGGGAGTTAAAGATATGCATGCCCTTATGGGAATCCGTGGGAAGGGAAGTTCAGGAACTCTGCTGTCACAGGTGTGACAAACAGGCATGTGTGTGGGTATATACGGGCAAAGGGAAGGAGTGGGGAGGTCTAAAAGGTGTGCGAGGTCTTGTGAGTAAATCTGGCTCGTGAAGGCTCCGGTAGAGGACTAACCTGGCGTGTGGCTCCAGGTGAGAATCTGACTTCCATTCGGGCTGGGGGCACCCGTATTGAGGATTGCTACTGGTCAGAGGCTTTTCTGCACAGCAGCCCCCAATCCATCCTACCGCCCCACGAGGTGCAGACTACTGTTCCCATTTCGACAGGTGGGAAAGCCCAGGACCCAGGAACCCGGGGTCACGGTACGATCCAAAGCCAAAGCTGAGACCAGGCTTTCTGACTCTGAGGCTAGCACTCCTGCCTCAGTGGCCCCCTCCACCCTCTGGAGAGCTGGGTCACCAGAAGACGGCTGTGGGTGACAGTGGTCCCTTCAAGCATCTCCTCCCAGGCACCCATACGTCTTCAAGATCCCAGGCTGAGTGCACCTGCCTAAGTTCTCTGCCTCCATCCCTGCCCTCACCCTGACCCCCTCCTGCCACTCCCAGGCTCATCTGCTCCTCGCAGGCCCCCTCGCCCCGCAGATCCACATCCCTGCCACCTCCCAGGAGCACCAGAGCAGCTCACCTGCTCCGCGCGTTATCCATATGTTTGCACCCCAGCTGGGTGCTGGGTTATTGTTCTGGCGCAGGAGGGCGAGGGGGCGGCTTGTGGGCGTAGCGACGCCGGGCTGTCTGCTCATTCTCTGCTTGTTATTACCTCTCCTCCAGGCTCCCATTAGCCAGCCTGCCCCAGAGGCCTGCGCAGGCTCCCTGCTCCTCGGCACCTTTGTTCTTTAATTATCACTGGGGAGACCCGCTCACCTGCCTGCCACTTTCTAAGAAGCTGTCTGGCTCCCCTTCCCCACCCTGCACCCCCAAGACCTAAGCCCCTTCACCTCCTGGGGTGGGGGCTGGTGTCTAGCTGCCCCTGGCCCCAGGCTTAGGCAGGCTCCTGGCCAATTCGGCCCCTTGTAGAAGCCCTTTCTTCTTGTCGCCTCCTCTGAGAACCCCGCCCAGATTGATGCTGTCTTGGATCTCAGGGCTGGAAGGGACTTCAAACTATCATGTGGTTCAGCACCTGCCTCCCCACTTACTGCCTGGATTGGGCCACCTACAGAAGGCACTCAATGAATATTCAGTGAGAGTGTGATTAACTTCTGTAGCCTCTACTTGAATGCCTCCCCAGTGGGCAGCTCACCCTCTCCCCAGGCAGCCAGTGCCACCTGGAGATGGCTGGGACTTTCAGAAAACCACTCAACCACACCCCTCCCCAGGGCCCTTGGATTTTTGTGGCCTTCCATCTAGAGACCACCTTACTGTATTTCTGAGCCTGGGGTTCAGTCCTGTCCTTCCTGCTGGGGGCTCGCTGATGCCACCTCAGGCAGGAAACCCCCAGCGTGAGACTCTGTCCCGGAGGCATTCGATGCTCTTGTTGGGCTTGGAGACAGCCGTGGCCCAACCTGGCTCTAGCCCCTGGCTTGCCTCCCATCTCAGACCTCTGGCTGCTCTTCTCGGGCGGAAGGTAAGGGGGAGGAGGCACCAGGGCGAGAACCCTCAGGCCAAACAAGCTCTGACAGCCGACAACAACCTCGGAGGAGGGCGCTTGCTGTACACACAAGCCAGGGCTGCGGGAGGGAAGGCCTCAGGGAGTCGGGGCAGGAGACAGGAATCTCCCCTCCCCAGCCAGGCTGCCGCCCTGCCTCCTGACCCTTGCACAACTCCCTGCCTCAGTGCACTGTGGGTACGAGGGGGTCAGAGACGGAGCTTCCAGATGCAGGAGCCAGGGGTGAGCGAGCTGGCCCACGTGGGCACCAGGGGCCCCCTCATGTTGGGACAGTGCCTGCCCGAGGCTCCTAGGGCACAGCGCTTCTCTGCGAGGGCAGGGGAGTGGTTGCCAAAGCCTATGGCTGCCTTTGGGCCGAGCCCCTCACCCACAGTGGCACACGGGAAGGAGACAACCTGGGCAGAGGAACACTGTGTAGACAAAGGGTCTCAGAGCTGGAGCCCGGCCTCATTCCCACTGCCCTCCTTGGGGGCCACTCCTCTTCATGCTCCCTCCCACCACCATTTTCCACTCCAGCTTTGATCCAGTTGGAGAGTTTCCTTTTGATCTCCATCTTTGTAGTCTCTAAGTGTGTCTTGGTCTTCTCCGAGGCCCTTGAGGGCAGGGGCGTGTCCCTCCCTGAGTCTGGGGGTTCTGGGGGACCAGGGTCACGCCTCTGGGCCCATGGGGAGGGTGGAGATTGGAGCCCAGCCACAGACTGGTCTTGGCCCTGAGCGTCTTGTGTCCCAGGAGTGCTCCAGTGAGGCCAGGAAGGTGCCTGGTGCATGTCAGAAGGCCCTCTGGACAAACACCAGCTGGGGGTGGAGGATTTGGGTCGCGAGGCCACCTCCAGCCACCAGACTGTGACCTCAGCCAGGCCACCCCGTGCTGCTCTCCGGATCTGACTCAGGCCCTTCCCAGTGCTGTTGGGCGTCCGTCCCCAAGGTCAGACCCCAGGAGGTTTGCCAGACTCCTCAGGACCCACCCAGACAGAGGCCGCCCCCCGCCCCATTTGGGCACCCAGGGGCTCTAGCAGGACTTGAGGGTCAGTAGAGGGCAAAGGTCACCTGCTGAGCCATTGGCTCCACCACCTCATCCCTTCTGTCCTCATTCCATTTCTCCAGACCTGAAATTTCTGTCTAGGTGTTGGTGTGGACCCTGGTCAGGAGCCCCTGACCCACAGGTACCCCCGCACCAGGCTGGGAAGGAAAGGAACCCCCACAAGGCAAACGAGGCAGTTCTATGACAGCCACTCCTTTAGGGGTCTCAGGGACAGAGGGGCAAGTCACCCCCAGGACCTTCTCATTATGAGACAACAAGTGAAGGCAACTTCTGTAGAATGTTCCCTGAAGCCTGTGTATAGTTGTGCAGAAGAGACTGGGGCTGCAGAACATCAGGATCCTGGAGGGGAAGGATGAGAGATGACTGACTGATCAGCACTCAGCCCCTCAGCCAAACAGGTCTTGATAAATGTAAATCAGAACATGTCCCTCCCCTGCATCAACCACCCTTGCCCCAAGGGCCTCTCACTTCACTCAAAATAATACAGAAACTCTACAGGCCCTACAACATCTGGACTCTGCCTACCTCTCATGCTTCATCTTTTCCTACTTTACCCCTTATTTATTGCATTCCAGGCTGACCAGCCTTCTTGCTGTTTCTCACATATGCCAGGCTAGCTCCCACCTCAGGGCCTTTGCACTTACCGTTCCTTCCAACTAGAATGCTCTTTCCTATTCTTTTCCTTATTTTTGTCATTCAGAGCTCAAGAGATCTCTTCTTAGAGGTGCTCTAAGTGACCCGATCTAAAATTGTGCCTCCCGGGGTGCCTGGGTGGCTCAGTCGTTAAGCACCTGCCTTCCGCTCAGGTCATGATCCCAGGGTCCTGGGATTGAGCCCTGCATTGGGCTCCCTGCTCGGCGGGAAGCCTGCTACTCCCTCTGCTTGTGTTCCCTCTCCCGCTGTCTCTCTCTGTCAAATAAATAAATAAAATCTTAAAAATAAATAAATAAATAAATAAATAAATAAATAATGAAATGATGCCTCTCTGTCTCTACGACTCTGCCTTCTTCTTCCTCATGGCCTTGTCATGACCCAAAATGAGTTTCTCTTTCATTCCTTGGTTATTGTCTGTCTCCCCCACTAGAATGTAAGCTCTCTGAGGACACAGCTACATCCTTGGGGCCCAGCACAGGCCTGGCATGGTGGGTGCTTAAGTGATAATTTTTGAATCAGTGAGCGGCTTGAGGAAGGAGAGAGACTGCAGATAGCCCAAGGGCTGGTGGGCTGGGTACCAACAAGGACCAGGGAGCTGGTCCTTTGGCTCCCAGGCCTCAAAGGGCACGCCATGGGCTGAGGTAGGAAGAGGGTGGGAGGTGGTAAGGGAGGCTGCCAGTCAGCATCTTTCCAGATGCCCCCCAGGCTCCACTCTGAGGGCCAGTGGGGAGGCTAAGGAAGGAGGTACCACAGGCCCCATTCTCTGGGTGTCTCCAGTCTGGAAGGGACAAGCAGAGTACTTGGAGTTCAGTCTTTTCCGCTAAGATTGAAGCCAAGGCCCTTTCTGCTTGACCCCTTGTGTCAGGCTCAGCGTGTCCCAAACCCTACACCTCATCCTTCTTGGTTCCTGGACAGGCAAGGCTCAAAGGCCCAGCATCACTGCTGACCCCGCCTCACTCACCCCTGCCCTCCAGACTTGTCCTTGGGTAGTGACTGTAGACTGGTCCCTGTTGTCTCCATCAGCCCGTCAACCCACGGAGGCAGCTTCACCTCCACTGGCCCCAGACACTCCCAGCCCCTGAAGCAAACTCCACCAAAGGGTGGAGGAGGGCGGGGAGAGGAAGAGGGGTCCTGCTGGAGTCTGACCCCCATGCTCTGGCGGAAACTGGGTTGTACTGGCAAGTGCAGGCGCTCTGGACTTCAGCAGACTTCAGGTCTCTCACTCTCTCTTCATTTCTATGATCTTGGGGAAGTCACTTAACCTCTCCAAGTGTCCATTCCCCCACCCATAAAATGGAGACAATGCATATTTTACTGGGTTTCCTGGAGGTTAAGTGGGAACACATAATAAGCACCTAGCAAAAATCTGGACAACAGTTAATGCTTAATAAATGGAAGGCCCATCCCTTCCCTTTCAAACTTCATTCCCTTGCTCAAGAACCTGCTGTAGCTCCCTGTTTCCTACTGTGTCCGATCAAAATGCCTCTACTCAGCACTCAAGGATCTCTGTGTCTGGTCTGAACATCTTGATCCAGTCTTCACTCCCGACATTTCCCGTACATTCTCTCTCTACTCCTGTGTCCCCGGTGAGCACACCATGGTCATCCCTCTGCCGTGCCCTCTGTCCACATTGCCTTTCTGGTCTCCTCTGCCTATCCTACTTGTTGTGCAAGGCCTCCTTCTCCAGGAAGGCCCCCTGAAGCCCTCCCGCCCTGACCATTCTCTGTCTCCTCAAACCCTGCTGTTGACTTGGGCTGGTATGAAAACCACGCTGTTAGAGCGGTCTGATGTTCCAGTGCTAAACATACAGTAAAAGGGTACTCAGTAAATACCTGTCTTTTCATTTGTTACAAAGCAATAAGTAGGGGAAGTCAGTATATGGTAAACTGAGGCATTGGGGGGATTCTGGGAAGGGTGAAGGTGTTGAGCCTCTCACCTGGGGCAGGAGCTAAGTTTGATGCTTCATGTGTTATATCTTCATTCTCACTACCCTGGGAGATAGTACTAGCCCCATTTCACAGATAGTAAGACTGAGGCTCAAAGAGGTTTAGTGACTCAACCAAGGTCACTTGGCTAGAAACTGGCAGGGACAGGACTTGATCTGAGGCTGAGGGGGGTGTCCTGGAAGAGTTGCTTTCCAGAAAGGGAGTAGCCTGCTCAAACGCTCAGAGGAGAAGGCTGAGCAGAGTATGCAGAGGGAGAGAGTGGGCAGATAGATTGGAGGAAGCAGAAGGTACATGAGGGAAGGCGTCAGACTGCCCATTTAAAGAGGAGGGAGAAGGATCTGGAACCATCTCTCTGGCAGGCTAGAGAAAGATTCAACACGACCCTCCTGGGGAAGTGGTTACAGCTCCAGAATTTCCCTTACCAGAAAGTGCCACAGCTGGTCCTGAGTCCATGCCAGCCAACATGCTCAGCCTCCTGTCCCCGGGGCTCAGGGACAGAGGGGCAGAGAAGATGGCCTCTCCACCCCCTCCCTGCAGAGGCAGGGATGTCAAGAGAGGCTGGGAGTGATGTCACTGGTGACCTCAGGTTTCTCACCCATCTTCTCAAAAGCATATTCTTCAGAGTCACTTGTCCAAGTGACCGGCCCAAAGTCCTTAGATCATAGACACTGCCGCTGTCGCCCCAGCACTTGTCCCTGGTGTGGCCTCCGCAGAGCCTCGCCTGCGCCCAGTTCTCATTAGGGTGCCAGTCTTGAATTCTCCAGTTGTCAGCACTTGGCACAGAGACCCTCACACTTCCCCAGCCCCCCACCGGCCAAGCCCTCCGCGCAGGCAGCCAGGCCCAGCTGGAATAACAGCTTCCCTCCCTCCCTCCCACAGACACGGGACTATTTATGGCTCACCAGGGCCTTCACACCCATGAGCTCACTGGAGTGCTCCCCACCCGCTCTGGGAACACAGCAGGGCAGGCGTCATCAGCCCCATTTTGCAGATGGAGAAACTGAGGCTACATGCCTTGTCCAGTGATTTCCCCAAAGCCTGGCCTCCTGACTCCTTAGTCTGAGGCTCTTATCAATTCCTCCAGGAGGATGGCCCAAATACCCCTAAATTTGAAGTGGGTGAGTTTGGCGCCAGGGCTGGGTGGGTGGAGGGGTGGGCTCTGGTGAGTTAGCCAGCTCCAGCAGTGGGAAGGAGCCTCCAAGGCTGTGGGTGAGAAAGGTGGCCATGGAGGGCAGTTTTCATGGCCTCAGCTATAGTAAGAGTCTGGCAGGGGCAACTGCAGGGAGGAGGTGGAGGCCTACGGTCTGAGCGAGCAAGCTGGGCATGCGGTTGGGGTGCTGGCTTGCCGGGCTAGGGCAGGGGAAAGGGATGATCCCCAGCCTCCAAGCTCCCCCCTGGACGACCAGATGCGGCTAGCTATATGCTCCTGCAGCTGGAGGGATGCGGGGTCCACACCAGAGGGGATTGCCTGTCCAGACTGTTCAGTTAGAGCTCCTCTGCCACGTGGACGGAGTCTAGCCCAAGCCCTTCCTATCACCCCACGCGAGGACTCTGCCATCTCTCTTCCCCCCTCATCTCGCCTCCCATATCTGCTCCATCCCCAGGCCCTCCTAGTTGTCCACCGTCCAGGATGTACTCCCTCCCTGCTTGCCCTGAATCCCTTGTGGCCCTTTCCAGAAGCCTTCTCTGATCCATCTTCACACTGGGAACGGACTCGTCTCTCAGCCCAGGGAATGATCGTTTGAATTCTCCTTGTTCTTTGTCTCAGAGCCTGTGCATGGGAAGGTTCTGACTCCCCCATAAGACTGGGGCGCCCCCGGGGGACCGCCACTGTGTCTCTCCCACCAAACTGTGCAGGTCTCCATCCTGGAGGTACTCTACCTCCTTCAGCCACGGCAGCCTCCGCCCATAGGGGGCGCCCAAACAGTGTTGCTGAGTCAGGGCATCCTTGCTACTGCGTGAATTACCTGTAGGGACACAGGTCTGGGTGAGATGTCACGTGTACCCTCAAAGTTCCGGCTTGCTTTTCAACTGACCTGGTCACGTAAAGGGAGGGGAGAACTCTTCCAGAAGGAGAGAGGCCTTCTCGTTTGGGGTAGGAGGCAGGGACCAGACAATGACCTCTATAGAAGGCTCATTGACCTTCCAAGCTCGTGGAGGGTGAATGGCTTGAGCTGCTCACACAGCCTGCAGTGGACCCAGCCGTCTCCCTTGGCCCTGCTCTGGAAGTCCCCGGGGCTCGTGGGCAGAGGCCCCAACCGAGCAACCCCTGTTTCCTTCCCCAAGTCTCTCGGAAAGAGTGGTGAATCAGTTGTGGCCATGAACTCATCCGAAGCAGTAAAAATAGGAAAACAAACAGGCGGGGAGGAGAGGGTTAGGGTGAGGGGGAAACGGGTTTCCCCCACGCTGGCCAGAGAGGACAGCCATCTTTTGAAGTCCTCACGAGTGAGGCAGGCGTCCTCACGGCCCCTAGAAGCTCAACCACATCAAAGCAGCCCAAGGAAGGTGATTTGAAGGGCATGCTGTCTCACACACAGTCACAGTCACACACGGTGACACAGCCGAGTCCCTGAGGGACACACAGCGGCGACACACACCATTGAGGGCGCCTCTCTGAGCTGCGCCCGGCGGGGTCCCACGCGAGCCACACGGCCGCCACGGCCGCCTCCACCCGACGTGCACGCTGGCCACGCGGAGCAGCCTGCAGCCACACAGACAGCCACGGGCCACGCCCAGCAGCCGGCTGCTGCCAGAACCCGTCTCCCAGAGCCCCACAGAGCCCCCCTCGGCCGGCACCCGGTTCTCTGCGCACGGTCCCAAAGGCACACAGCCACGCTGACGGGCCCCGCACGCTCCCACACAGGGCCCGGGGCCACCCCCAAGCCACACGCAAGAGTCACAGGCACGCAATCTCAGTTACCCACTAGTCACGTGCTGGCAGTCACAGAGGCCACATGCCCACATGACCCGCGCCGTCACTGAGACCCGGTCTGTTCGCGGAGCCCTTTGGGCCCGAGACCTGCTGAGAGCCAGCCCGTGGCTGCCATGGGGATGGGGACGTATCTGGGGACGTGTGTGGTTCAGCTTAACCAGCTTAACCCTGTCCTCACTCCTGGCTGCCCTTCCCTGGCCACTATCTGTCCGCAGCGCCCGCTGTTTGGCGTTCTCCGGGCTTTGCTGAGTCCCCACACCTCCTGCCCCTGAGGAGAGGGGCCGGCAGCCTTGGAGATGATGGAGTCCAACCAACATTGGTCATCCATTTATTTTTTATTTTTTATTTATTTATTTATTTATTTATTTATTTATTTGAGAGAGAGAGAGAGAGAGAAACGGCATGAGAGGGGATAGGGTCAGAGGGAGAAGCAGGCTCCCCGCTGAGCCGGGAGCCCGATGTGGGACTCGATCCCAGGATTCCGGGATCATGACCTGAGCCGAAGGCAGTCGCTTAACCAACTGAGCCACCCAGGCGCCCCATTTATTTTTTTTTTTAAAGATTTTATTTATTTTTATTTATTTGACAGAGACAGACACAGCGAGAGAGGGAACACAAGCAGGGGGAGTGGGAGAGGGAGAAGCAGGCTTCCCGCAGAGCAGGGAGCCCGATGCGGGGCTTGATCCCAGGACCCTGGGATCATGACCTGAGCCGAAGGCAGACGCTTAACGACTGAGCCACCCAGGCGCCCCGGTCATCGTCCATTTATTGAACATGCCATCCTTCCGCCCCGTGTGCCCACTGCTGCACTAGGTGCTGGTGGATAGAGAGGCTCTTCTCAAGTCAGACCACAATTTTCCGCCAGTCAGTGTGATGTGACAACCCCACCCCCACCCCCGTGGATCTGCTCCCACACCTTGACGTCATGGAGCCTCCCAGCAAGCTCTAGATGCTTCTGTCTCATTTGGGCAGCAGCCATTTCTAGGAGGGTGACTAGGTCTCGTATAGTTGACACACCCTCTGCAGGGGTCCTGGGGGGATACTCAGGAAGGACGTCTGCGTGGGCTTCCCCTCCACGTCTCTGGGGGAGTGAGCCCTGACGGATAGCTGGGTTGGAAAACATCCTGTACCAGGGTCCAGAGAGCCGGGCTCCTATCCACTTCTGACATGTCATCTTGGGCCAGTCCCCTCCCCTCTCAGGCTCAGCTTCCCCGGGGGGATGAAGGGAGCTGGGCCAAATCAGTTTCTCACAGGGGGTCCTTATTAATATGCAGATTTCCAGGCCCACTCCAGACCTTCTTCAGCCCAGAACTGGAGATCCCATGGCTCTGGGGACCTCTGAGGTGCCGTCCAGCTGTAAGAAGAACGACAGAACTTTGAAAGGGAGCCAAGGGCTGCTTCAGGGGCTCCTGAGGGCTCCTCTTAGCCTGGGTGCCTGGCATGCAGGAGCTACCAGCACTCTCCAGGAGGTGCCACCTCATCTGGCTGGTTTAGAGGCTTGGGCTGGTGAAGGGCTTGTGGTTAGGGCAGGTGAGGGCCAAACCAGAACTTTTGGGCTCTGTTCTTCGCTAAGGCTAGACTTCTAGGGTAGGCCACACTGTCTGGGGACTCTTGGTACCCTTTTCAGGGCAAATGATGTCCAGGCTCTCTAAGGACTAGGTCCCAAGTCTAGACCTTGGGACTCGCCTAAGAAGGGGGCAAGCAGGGCAAAGTAGAGAAAGTCCATGGGATGGGTCAAGTCCCTAGGGACTCTGAATGGGAGTTCTGTTTGTTTTGAACTGTTTCCTCCATTGAGTCAGTCCGCTTCCTGGTTTCTGCTTAGCTCCTTTCCTGATGCTTATGGAATAAAATCATCGGCTGTTGGAGGGACATTAGTGGGCACCTACCCCATTTCTCTAGCCCACGATGGAGCCCCTCAACCACATACATCATAAAAAAGCCACATTATGGGCTTTCCATGTGCTGGGCACTCTGCTAGTCACATATAGTACGTCATTGGATTCTCACAACAATTTCATATGGTAGGCATTATTAACTCCATTTTACAGATGAGAAGAACGAGGCTCTGAAACTCGAAGCCACCCGTCCCGGTGGCAGACTCCCATCTGTCCCCAAGCCAGGGTCTCAGCCCCATCTCAGAGCATCCCTCCACTTCTGCTCGAATCCCTCCAGTGATGGAGACTCTCAAACACTTAGTGAGGGCCAGTTGTCCATGTACAATGGGGGAAGCAGAGTTCTAAGAGAAGCGGACCTGCCCCCTAGAACACCTTATTCCAACAGAGGAGGTGAGATGTGAAATAATCACTCCATACAAGGTAAAAGGAGTTGGTGCCTAAGACGGGGTGGAGAGTGTGCTACTTTTGGAAGCCTCTAATTATTAAAAATGTCTTCCTTATATTACCCCTAAGTCTACATTCTTCTGACTTACATTTGGTTCTCAGTATTCTGGCCTCAAAAATCACACAGAATGAGTCTGAAGCCCATCGCGCTCTTGCACACAATTCTCACGTCCCCGCTGCCCTAATTCTCTCCCGATCTTGACTCCTGTCATTTTACCACACCACCCCCCTTGCAGAGACTGGGGTTTCACTCAGACCACCCTCCCACACCTGGCCAGAGGTCTTGGTAGGCCATGCAACAGCCAGTTGCTAACAGCTCTGTCCCTATCTCCTCCTTCACACATTCAGAGATAGCTGGGCTGCTCTGGAAAAACCCAGAGAACCTCAGAGTCAAGAAGCTGGAGCTCCAATTCCAGCTCTGCCCCTTAACTGGTTGTGCAATGTTGGGCAAGGCGCTGAGCTGCTCTGAGCATTGGTTTCTTCATCTGTGAAATGGGGACAGCAATACTTGCCCCACCTGACCGGGTGGTGAAGGTGAGCTGAGATCCCCAGTGTGAAAGTATTCCACATGCTGCCAAGGGGTCAGACCCTCACAAGCATCCCTGGACTTAGGAGGAGCTGAGGGAGGCTTCAGGATTAGCTGGAGAATGAAGGCTGCCCCGCACACCTCGGTATTCAGGGCATGGGGAGGATGAGGTGTTGAGGAAGGCAGGTTGTCTGCCCTGCAGCGTTCTGTCCTGGGAGTGACACCTCCAGCCATCACCAAGTCCTCTGGGAATAACAGCTTTTTCATCAGATTGGCTCTGGTACCCTCCGGGTAGATGAAGTGATGGAGACAGGCATATTCCTTGTGGGTGAGTCAAAGGAACCGAGACCAGGAAGGGGAGCAAACAATTTAAAACACCTACTATGTGTCAGTCACTTAGAGTAACTCACTAAATCTTCACAATTCTGTGAGAATGGGCTTCTTATTATGTCCATTTTCAAGGATGAGGAAACTAAGGCACAGGGAAGTTTTATTTGCTCAAGTCAGGAAGGTGTGGAGGTGGGGTTAGAATTCAGATCTGCTTGGCTCCCAAGCTAATGGGCTTCCCATGGCACCTGGCTGGGCTGTGGAGAGGGCCAGGATATAGAAATGGTACGGCCGCTCACCCCTGAAGAGCAACAGGAGGGTGGGGAGGGAGAAGAGGCCCTTCGGTAGGAGCTTACCAACTGAATGTCACCCTATGGCCTCCTATAAGCCCCCTGCCCTTGGGATTTCTCATAAATGCAAAATAACACAGGTACACCGTTCCACTCATCCTCATTCATTCATTCATTCATTCATTCACTGCCTGTGCACTGACCAGGTCTTACACACCTGGTCCTGTGCTTGGATGCTGTGTTCCCTGAGATGGGACCCATCCTTGCCCTCCTGTGGGTGGCCGAGAGCATCTCAGAGGGATGGTGAGGCTGAACACATGCTCCAGAGAAACAGGAGGTGGTTACAGTCTGGGAGGAGGAAGTCAGGGGAGGATGTCTTAGAATCTACACACTGTCAAAAGAGAGAAGAAAGAATCCTAAGTACCGTATAACTCTATCGATGTAAAATTCATCAGCAGGTAAGAGTAAACAGACCTAGGTGACAAAACTGTAAGGAAAAGCAGAGAAGTGATGAACACAAAAGCTGGGGTACCAAGGAGGAGAAAAGGGTTATGATCCAGGAGGGTCACTCTGGAGTCCTGGGGAGCTGGCTGAGTCCTACTTCTTGACCTGGTACCTACTTTTCAAGTATTCCTTCTCTCTCTCTCTCTCTGTGTGTTTTAATTCATTCTTCTTTATATATATATATATATATTTTTGCGCGTTTATTTATTTATTTTTTTAAAGATTTTATTTTTATTTATTTGAGAGACAGAATGAGAGACAGAGAGCACGAGAGGGAAGAGGGTCAGAGGGAGAAGCAGACCCCCCCCTGAGCAGGGAGCCCGATGCGGGACTTGATCCCGGGACTCCAGGATCATGACCTGAGCTGAAGGCAGTCGCTCAACCAACTGAGCCACCCAGGCGCCCCTCTTTATATATATTTTTAAAATATTTTATTTATTTATTTGACAGAGAGACAGAGAGAGAGGGACCACAAGCAGGGGGAGTGGGAGAAGGCGAAGCAGACTCCCCACTGAGCAGGGAGCCCGATGCGGGGCTGAATCCCAGGACCCTGGGATCATGACCTGAGCCGAAGGCAGACACTTCACTGACTGAGCCACCCAGGCGCCCCTATACATTTTTTCCACAATTTTCATACACATAAATTGCTAAATTCACTGTTGGGTGGGACCGAGGCCAATCCTCCACAGTGCCCTGCAGAGATCCTGTGCCTAGTAGGTACTTAAAAAGAGAGTATTGACCTGCAGTGAGTCTTAAAGAGCTGGAAGTAGGCTGCATGGTCCAGCCAGACAGGAGGGGTATGGCCTCAGGTCCAGAGACAAGAGCTCACTTACTCGCTGAAGTTCTTGAGGAACAAGAGGCTTAGAGGCACCTTAACCATGAATATCTAGACATCTGAGGGGGCAGCAGTTCCCCAAATGGAGTACCAGACTGCAGAATTAGCTTCCCTTCCCCTCAGCCCAGCACCAAAGCATAGGGTAGTATGGAGAGCACTGAGTCAGAGGGCCTGGATTGAAAATCCAGCTCTGTACTAAGCAGGCTTTCCCTGGCAAAGCACTTCATGACATGAGCGTCAGTGTCTTTATCTGCAAAATGGGGCTAATAAACCACCTACATCACAAGTTACTATGAGCCCCCAGTGAAATCATATCTGTGAAAATGCTTTTAGGAATGTCACGTGCCTGGTATACTTACACATGCCATATTACCCAGGTGTTCTTCCTGCCCTGTTTGTACACAGTTTTGCAAGGAGAGCTCAGAATAAAGCTTTACTCTGATTTAGAAAGTCCTTGGCCTCAGCTCCCCCGGGTCCTTTGGGCTGGTGATCTGGGTCTGAGCTGCGGGGCGATTCCAGGAGCAAGTTCCCCGAGTTGCAGGAAGCCCGGCTGGGGAGGTGGCATTCCATGCGGCATGTCCGAGGGTGAGTCAGGGCGAGGGCGGCCCTCCCCCTCCCCTGGCTTTTGGCGACCGGCCCAGCCTGGGTTGTTTTCATTTGCATACATCTGCATATATGCAAGTTTCACCTGAGCACCCGGGCAGGGCCCTGGGGAAAGACACCTGTGCAGGGGCAAGGAGGGAAACCAAAGTGGCTGGCTGCCTGCTGGAGCATCCAAACCTAGAATTTTGGTGTATGGTGCATCCGCCCATCAAATGCCTAAATCTCTGGACCAAACACACAGCTTCTTCCCCAGACTCCCGTGGTTGCCCAGGCCAGGAACTTCAGAGTCATTCTTGCCTCTATCCTCTTGTGGTACAGTCACCGGGAGAGTTTCTCTTTGAGCCACCCTCTGACACTTGACCCCCATTCCACCAACCATATTTGCAACAGCCTCCTAACTGGGCTCTCTGCCACCTGACTCTCCCCTTCCCACATGCTTTGGTACCAGAGATGCTCCAGGGAAGCCCCTCAGCTCCCTAACCTGGTCCTCCCCACTGCCCACAGCTCCATTCTAAGCTCCTGATTGGTGTCTGAGGCCCTCCACAGTGCAGAACCTCCTGACTCTGTCAAAACTCCTTCCTCCCATTTTCCCCTTCCAACCGGGTGGGTGTAGACCCCGCACACACCTTTTCTGTGCCTCAGTCTCCCCACCTGCGGGATAATAACAGGACTCCCTCGCAGGGTTGTCTGATGATTTCAATGAGGAAATGCACATGCGAGGCACTGTACAGAAGCCCACAATAAATATTAGCCATCACTGATATTATTACTCCTCCCACCACCCTTCCACAGACGGCATTCCTCCCCTGGGGTCCCTTCTGCCCCCTCAGCCCTTCCTCCTGTCCTTGCTGAGTGGAACTTTGCCAGGTAAGACAACTCCATGGTAGTTAAGAGGACAAACTGGCCAGCATTCCAGTTCTCACTTTTAGGCAAGTTACTCAATCTTTCTATGCCTCAGTTTCCTTATCTGTAAAGTGGAGATAATGTGGCTAGTTAGCTCATAAGTGTGATAAATGGAATAATGCATGTAAGGGCTTAGCATAGTGCCCTGAACACTGAAAACACTTAACAAGTGTTATCTATATTATCATTACTGTTGTGTTAACCCAAGACACAGGGCCTCAGATCACTGTTGCTCCCCCTTATTCCCCAAAGGCTCCAGAAGCTTCCTGCTTCAGCCAGCCAGAGAACCACTCCCTGGCCCTCCCCCATGCTTTCCTGTGGACAGAAACTGAGGTAGCCAGCGCCCCATTGGGTTGGCTGGCAGTTGGGGTGTGGGGCTGAGCTCCTCCCTACTAGTTCCGGGGGGCACATTCCCCCCAGAATTTGGGCTGGGGATGGCTTGTCTCCCCCAGAGATTGAGAGCCATCCCTCAGCCAAGGCTGAGACTGGACAGGTGTGGGTTAGCTCACAAGCTGAGAAGGGTCTTTTGGGGAGGGGAGGGCAAACTGGTCTGAGAAGCTGGAAACAGGTAGCTGAGCCAGGAAGGGTTCCCCTCAGAGGCCAGGACCAGTGCCCGGCCCCCACAACACGGGGCAAGTACCAACCCTTCCCCCTCTACGCACTTTCTCTCCCTCCAGCCTCTTCCAAGCAGCAGTGGATGAACTTCCAGTGAGTGACCCTTTTCCAAAGGGAATTAATGAGGGTGACTGACCACAGAAGGCGGAAGCTGGTGGGAAGGGGTGTTTGAGCCACTTCGACCCCCTTAAACAGACTTGAGGGGTCCTGCGCCCCTGCTGCTGGCTTAGTGGCCCCACCCCCCATAGCTGAGCCCGGTGGGGGAGGGTTTGGAAGACAGGAGAAGAGTGGGGGTGGGACCCAGTTGCCTCTCACCCTCCCCCCATACCCTCCCCCTGCCTACCCTGCCCCCACACTAGGTCTGACACCTGCGGGCCCAGCACAGTGGTTCACAGAGGGAAAGGATGTGGGGGGATTTTTTTTTTTTTGGTACTTGTGATTATTTTTCTCATTTGGGGGGTAGGTACAGGGGTGCAGGGGCCTCTGCGGTGCCCACGTGGCCATCCCACTCTCCTCCTCAAGGCAGTATTCCCCTCATTCTCCCAGGCCCAGCCCAGCAGAGGTAAGGCTGTCTGTCCCCTTTCTCCCTGACTGCGGAGCCCAGACTACGATTCAGGGACCGGACCTACCGTTTTTTTATGAAAGAAAAACCGTCTGGACCTCCAAAGGGTCTGGGAGGGAGTGAGAAAGTGAAACCGGTAACCCACTCCTATAGACCTGCCACGCAATAGAGGGAGTCACGGCGAGCGTAGTGTGCGTGTGTGTGCGTGTGGCGGGTGTGTGCTGGGCGTCTTGTGTGTGTGTGCTTCGGCTGTGTATACGTGGCAGGTGTCGTGTAGCTCATGGAGTGGGTGCTGCAGCTGCTGGGCTCTGCGAGTACGTGTCCGTGTTTGCCGAGGGCGCGCGTGTTCGGAGCTACGCGGTGGGTGTCTGAGCACACACCCGCTCGGTTCCCGCCGGCTGCATGCACTTCCCCACTCCCGCCCCGTCCTCCCGCCGCCTGCCCCCGGGGACCGAGCGAGGGCGACCTCGGCGGGACGCCCTAGTTTCCGGGCCGGGTCTGGAAAGCTGTGCAGAACTCGGCCGAGCTGCCTTCGTTCGGGGCGCGGCGAATTCGTCGCAGCCGGGTTGGCCTCGGGGCCTCCCGCGGGCTCTCCGCGTGCCCCGCCGGCATCTGGCGCTGCGTCCCGCGGTCCGTCCGCCCGGCTCAGGGCGCGGGCTCCTCGGGCAGGCCCGCCGGCTCCCGCGCCGGGACAGCCGGCCCGAACTCCGCGCTGCGGCCGCCGCCCCCGCGCCCCCCACCGCGTCGGGCTCCCTCCCGCGCGCCCAGATGCAGCCTCGGGGCGGGGGGGGGGGGGCCCTCGCCGAGCAGGGCGGCGCCTCCAACGCACCTTCCAGACCTCTCCACTGTTTGTGAACCGTTTTCCTTTGGGGGGTGGGAGGGTTGCGGTATGTCCAAGAGTGGTTATAGTTTTGTTTTTAACATGTTGGGTGACTTCATATATACGTGCCGGTCATTTAAACGTCCCGGTCAATCCCAAATACAAGACTTTTCCTGGGGCGGAGGCTGGCATTGGAAAGAAAAGCAAAGAGGACGCGGGGAGAGTATGGCTAGAGACCGAGCGGAATGACTCGTGGGTCTCGCCCGCCGAGCACTGTCCAGACCTCTAAGGGGTGCAGACCCTGAGATCTCTCTCCTCCCCTTCCCTTGGAGCTTCTCCAAAGTTATCTGGAAAATAATAGCGGGGGGAAGGTCAATCATAGAAAGTTCTCCGGTGAGCGAGCGCAAACCCAAGTGCATGGCCAGTTGGCGGTGACCTCAGTCAGTAGCCCGCAATCCCGCTTGCGCCAGCGCTTATTAACTGATCAACCAGAAAGAAGAAAAGAGACACAATCATTCAAAATTTCAAGACCAGGGGCGCCTGGCTGGCTCAGTCGATGGAACCCTCGACGGTCGATCTCAGGGGTTGTGAGTTCCAACCCCGCCTTGGGTGTAGAGCTTATTTTAAAATAAAATCAATAAAAATTTAAAAAGTAAAAATAATTTAAAAATAATCACCTTAAAAAAATTTAAGACAAGTAAAATCGGAGAGTGTGTGGCGAGGCACGCAGGCCTCCATCCATGGTGCCTTCCCGGGGCCTTGCCAAAGGTGGGGGCTTTACCACCGTGCACACAGTGGAGCGGAAGGAGGAATCCTCACGCCCCCCCACACACACACACACACCCCGCCAGACCAAATTATTCACAAGGTTTCCACAAACCAGGTTATTACGAAAGCCTCGCCAAATCGCACTTAAATTCCGCTGAGGGTAAACGAGACCCACGAAGATTTCCGTTTTTGAGACCGTGGGTGGGATGGAGCGCGAAGGGCGCGGATAATCCCGCCCTGGCCGCCCAGGGCCGAGGACTGGGGTCCAGTGGAATCTCGATTCCCCTGAGCAGGTCCATACAGGTGCTGCGTGGAGTCTGCTCCGGGTTAGACTCCAGCGCCGGGCTAGCGTCGCAGAAGCCCGAGGCGTACGGAGCCCAGGGACTGTGCCGAGAGCCCTGCATACCCACCATGTGTTTGGGGTGTTGAATATGAACCGCCTGGGAGAGGCACTGGTTCGGATTGAGTTTCCCGCTTCAGGGGAGAGTCCCTCAAGTAAGGCATACATCCCACCGCCGAGGGTATTTATTCTGCGCAAAGGAAGGTTACCGGATCGGGTGGGATTGCGTTTTCCCGGCGACCCACAAAGAGCCTGCAAACCGCCGTGAAGGGCGCAGATCTATCAGGTCATCGCCGACCCGTGGCTGGCTCTAGAGACCTCGGTGGCGCGGTGTCCCTCACTCTGGACCCTGCTGTGGTTTCCCTTGGCCTCACTCCAATGCGGGCGTTCTCCAGGCGGGCCCCTTTTGCTACGCGAGAGGACCTGCGTGAGAAGGAGCTAGGAGGGCCACTTCTGGTTTTTGTGACAAGCCAGAGGCTCAGGTATTGGTAGTGGCAGGAGAGAGTCCGTTTGTTTTGCCTGCCTGCCTTCCTCCTCCCCCTTCTTCTTAGTTTTATTATGTTTTGGGCTTTCTGTTTTTGCAATTCATTCTAAAGCAAATGACAAAGCCTTGGATGTGCTGAATGCAGCTCCCTCACATTATCCTTTCTGGATAAAATGCATCTCAGAGATGGACAATGGCCAACCCAGGCTATCACAGCCATCAAGTTTGTGAGCTGGGATGGAAACCCAGGCCTCAGGCTTCTTGGGCCAGCCCTCCTCCCCCTCCCCTCTTCTCAAACACACCCTTCTCACATACAGCCCTCCCTAGCCCCCATCCCAGCCCTTCCACCTTTCCTGTCTCCCCCCAGGCCCATGGCTGGTGGCTGGTGGGCTGTGATACAGCTTGGAGGGACCTGTTCTTGAAGAGTCTGCTCTGAGGAGACAAAAGGGTTTCTCAACCAAGTGCCCCAGCCCTACACCCTCCGGCATATGGAAGAAAGGAGCCCTGAAGAAGGAGGTGATGATGGAAGGACATGTTTCCTCATTTGTAAACTGAGGGTCATAATAGTACCTACTCCATGGGCTTTTTGTGAAGATACACAGGACTTGAATGTTGTGTTTTATAAATTCCAAAGGGTTGTAGTGTGTGTCCTACCACTGCATAGGAATGAGGATCCTGCATGAGTTCAGTGAAGCCCCCTGGGAGTTTAGGAGAGGCTCTCATTATGGGTCTCCTGGCTTTGGAGGATGCCCAAAGTCAACTGCTACAGAGGCCTGCCAGAAAACCCACCCTTGCCTTTTTTTTTTTTTTTTTTTTGCTAGGTCCAGCACAGAAGGGACTCTGGGTACATGACCAAGGGACAAAGTGTCCTTCTACTCATTCTTTTGGTTCCACCTCAAAAGTACCTCCTTTGTGGGGCACAGTTGGTTAAGCGTCTGCCTTCGGCTGGGGTCACAATCCCGGGGCCGGGGATAGTGTCAGGCACCCCGCTCAGCAGGGAGTCTGCTTCTCCCTCTGCCCCTCCTCCTGCTCGTGCTCTCTCTCTCTCAAATAAATAAATAAAATCTTTTAAAAAAAGTACCTCCTTTGTGTAACCTTCCCTGACAGCCAACTCCACCCCAGAGAGCATTCTCTTCCTTTGTTGCGCCCTGAGATGCCATCCTTGGAACCCACCACACCACTGTTGTGTGGCTGCCTCCTTCCAGAAGAAAGTGATGGTGGTAGATAGAAAGATCTGGAAGGACATATCCTTGTATGTTCATAGCCCCATCTCTAAGCTGGCATGGTAAGCGGCAGGGCTGGAGTTGGGTAAGAAAGGCGGAAAGTGGACCCATGTGAAAGTAGCATTTCTCAACTGAGCAAACCCTGCATACCCTGTTGGATGAGAGGGACTAGGTTCTCCAGCCACCCAAAGGAGGAGTCTTCCTTTCTCCTGAAGCGCCAAGGCTTCAGGGTCGAGAGCTCAGAGCCAAGTGCTTTCTTGGAAAAACTCATCTTTATCCATTCCAGAGGAGAGTCCAGTTTGAAGCCAACTTGCTCATCTTCTCCTCAGGACACTGACTGGGGGGGCTCAACCACCCCTGCACCCTCCCCCCTTAATCTTTCTGTCTCTCTGAGCCTGGCCACCCTCCAGTGCCTTCTCTTCCTCTTCTGAGCCTCCCTCTTTGTCTGACCCTGGTCTTCTCCTACCCTCCAATTCTTTTTTTTTTTTTTTTCTTTAAAGACTATTTGACAGAGAGAGACACAGCAAGAGAGAGGGAACACAATCAGGGGGGAGTGGGAGAGGGAGAAGCAGGCTCCCCACTGAGCAGGGAGCCCAATCCCAGGACCCTGGGATCATGACCCAAGCCGAAGTCAGTCACTTAACCAACTGAGCCACCCAGGCGCCCCAATCCTACCCTCCAATTCTAAGACTGCTGCCTCCACTCTGAGCCCTGATAGTGGGAGCAAATATGTGTATGCAAACATGAATATGCCAGTCCAAGTTGCATACTCAAGGGAGGGGCGCCTGGGTGGCTCAGTCGTTAAGTGTCTGCCTTCAGCTCAGGTCATGATCCCAGGGTCCTGGGATCGAGCCCCACATCGGGCTCCCTGCTCTGCGGGAGGCCTGCTTCTCCCTCTCCCACTCCCCCCTGCTTGTGTTCCCTCTCTCACTGTCTCTCTCTCTGTCAAATAAATAAAATAAAAAAATAAAAATAAATTGCATACTCAAGGGAGAAAAGGTGTATAGGTGGGTATGCTGGGGAATCTGTGGGGACTGGTGGGTTTGGGGTTGTGACTGTCTCTCCCACTAACATGAAACAACTTAGATGTGTGTGGACAGTTATCACTCAGAGGTTGGATACACTTGCCTAAATGCTTATATGCTTGGATTTCCTGCATTTTTGAGTGTGTACAATGACAGTTTGACTTGTTATAGTTGCGGGTCTGTGTAAGAGACAAGTATCATGCTTTTTTCAGGGATAGCGCTATTTATCTTTGGGCATATAGATGTGCTTTACATCAGAGCCTACACTCCGTATTTGCAGATCCATTAATGGATCTCTCAGTTCATGGAGGGATGCTAATGTGAACATCAGCGTAGACACCTGCGTTTGTATCTCTGCTGTATCTGAATGGAGCCTGCGTGTAGTTGTCTACCTGTGGCCATAGATAACTCGTATACGTGGACACCTGCCTGTCAAGGTCTCGGGTACCGAAGTTCAGAGGCAGGTCCTGCACAGACTGGAAAACGCGGCCACCAAGACAGGCCCGCCGTGTTTCCTGCGCCCTCGCGAGTCATCGAACAGGACTCGCCTCCTACTCGGCGGGTTTTGTCCCGGTTCGTGCAAGACTTCAGCCTCCCAGGGCGCCCGGAAAGGCGGGCTGCCGCACGGGCAGAGCCAGGACGGCGGATCCCTCCAGGGGCCTCGGGGGCCGGCGGGAGCCTCGGTGTCGCCCGCGCACCTGGGCCCCTGCCGGAAGCGGAAGCCGGGACGGGGGTGGGGGTGCGGTGAGGCGCGGTGGCGGCGGTGGCGGCGTGTCAGGCCCAGGGCGCCCCGCGGGGGCGTGTGTGCCGCTCGCGTGCGGGACAGGCTGGCCGTGGGGCGGCACCTCCCCCGACCCGGCGTCTGTTTACCAACAAACTGCCGGCGCTCGGCAGCGGCGCATTCCGACGAGCTGAATAAGCTGCCGGCGCTGGCGGTCTGGTCTCGAATCCCCTGCGGGTCGGTGGCGGCGGGATCAGAACGGCGGTGCGGGTCCCCGAGAGCTGGAGAACGCGACAGGCGGTGCCCGGAGCCTCCGCAGCCGCCGCGCCTCCGCCTCGGCCCCGCTCCCTTCGCCCTGGGCCGTCCCGGCCCCGCCAGCTCCCTCGCGTTTCTGCCACTGAGACCGCGGTTCCCAGACTGCCCGATCGCCACGACACCCCAGCAGCCCTCTCGGAGAAGCCCCCGAGGTGGCTGGGCCTGGAGCGCGCGCACCGCCCCTCTGCTCTCGCGGCTCTGAAGTTCCCCGCGGCGGGCTGCCCCGGGGGGCGGGCGCCGGCTCCAGCCTCCGTGAGGTCACCGCGTGCAGCAGCCAATCCGCGGCGTCTAAGTGGGCGGTGCCCCCGTCGGGTCCCGGGAACCGAACCCAAGAGCCAGACGAGGGGGGGCCCCCATGGATTTAGGGGGGAGGGGAAAAGCCATGGGGGGTACCCCTTCGGAACCCCTTTCCCAGGCGCGCGCTCTCCGCTGGAAGAGGCGCAGAGAGACACTTTCCGGGGAATCTTAAGTGTGCGGGAAGCTGGCTGGGGGGCTCATCCGGTCCCAACGCCCGAGGCTCGGAAAAAAGAGAGTTGGCGGAGGGAGCGGACTACGTGCCGGGCCATGGCCTAGGCCCTTCGGCCCCGGGCCCGGCCGCAATGACCTCTTTGCCCTACCCCCTCCCTGGCCGGGACGCCTCCAAAGCCATCTTCCCGGACATCGCCCCTGTCCCATCGGTAGTGGCTACCTACCCGCTTGGTCTGTCCCCCGCAACCGCAGTCGCCTCCGATTTGCCCTACTCTGGGCCTTATGGCCACCTCCTGTCCTACTCCTACACTGCGCCGGCGACCCCGGGAGACTCCTACCTGTCCTGCCAGCAACCGGCGGCGCCCTCTCTGCAGGACCCGAAGGCAGGTAAGTCCGGCCACCGCGGCTCTTCCCACCTCTGGGGTCCTGATCCTGTGCGTCCCTAAACTTCGCCCTCGCCTGGTTGGGCGCAGCTAGCGGGATTCAAACCTTACTCAGATTCCACGGGATCTGGGGGTGGGGGGAGGGCGAAGGGATGGGGCGGGAGACTGGGGGGGGGGCGGGGGCGAGTTGATCTAGGTCTCCTTTCAAGAACGACCTGGTTTCGATTTGCAGTTGTGTGAAGCCTGGCGGCAGGGCTCCCTACCCAACCCCCTGGAGCAGCGGGGTTGTGTGTACCTACGTGTAACGGAAAACTGAAACAATCCAGATGTGGGTGTGGGTGTGGGTGCCTAGCCCCTGCCCCAGTATTCTTTCCGTCGTGCACTCCTTCCCTTCCCCAAGTCGCCTCTCCCCGTTTGCCTTGTCTCAGAAAGTGGGGCTCAAGCCAAAGCCAGACAAATGGAAGTCAGGTCACAGATGGAGGGCAGTGGAAGTGGGGGCTGATTCGGGGCCCCTCCCCCTCTCCCTTGGCCGGCGCCTGAATGTGCCTGACGGAGACTGGAAGCTGGCCTGGCAGAATCGGGGGCCAGGACCCCGCCACTCCTTGTTCTAAGAAAGTAGCCACAGGTGGGTCCGGCAGTGTCTAGTTGTAGATCCTGGTTCCCTCGGCCTTCCTGCTGAAGGAGCAGGCTGTCTGGAGCATCTCCACCCCTTGCCTTTGTGGGGGATGCGTTAGGTAGGCCCCAGTTCCCGTTGTCTGGAACAACTTGGAGCCCCTGAGAAAGTGCTTACTGGAAGGCCTCAAAGAGGCCAAGGAGCTAGCCTGTCTTCCTGGTCCTGTGCCTGGTACGGGCAGAACGCTTGTAACACACTATACATACCCACCTGTACTAGCTCCAGATTAGAGTTCAGGTCCCCTGCCCTCCCTGCTCCCACCTAATTGCCCCCACAATTGTCTTTAGCTCAGTCTCTTCCAAGGCTGCACATCCACTGGGTGGCTTTGCTGGAGTCGGCCTGGACCAAGACATCTCTCTCCCTTACTCCAACACAGGAGCTCAGAAATCATCCAAGCCAGAAGTGACCCTAAAGACTTGGGAGCTCAACCTCCTTGGTGTACAGATGGGCAAACTGAGGCTTAAAGAAAGGGTGTGTGTGCCTGTTTTCCAGGCACTTGACCCTTGCAAATTGACTTTCACTGCATGAGGCCAGAAAAGAGGATTTTAGGGAATCCCCTCAGAGCCCCCCAAATTAACCTCCTTCTGTGCCAGAACTGGGCTGCCTCTCCCAGGCTGCTGGGTCTGTCCTTGCAGCTCCCAAGCTGCAAACGTGGTCCTTCCATTGTTAGAGGAGGAGCAGTCCGGAGAGGAGGTTTGTGTGTTTGTTTGGTTTGGGTTTTTTTTTTTTTAATACAAATGATCTAGTTTCTACAAAAGAATCCCTTGGACTCTTCCCTTTAGTACACGGCACATTTGTGTGTATGTGTGTGTAGTGGGGGTGGGAATAAGATAGCCTTGTCCTTCAGAGAATTGTTTATAGGGTTAGTATTTTCCTTCCTGTCCTCCACACTCTTAGCCTTCCCTCTGCTTGGTCTAACGACGAGAGAGTGGAGAGCTCCCTTTCTTTACAGAATTTCCCCCGATCCAACGAAAACCATACACATGCTTAGTCTAGATGGTAGCATTTTTCTCCCGAAACTGGTGGCTTTGCCATTTCTAGATTGAATGATTGGGGTGCAAGAGAGGGCTTGAATCCTCCTTTTGCTCCCACCCCATGTCCACCCCTGCTTCAGGGAGAGGTTTGGCTCCAAGCGAGCTGCACACCACCCCGCGGAGCGGACGGGTGCGGCGCCCGCGCCTCGAGGGAGGCCTTTGGGCTCCATGATCCCGACCGGGGCAGATCCAGTCGCGACTTGCCGCAGCGGGTGTGGGGAAAGGCAGCTGTCGGGGAAGGAACTTGAAGGGGCGCCCCCGGGAGAGCTAGGGCGCCGAGGGCTGGGGGAGTTCAGTAGCCCGCGCTGCCTCCCAGGCGCTGCGTCCCCGCCTGAGCCGCGCGCTCCCCGAAGCCAGAGAGGCGCGGGGGGTCGGTCCCTCGGCGGCCGGCCTGGGGCTGCGAGCGGTAGGGTCGAAGCAGGGGAGGCCGGACAGGCGCGGGCGGGAGCGGAAACCCAACGGTTTTTCTGGGAATTGGCCGAGGCGGGGGTCGAGGAGGGTGGATCTGAGAAGCCCGCAGCGCCCGGGGCCACCGGGTAGGGATGCGGGGGAGGTGAAGGCAACCGGTCACCGCGGCCGGCCCAGCTCGGGGAATCACACATCTGCGGGAGCACGGCCGGAGGGAGGAGCGCGGTGAGGGTCCGACACGGGCGGACACCAGCTGCGTCTGGGCACCCGGGCCACGAAGCTCTCTCGGCTGGGACGGCCCGGCAGACCGCGTGGAAAGCTGCAAACGTGGCCCTAAGCCCGGGGGCATTTCGGCCACTTGGTCCTCCCAGCCCTATCACCCGAATGGAATGGTCCCGGGGTGTCCCCACAGATGGGCGCAGGTTGGGGCTGCTCAGACGGAAAGAAGAGGACCCCTCGCCCCGCACCCCCGGCATTCGAGGGCCACTGTTACCCCGCCGAGGCTCCTAGAGTGGCTGGGCCTGGGGGCAGGAGGTGACCAGACCTCGTGGGGCAGCATGGCAGCGCGATCCGGGAGCGGCCCCGAGCGCCTGCGCTGCTGGGCGCTGCGTGCTTTCCGAACCCGGGCCACCTTCCCCGCGGGCCGTGAACCCTTCTGTGATTGTGGCGGGGCGCAGGAGGGGGCCGCCTCAATCCCACCGGGCTTCTAGGTCCCCGAAAACCGTCTGCCCCAGCCAGCCGGCCATGGGGGAGGGGAGAGCTGGTCACCTTTCCTGCAGGGTGCGCCCCAGGAGAGGGGCTGTGACTTGCAATAGGGGATGGCAAACCCTGGGGGCCCTTTCCATACTCTGATGCTGGGGAGAGGCGGGTGCGCATCCTGGCCTTCGAGGCCCGCTTGGCTGGGCCCCTCTGACCCACCCCTCCTCTGGCAGCGGGGAGGCTGCCACGCAAACACTGTCTGGGGCCTCTGAGCATTGCTCTGGAGTTCCCTCCGCCTGGAATGCCCTGCCCCCGTCCGCTCTAGGCCTCAGCCCAGCCCTCGACCGAGCCTTTCGGCCCCGCCCCACCCCAAAATGGCGCCTCCGCACCCGCCTGAACTCTGACCTCCCGCCCCTGGCGCCACCTGTACCCTCGCTCCGGCCCGTGGCGCTCCCTTCCTAGGTTCACAAGACCCGTAAGAGTGGGAGCTCCCTGAGGGCAAGAACCGTTTCTTGTTCCACCTGGCGCACAGGGGGCGTGGGGTCGGAAGGGGGCGTGGAGCGGAGGTAGACACCTGCGCTATTGGCCCGTCCGAGGCCTGCATGCAAACGAGATGCAAATGAACCCCTGAAGCGGCCGCCCAACCCTCTCACCTTCCCGCACACACCGCCTTGTGTTTGCCCCCCAGACTCGGAGAAGCCGCCGCTGTCCCCGGAGTCCTCGGAGCAGCGCCCGCAGGCCCCGACCAAGAAGCTCCGCAAGCCGAGGACCATCTACTCGAGTCTGCAACTGCAGCACCTGAACCAGCGTTTCCAGCATACACAGTACCTGGCGCTGCCGGAGAGGGCCCAGCTGGCCGCGCAGCTCGGCCTCACCCAGACCCAGGTGAGGCCCGTCCCGTCCTTCCTGCAGCTAGCCTTCCCCAGATGTGTTCTCTGGGAACTCACCGCCTTCCCCAGGGGGGTGCCCCAGGAGTCCCCTAGCCCTGTTGTCGCAGTTCTCCAGGGCGTGTTAAGAGCCGGACCTCAGTTAGGTGTTGGGGGAATGTGTTAAAAGGTGTGTTGGGGTGAGGGAGGCAGATGCAGGTAGAGGACGAGGGCACCCAGACCTGGCAAACTGGATACTAGCTCAGGGGCGGGACCCCCAGCAACTTCAGGGACTCTGGAGGACTGCAGTATGTCCCCAACCTCTGCTCTGCTCCCAGGACTGCACGCACCGCTGTTGAGTCCCTTTCCCTGGCTCACCGCCTCCCACACACATACTCCTCCTCATCTTCCCTTCTTTCCCTTCTTCTCTCCAAAGGTAAAGATCTGGTTTCAGAACAAACGCTCCAAATACAAGAAGCTCCTGAAGCAGAACTCTGGAGTACAGGAAGGGGACTTGCCTGGGAGAGCCCCCTCCTTATCTCCCTGCTCCCCGCCCCTTCCATCCCTCTGGGATCTGCCCAAGGCAGGGGCCCTGCCCACCGGTGGCTATGGCAACAGCTTTGGAGCCTGGTATCAGCATCACTCCCCAGATGTCCTGGCTCCATCTCAGATGATGTGAGTCCCGGGAAGGGTGGGTCAGGCCCCTGTCCTCCACAAAGCCCAGGACCCAGCCCACCTGCACCCCTTCTGGTCCCAGAGGAAACCAGCTCCAGATGGATTTTGTCAAGTGGACAAGAAGTTAGAGGAGAACAAGGAAGAGGTGAAGTCATCTCTCCCTTGCCCTGTAACCCAAACTGCCTGATCAGGACTTTGGTCTTAACCACCGGCCCCACCATGACCGTGGACTGGACCCGTTCCCTCCAGCTGATCAGGGGCTCTGGAGGGAGAGTTATCGGCTGACTTCCCACCCCTTCCCTGGACTGCGGTCTACCACGGCCTGGAGGCAAAACAAAGAAACACTTGAGTATTTTTTCCTCTCTGTGTGCCTTGGGCCTCACCCAACCCTGTTACGAGCAAAAGCAGAAGTGAAGTGGGCATCCTCTGTCTTCACCATGAGGACCATCGGGTCCCCCCTCACCGATTTTCCCTGGTGGTTGGCCCATTATCCCCATGACTGATACACCTCCTCACCATCTTGTGAGTGGAAAAGATGCCGAAAATGTGGAGTTTGTGGACCTGTGGGTAACTCATGCTCTTCTCCTAAAAAAGCCTTCTTCTTCCCATGTCTATTCAGTTATGGTAGATAACACATCCAATTATCCTTGTAATTCAACGGGTATTTATTAAGAGCCTATCCCCTCCTTTCCCACCCTTAGTACCTAATAACTCCACATGCACACCCTCTTGGGAGCCTGTAGGGTAACAGTCTGGGGAGAATGGGAGGGCAGACAGCCTCTGGATGAGTGTAAGTAAAGACACCCCCAAATAGGGAGGGTGGGCTGGCAGTTCAGCTCCTCACAGCTGTCTCTGTCCAAAGGAACTGCTCCTATTTATAATCCACACCAGGAGCTTTTGGAGATTAAATCTGTACAAAAACCTGGGCCCTGGCCGTGAGTCTGTTTGTTTCCTGACTTCTAGGGGTGGGGGTTGGTTGCTCATCTCTCTCTCTCTCTCTCTCTCTCTCTCTCTCTCTCTCTCGTCTCCCATTAGACACTTCCAGCACTGAGCTAGAGGACAGGATACAAGTTTTGCCTCTACAACTAACTAGCTCCGCGGTTGTAGCTCTGGAATGTTCTAATGACCATTTTCATACACTCCAGTGTAAAACTGGAAGATGCCAATACTGCAAAGGACCAAAGTCTAAGTGGTCACCTGCAAATTCTGTGCTGGCCCAGTTCTGGAGGGAGCCAGGGACAGGAGTCCCCCTGGGGCTCCATCTTCCAGTCCCGCTCACTTGGAAAGACGACATGCCCACTGAGCCAGTCCAGTCCTCCCAGTGTGCTCCTTGGGCTGGAGAGGCCCCAGCCCAGCAAGGGAAGGGGGAGGAGAAGAAAATCCCAGAAGGAGCTGGACTTCTCCTCCATCCAACAAACATGCGTGAAGCCTCTGCTCCGTGTTAGATCCCGGAGACACCGGGTGACTTGGGCACATGGGGGAGCCAGCCGGATGACCAGCCCCTTGTGTGGCAAGGGCCACGATAGAAGAACTAGGAACTAGTTCTAGAACTAGGCCCAGGAACAGGGCTGCGAACTATTCAGGGAATCCAGCCCAGCTTTGGCCCAAGGGATCGGGGGAGGGGCCTTCAATTCCAGGCAAAAACTTCCCGAGTCATCATCCCAGTCACTGCCTAAACCTGTTCCCAAGCACTGCGAACTGGGGGGCTGCCTTAGTTGGAAAAGCCCAAGCAGACACTTTGAGCCAATCCCCCTGGCCCGAGACAGGCCCACATTGGGGTCTCTGTAGAGTAGAAGAGGTACAAAGTCAGTGGAACCCCCACCCCAGGAGGCCTGCCGTCAGCCCCTCCTAGGCCCCTTCTGGGTCAGCGGCCACCCCCACTCGCCACAACACACCTGGAGGGTTATCCTGGGGATGGCAAGGGGCATGGAGTGGGCCAAAGCCAAGATCAGAGCAGTGAGGAGTGATGGTGCCAAGGGCAAAAACACCCCCTCTTCCTCTGGGCCTTCCCCTGCCCCTAGCCCGCAGCTCCATAGGCTCTCAGGGCCCAGCCCCAGGTCCCTCCCCTGGGGCTTCGTGGAGGCCACAGGCCCTCAGGGAGGCTGTTCCTCCCACTGCAGGTTGCACTCCTCTTTCCACAGACCCAAGATAAGATCTACCGCCCCATCTCGGAAAGCCTCCAAAGGCGAGATTAATTGGACAGCCCAACACGAGTCGCATCGTTAAAACAACAGCCCAGGTTGTAAAGTTAAGTAGCAGAAGGAGTATAATTACTCTCCCAGCCAGAGACCAGCTCCCCCCCCTTCCCTGCCCCCATCCACCCGACCTTTCCAGGGGAAACCAGAGTCCATTCCACTTGGGAGTTGGTCCAACCTCCCTGGGCTCCTGGGTGAGGACGGACTTGAAACCCCGGGGTGGGGGGGATGTGCCCCATCACCTCTCAAGCCATCTGAGCTGTAGAAGGGGAACCCTGGGGTTCCCCACAAAGATTCCCCTCTGGGAAAATCAGGTCAATAATGGAGCAGGGACAAAATCGAATGGTTAAGAATGGCAGTTTGGGCCTGCAAAGCATCCAGCTCTGCTGTTGTGACTTTTGGCGAGTTACTTAACCTCTCTGTGAGCCTGGTTTTCCTCCCACTCACCCCCAAGAGGGGAATGCTAATAGGACCTGCTTCACAATGTCGCTGTGATCACGAAGTGGGATAGTGCTTGTAACGAGCTTGACACGGTGCCTGGAACATAGGACTCGCTTCACAAATGGCATTTGGCTGCTGGGTGATTATCGGGGAGAAGGGGTCACGGCCAGGGGGAGTGCATACTGCCACCACCATCCATTCACCTCTCGCCTCTCTGCCTCCCGAGGGTAGGGAGGAGGAATGGGGCTGGAGGCTGGAGACCTATGCGCATTCCTTGTCACCACCATTTGAAAGCAGGGCACAGGAGAGGTCCTAAATGCAGAAGGGCATCTAAAATCAACTGAGACTGGAGAATGGGAAGGAGGCCAGGGCACACTCTCTCACCTACAAGGGTCTCAGCCATGGGGAAAAGCTGACTTGGGGCTTCCCTCCCCTCTCCCCATATGCTATTTTAAGACAGGCCCCCCATTCTCTCCCCCAACAAAATGAGATTCAATTAATTCAATTAAAGCAATTTTGGGAGCAGCTCCTGAAGGTTTTCAATGTGAGATAATTACAAGTAATTTGCTGCTGTGAAGAGGAAAAGGGTGCACGGGGTCTGGGGGGGGGGGCGGGAGGAGGTAGCCCCTCCCCACCAAATGCACACAGATCTAGAGGGATTCCACACTGCAATCTTAACTGCCCTCCCATTGGCCAAATTACTTGCAGGTGGGAAGTGGGAGAAGGCAGTGGTGGGAGGGGGCTGGGAAGACACGGAGTGACAGACCCACCCTCCCCCATCCCCAAATCTGCTGTGCAAGGTGGCAGTGGGGAGCTGGCTGTCCCCCGGACAAAATGTCTGCTTAGCGCTAGCAGCTGATTACTCAGCTCCAAACCTCATCGGAGTTTGGATGCCTGAACTTGCCTCTGGGATGGGATCCAGAGTCAATGGAATGTTATCCGGGTAGCGGAGGCCTGTGTAGACGGGGTCTTGGAGATGCAGGACTTCCGCAGAAAGTGTAAGGGATGTGGGTAGAGAGGGGAAAGGCCAGAGAGAAGGCTACACTGATTTCTTGCTTCCAAGGAGGTGATGATGCACCCATTCTCCCTCCTCCCCCATTAAGCCTTGCTAGTTCTGCTGGAGTCTCAACTCAATTCTTTCCATTCTTGTGGTGGGGGGGGAGGTGGGGGAGGCGCAAATATCCTCTCAGCTCTCTGTCCTCAGGACCACTGAAGCCTCTTCCTTTAGAAAAGCATCCCACAGGTATTTCCCACCCCCATTCACCTGGATAACCCTTTCCTGGCTAGGACTCCTGTGGCCTCAGAGGGGGTGGGATGGGGGGGACTAGAGGTAAAAGGGAGGAGTGGGGAGCTGAGACAGAGGGGTGAGGGTGGCTTCAGGCCTCCACAAAGACTCCTCTGAACCCTGCCCACAGCTAGTTTTCAAGGGACTAAGGTCCCCCTTTACCTGGGAGCCCCTCTTCTAGGAGGTGAGTAGTATTTTTGCAGCTATGGTGGAAAAGAAAGATTCTCTGACCCCCAAAGTACTTCTCTTTCATGCCCTCCCTTCTTGTTTCTCCCATCCCAAGGAGGGGTGAAGAGGAGGGCCTCCAGTGCTGGTTTCTCTCTAGCCAGCCCTTGCCCCACCCCTTCTCTGAGGAGCCCGGCTGTCGGACCCTGGGGGAGCCACTGAGCCCCAAGGTGACGACTAGCCTAGAGAGGGAAAAGTGGCCGCCTCTCCTCCTTTCCTCGCCAGCTCAGATGGGTTCAGAAGGGGGAATTAAAGACCTTTCCACCCCCATCCTCAAAACACAACAGCCCCAGACAAGGCACAGAGCCGAGCAGACGCGGGGACCCAGGCACAGGGACTCCCCAAGGGCACACACATTTCCACTGGAGGTGCACACGCGGGCAGGCAGACATGCAGCGACACACACGAGGTTGTCAGAGCCACACGCTGGCCCGTGAGAGCCTGCGCACGAAGCCCCACCATGAAGGTACACGGACACGCACACTCACGGGTTGTGCGTTCACGGAGAGAAGGACAACACACGGGGATGAGCCAGGAGGCACGGGGACTTAAACATACACAGAAGCAGAGAGAAACATACCCAGGAACACACAGACTAGCTTCCCTGGGGCTTGTGTGTGCGGAGTGTGGACGGCTCTCTCTCTCTCTCTCTCTCTCTCTCTCTCTCGCTCACTCTCGCTCGCTCTCGCGCTCTCTCTCTCTCTCTTCTCCCACCTCCTCTCACTCTGGCCCTTTGTCCTAGCTCTGTCTCCTATTTTCAGGGAGTATTTCCCTGGTGAGCAGCTGGGGAGGGAGGGAGACTGAATGGCCACAGAAACCCAGTAATTTTATTATGACTTTATTTTCTTTGTTCCCTGAAGCCTTGCCTCCTTTTTTCTCTGAGCTCTACCAGCAAGAGCATCTGTGCTAGCCCTTCCTGCCACAGCCCATGGCACCCAGACAAGGCCGTCGGGTCCAGCCAAGGCACAGGAACCCAAACACGGTCCTCTCTGAGATCCCCATGGATCCCCCACTGCTTCCCAGCCCTGAGGGCAATTCCAGCAGCAAGGAGGGAGGAAGGGGATCTGTGCTCTACTAATACTTGCTGTGACCTTGGGCAAGTTACATACCCTCTCTGAAGCTCAGATCCTGTCTCTTGCCAAATCCTCTTGTGTGTGTGTGTGTGTGTGTGTGTGTAGCAGTTTAAATGTGTCTTTCCACTTGAGTCTGGAGCTTTGTTTTTTGTTTTTAAAGATTTTATTTTTTGGACAGAGAGAGACACAGCGAGAGCAGTAACACAAGCAGGGGGAGTGGGAGAGGGAGAAGCAGGCTTCCCACCAAGCAGGGAGCCCGATGCGGGGCTCGATCCCAGGACCCTGGGATCATGACCTGAGCTGAGGGCAGACGCTTAACGCCTGAGCCACCCGGGTGCCCCTCTCATTGTAGTTTTAAGTTGCATTTCCCTAATGACTGATAATGAGCATCTTCCTGTATGCTTGTTTACCATGTGTAAATCTCCTTGTTGAAGTGTCTATTCAAACCTTTCACCCATTTAAAATATTGGGTTGTGTGTTTTCTTATTGAGTTTTTTTTTTTTTAAGATTTTCTTTTATTTATTTGGCAGAGAGAGACACAGCAAGAGAGGGAACACAAGCAGGGGGAGTGGGAGAGGGAGAAGCAGGCTTCCCACGGAGCAGGGAGCCCAATGCGGAGCCTGATTCCAGGACCCTGGGACCATGACCTGAGTCGAAGGCAGATGCTTAATGACTGAGCCACCCAGGCGCCCCCAGTCTGGAGCTTTGTAAGGCAGAGCCTGTCTCCCATCAGACTGGACGCTCCTGAGTACAGGGCTTTGCTTCCCTCATCAGAATAGTTGTATTCAGCAGCTCTTTCCAACCCCATAGCTTGATGACTCTAAGGTACTCAGCCCCATTGGCATCCTGGGGGACATGTCTGGCCAGCCCAGGAAGGGAAAGGAGTTGGCCCCAAGCTTCCTCCAAACATCAAGGATTCTGATTCAACGCCTCACAGTGCCAGGCCTTCAGCTTCTCTGGCCCCAAAATGGAGAGATTACTTCATTTCCAGGGGAGGGTGCCACTCTCTATGGAATATATGTGGAATATATTCCTCTCAGCTTCGTCTGAACCATCCCCTTTAGAGTTCAACTGAATTTGGGGTCAGATGGAAGAAAGACCCTTTGGCCAGCATGAGGAATTCCCCTCTGGTCCGTGGCCCCCACTCTCTTATCCTCTCCACTTCAAGCTAATGAAGAACATACAGGCTGAATCATGAGGCTGGGAGCAGGGCATCAAATTATCCAACTGAGATCATGAGGTTCCCTGGGGGGCATCATTCTTTCCCCCTATGCTCAGGAATCCCCTCAGCTGAGAAGCCCACTCCCACGATCACCTTCTCCGTCCTGTTTTGCCTCATCCTTCAGGACTCGTACTCCCGCCCTCAGCCTGGGTTGCCAGAGAACAGGGCCTCCGCTCTCAGACTGGGGGCTCCCCCACTCCGTGGTTCCTTCCTCTGCCTGACCGCGCCTCTCCCAACCCTGGTGCGCACATTCTCTTTTGGGTGGTGGGCCAAGGGCTGAGTGTAGATGAGGGCACGTGACTCCTGCGCAGGTCCCACCCCTCCCACTGCCCACCATGCTGGCTACAGCGCCACTAGGCCACTCCCCTAGGGCTGGACCCAGCACTTGCTTTCTTGGTCTCTGCAAGCTGGGGCCTGTTGCAAACTCCTCCTCCCAGCCCCGGAGCCACCGGGAATTCTTTGCTCCAACAGATCCTGGGGGAAGCCAGACTGCAGGAGCCTCCTGACATGCCTCTGCTGGGCTCCTGTCACATTCCCCAAGCCCAGGGGGATCAGCTGGATCCACCAATGCAGGCTTCTTCCATTCCTTGTGACCTCCTCAAGTCCTCCTACCTCCCTTTCCAAAGCCTGAATCTGCCTTGGGACTCATCCCTGACTTCGGATCCCTCCCACTCCCAGCCCCTTGGCAGCCCCATCTGCGCAATAAGACTTATTCCTCCTGGCTCCTTGAAGAATAGAATTTGTCTCCTCTGGGGAGACTTCATGAAGTCTCTGGAATGCAGACATATAGCTCAAAGGCTTTGGGCCAGTCACTTTACCTTCCTGGGTCTTCATTTCCTCACTGATGCAGTGGGGATAATGATCAAACTATCTCAGAAGGTCATGGAGACGGGGAGAGTGTCTCCTTGGTATGTTGTGAAATATACCAAGCATGCCAGGGGATATGGTAACTTATGTTTTCACCTTGGCCATACCAATTTGGTGCCAAAATCGTCCCTCTTCCCCCACCCACCTAGATTCTCCTCTGAGTCACCAGCTTGCCATGCAATGGTGAAGAGGACAGTTCCATCTCCAGGAACACAAAATAATAAAGAACCAAGGCCTGAGTTCAAATCCAACTCTGTGACCTTGGGCAAGTTTCCTAACCTCTCTGTACCTCACCTTCTTCAACTGGAAATTTAAGATAATGATAGCATGGTCTTCACAGAGTTGTGGTGCAGACTACACCCCACAAGTACCCCACAAAAGTTACTATAATAGAGTAAGGATTCAGCAAGGATTAATTATCATCACTATCTCTGACCAGAAAAACCTTCTCTGTCCAGAAGAGATCTTGCCCAAGCACCCCTGTTCCTCTGTTGATCTCCACCTGTGAGCAGAACCCTAGTCTAGTTGTCTTCCCCAGAAACCCAGCAACATGGGTGGTGGGCTGCATTTCGAAGCTGCTTTGAGAAGAGGGAAGGAAGTTGTGCAGGTGGCTGGCAGGGTAAGGATGTCTGGTTATGCTTCTAGGAACCCCAGAACCCCAGTTCCCAGCCCTCTAGGAACCCCAGGTGAGGAGGTACCTAAAGAGGTGAGACCATCCAGCAGCTGCTTGGCTCAGAGCTAATGCAGAGGCACGTGAGGCCGCTGACTTCTGCATTCATGAAAAGTTACTCTTCCTATAATCCCAGAATTCCTTCCACTAAGCTAAGAAGCACAGGTAAAATCATTCCTTTTTACTGATATTTGATTGTATACCTAGAAAACTCGAGAGATTCTAGGGGGGAAAAAGCAGAATTAAGAACATTTTGGTATAGTGGCTGGATTCAAGATATATATAAGACATCAGTAGCTGTTCTCTAGCAATAAATAAGGGAAAATATTCCTGTTACAATGTAAATACAAAATAATACAGTACTGTAAGTATATAGGTGGGGAGAGCAGCTCTTTAGCTGATTAGTAACTGAAAAGTATTAACCCCTGCCCTTTTCCCTTCTGTTGGCACTCGGCCCAGCCCATGGCTCTGTCCTTGGTGGCCATCCTTCCATTACATCTGAAGCATGGCCGACTTAGATAGGAATCGAGAAAGCAATTTCTCAGTATGAGAGCTCTGTCCCACTCAGAGAAGGAACGGGTCAGCTTTGGGCCCACTGAGGGTGCCTAGAACTCTCTAGGCCAACTGAGGAGGGTCTTACCTGCACACAGGCTGGTTCCATTGAAAACTAATAGTATAGTTTGTTAAGCTCCCAGCATGGTGCCAAGCTACGTGCTAAGCCTTTTATATGTATCATCTCATTTCCTCAGCAGCCCAGCAAGATAGGTGTGATTAGCTCCATTTTATAGATGATGGAAAGGGAGGCTCAGTGACTTACCTGAAGTTACACAGCTAGTAAGTGTCCAGACCAGGGTTTGAGCTCAGGAGTGTGCATACATGTGCCTGTTTGGATGTGTGTGTCCTAGTTTATGGAATGACAATCCTGCTGTCTTTAGGGTCACAGGGCAAGTCTGAGAACGAGGGGAAAGGTCAAGCCTGGCCCCCCACACTCCTTCTCTCCATTTCACTCTTGGAGGCCACGGGGTGGTAAGAAGCCCACAGACCAGGGATTCAGAAGGCTGGACTCTGTTTCAAGTTCACTGGGAGACTTTAGGGGAAGCTACTTAACCTCTCTGAGCCTCAATGATCTCACTGTGAAACGGAATAAAAAGTACACTAACTTTTCCATGCAGTTGAGAAGATCAAATGAGACAATGCCCGTGAAAACTCCCGGCAAATGGTTGGTGCACAGGAGGTACTCAGCATCTTCCTTGCCCAGATCTTGGGAGGATCTGAGTCTGTGCTTGGAAGCAATTTTCTCTTGCTTTCCTTCCTTACCAGCCAGCCTCCTACTCCCTCTGGCCTCTTGTTTTCCTCAGCTTCCTCCCTACCCTCCCTTAGCCAAGGGTATGTCTCTTTCCCCCCACCTCCCCCATGGGTGATTCTTGAGCTGGGGCAGACCTGCCTGGCCCCAGGGGTAGGTGTGGGACAGTGCCACACGCGTCGCATGACGTGGCCCGGTCTCAGGGCACAGGGAAGGGCACACTGTTGCCTTTTGCCAGGTTCAAGGTGAACTTCCCCAGGGTGGGAGGACACCCCCTCCCCCATACCAGCTAATCTTCCAGGGTGTGGAGTTTCCATGCCCTGCTTACTCAGCAGACATCTCCAATGCTCCAATTTGCCCCAGGAGACAACCAAGAAGTTTGAGCCTCTGGGCTCTGCCCCCCACCCCACCCCTGTCAGCCCCCTCCCCAGGTCTGCCTCCTCCTAGGGTGCTTATCCTGGCTGCCTTGCGCCCCTAAGCCCCTCTTCTCTCAGACTGCCAACCTTAGGCAGACCAGCCCCCGGACTCCAGACTCTTCCCAAGTGCTTCCAGGGCCTCCGAGTTTTTCAGGACTCCAAGGGGCCCAACAGGCCAATTCCATACTCCCCCCCACCCCTACCCCCAGCAGGAGCTTCCAAAATTCACCAGCCAGTGGACTGGACCCATCGCAGCCCCTGGAAGGTGGTTGCTCTGATCATTAGTTCTGACCCACTTGTCGTCCAGAGAACATTCTTGGTTCTGCAGTCTGGAGGCCAGGGTTTCAGAGCCCACTTAGTAGTGTCTGTCCAGCTGTGGCCAGCTTATGGGCAGGGGAGCCCCCACGGGCACTCTGTAGCGCTGCCCCGCATTTTGCTGTGTGACCTTGGGCAAGTCACATGGTCTCTCTGGGGCTGCTTCCCAACAGTTCAAGGAGATGATGTGCCGGGGCGGAGTGGGGGGTGGTGTACAATCCCCGTCAGCTCCTGCACTGGCTGGGGAGCAGCAGTTGGGTGTTGGGCTTCCCCCTCATTGAACCCCCAGGAGCTGAAAGACGGGGACAGGTCTTAGGCTCACCCTCATCTGCTGGGAGCAGGAACCATAGCCGAGAGGGCTTGTGTGAGGCCCCCCCCAAATGCTCACTGGGCATCCTGCCTGTGCTGGGCATTGGAGGGGGGTGCGTCCCATTCCAGGGAACATTCCCAAGTCCCTGCCCTCGCCCCCCCCGCACCCCCGCTTCAGATCCTCTCCCAGCTCTGCCTCCAGGGACCTTGGTATAAAGACGTCCGCTTGCCCTCCAGCCCAGGGTGGACAAAATATTTACGGTGTCCATGCCGGCGAGATGCACAGATGCCTCCACAGAACTGGGAACTGGGGCCTGGGAAGTCACCCTGTCGGTCCTGACAAAGGAGAAAGGTGGGGTGCCAGGGACCCAGGCTGGGTATCAGAAAAGGTTAGCCCAAGGAGCTGACTCCAGGGCTTCTGTGGAAGGGGCCTGGGCCTCTACGAAGAGCTGGAGGCTGGCCTTCTGGACCCCCTGGCCTCAGCCTTCTCCACCAACCCCCACCTGCCCCCTCTGCCCCAAGCCTCCCCCCCCCACACCCAGGGTCCCCCAGTCAGTGCTGCCTCCCCTTCCCTTGGGGCTGCAGGAAACTCATCTCCAAGCACTTTCTGGCTGCTAAGTCTCCCAGTCTCAGGCTGCTGGGTGGCTGGTAAACAGCTTATTAAGGTGATTAACGCTGCAATTAAAGCTGGAAAAACAGAGGCCAGGGTGCTGGCAGCAGGCGCCCCCTTCTCCTCCCCCCTCCGTTCTCCTCCCCTCTCTGTTCTCCCCTCTGCCTCCCCTCCCCTCCTCTTCCATCCCCTCTGAGGCTGCAACTCATTCAGCCTGCCTTTGCCAACCCTCACCTAGGGGCTGGGAGGTTGCACACTAGGGGTCCTATCTCAGCTGTTCAGAACCCCCTTCCGCACTGAGGTCTGGGGGCTCCCCTAGACTGGGGAGCAAGTGGTAGTGATGGTGTGTTGCCGAGGTGAATGGTGTAAGCAGGCTGAGCGGGCGTGAGAGCTCTAGGATCTCTGTGAAGGGAAGGGCGTTGGGGATAGGGATAGAGAAGGGCCAGAGGTGTCTCCTCTCCGATAGGAGGCAAGGAGCTTCCTTTCCCCCAAGTTCACGGCGCCAGGGCTGCTACCAGCCCATCCGAGGGGCTGGGAACTGCCAGACCCTGCCCTTCTCGGAGCCCAGCATCTGGAGAAGGGCTTAGGGACTTTCTGGATCCCGGCCGCCCCTTCCTTCAGCAGCCCTCTCCCCAGCCTGGAGCTCTCCCCTGAGCCTTCTTCCTCTCCACCCTGAGTCCTGGAAGGGGAGTTCTTCCATTCTTCCATAGCTGCTGCTCCAGGGAGTATGTTTCCAGGCCCCAGCTCTGCCTATCAGGCTGTCATCCTTCTTTCAGGGCATAATTCAAATGCTACCTCTTCCATGGAGCCTTGGAAGGACTCCTTCCCACCCACGGCCCTGCCCTTTCCCTGACAGCCCCTCCGGTCCTCCCGGACTGTGTCAGGTCTGCCCTGCTGGGGGCCTCTCCACGGCTGGCCCCGTGTGTGCCTCCCTTCCCCAGACTCTGGGCATCCGTTTTACCAGCTCCCGGAACTGGCAATAAATACTGGCTGATTTACTCCTCTGGGGAGCGCACTGACTCCTCTTCGAGATGGCTGGATCAAGGGTAGCCAGCGGCTCGGGTCTGAATTGGGGGCAGGAAGCAAGGTGGGGACTCAGCCCCTTCTCCCCACCCCCATCACCATCCTCACCATCCACCCTCGTCAACAGCAACTCCCATTAACTGAGCAGTACTCCCCATGTGCTGGGTACCTTGTTTGTTAAGCCTTTTACTCACATTATCCTATTTAATCCTCTCAACAACCCTACTAGGCAGGTAGCATTATCCCCACATTACAGATGGGGAAACTGAGGCTTAGGAGGTTAAAGTGACTTGTCCAAGATCACCCAGCCTGTGAAGTGGTGGAGGCAGGATTCAGTTCAGGTCAGCTGACTCCAGCACCACATTCCTGACCACAGCATTAAGCTTTTCCTCGGACCAGCCCCTCCCCCCCTCCACTTCTCCTCCAGGGAAGAGCCCGGGGAGGAGGGCTGGCGGGCTGGGGTGGGTGGAGTGGCGGCGGCAGCGGCGGCGGCAGGCTCCAGCTCCCTGACGCTCTGCCCCGGGGCGCCTTAGTAAACTGAGCGGCAGAAAAGCCCATTAAGAGCACCCAATCTCCAGACAGACCCGGGTGCAAATCCCAGCATCGCCACATATTAGTTATGTGATCTGGACAGAGACTGAACCTCTCTGAGCCTCAATTTCCCCATCTGAAGAATGGGTACCCTATCACCCACCTCCCCGCCAAGTGCCTGGCACAGAGTTGGGAGGGTCCCATGCCAAATGCCTGGCACAGAGTAGGACTGCAGCGATCATCAGCTGTTCCTGAGGTTTGGAGAACCGTGACCCCAGGGCAGACTGGGGTTCCCTATGCAGCACCCCCCCGCCCCCCCCCCCGCTTCCCCGAAGCTTGTCACGAGGCAGGCACCTGGCAAAAGATGGGCTCAGCGGCCCCACCCTGGCACCCTGCCAGGTCCCCCCACCCAAGCCCTTTCTCTGCGCCCCCTGCCCAGGGCCAGTGAGGAGGGCGAGCTGAGTGGCCCCCCGAGGTGAGGAGACGAGGAAGGGGAGCTCAGGGGTGGGGCTGACCCCCCACGGGAGGTCACCCGGGCAGTTAATCCAGCCTGACAGAGCAGGGATGAGCAGGGAGGAATTAGGGAGCTTACAACAGCCTTTCATCCCGCAGCAGCCCGCCCGCCTGCCTGCCCAGCCTCCTCCTTCCTTCCTCTCTCTTTCTGCCCTTTTTTTTCCCTCTCCCTCCCTTTGCTGGCAGCCCAGCCCTAATAAAATGCAGTGTCTCCAGCAAGTCTGCCCGGCTGCCGCCTCGCTGCTCCTGCCTGCACGCAGCCCTCAAACCAAACTGCTCAGCGCAGCCCCGCCTGGCAGCTACCACTTAACCCTTTGCCAGCCCGGCTGGCGTCCGTGGGCGGAAGGCCCTCCTCCCTTCCGCCTCCCTCAGGCCTGGGGGAGGGAAGGCCGGCCTCCTGAGAGGGGGAGAGGGGTGCAGGGGGGCTGGGCGGGGGCTCCCCGCCCTTCTGGAGCCCAGCCCGGGGAACCCCCAGGCCAGGTGCCCGGGACTGCGGTCTACCCAGGTCCTCGGGTGAGCCTGAGAGACCCTTCCTTCTGACTTCTCATTTGTATTGGGCTTGGTGCCTGGCAATAGCCCCAGAGGCCAACAGGGCGGGGCTCGCTGTCCCCATTCGACAGATGAGGAAACTGAGGGCCTCACAGGGAGGTTTCAGGCTGAGTTGGGTCACCTCGGCTGCTGGGTGGTGTTGCTGATTCTCAATCCAAGACTTTTTCCAGTACGGGGAGCTGCCTCGGGCTCGTTGTGTGCGCGGGCGCGTACCTGTGCATAACTCTGGGGTGATGTGATGGATGTGTGTTTGTGCACCTGTGTGTTGGGGGTCTCAGGTGTGTGTGTGTGTGTGTGTCTGGCTCAAGTGGGAGTCCAGGTAGGTGTGAGGAGGGAGAGATGTCGCCCTGTGTCTCAGTACGTGTGTATATGGGAGAAAGGTAGCTCACCAGCGTGTGCATGCATTCACACTGTCTCCCAGCTGCACCAACATGTGTCACTCACACCCCTCCCTTCGTTCTAGCACCTCCAGCTCCCTGGCTCCAGTCTTGGAAGTGAGCAGCTAGAAGGGGAGAGGTGGGAGCAATGCTGGCCCAGGCGGTGGGCCGTGGGGCGGGGGGGGGGGGGGGGGGGGGGCAAGAGGGGGCGGGGTCAGGACTGAGCCTGAGAAGGGAAACACAGAACCCCCTCCGTCTGTTTGCTTCCCTCGTCCCGCTTGTTACCCCAGCATGGGCTGGGGTCCCTGCTAGCTGGGGGGGCAGTGGTGTTCCCCCTGCCTGAGGCCCCACCCTCACCCCAAGCTGGAAGGGACAGACCAGAGAGTGAGGGACTGGGGAGTGCCTGGGTGTGGAGGCTGGGGGTTTACACGCGTGTGCAAGCATGTCTGCGTGTGAGCCCAAGATCAAAGAGCAGCCCTGAGGTGACCTGGCGGCGGCGGCAGGCAGCTGCCTGGCAGGGAACCCCAAGCTGCCAAGCAGAGTGGAGTCAAGGAGGCCACGGCTGGGAGCCTCCCACCCACCCAGACCTGCCCAAGTCGGGGGCAGCCACAGGGTCAGGAGCACCTGCCACCAGGGGCCGGGCCCAGCCCAGCCCTGGAGCCCAGAGTCCCAGTAGTGGATCCTCAGGGCTCTGAGTCCCCCACGAGCCCCTGGAGGCTCAGAGGCCTCTCTGCGTCCAGCACCTTCCCCAACTCCCAAGCCCTCCCCAAGAGCTGTCTGCCTCCAGCCTCCAGCCTCCAGCCTCCAGTTCAAAGAGCTCAGTGGTTATTTTCTTCTTTTTTATTAACGTTATATATAAAGATGGATCCAGTAAGAAAGCAGAAATGAGAAGGCTGGGAGGAGTCGGCTTCGTTCCTGCCCCCCTCGGGTGCGACGCTGAGATCTACCTCGTCTCTCCTTGCTCCCGCACATCCCACCAAACCCAAACCCAGCCGGAGCCCACATCCCCGTTTCTCTCTGCTCACAACGCACAGGCAGGTACATCCAGGAGGAAAGGGCCACATAAATAGGAAACCACAGTAGGGAGGAGGCTGCTTCTCTCTGTTGCTCTTTAAAAAAAAAAATACATACTGTATATATAGCTAGTCTTCCACCTCCCCTTTTCTTCAATGTTTGACCACATCAGGGTGGAGGAAGGTTAGCTCTGGGGGGAATCTGGGCCAAGGAGGGGCGGCGCTACCAGCCCTCCAGACAGCCACCCCCTCACCCCTAAAGGCACTAAAGGCAAGGAGCTGTTGCCCTCCCCTCTCCCCGTGCACCTCACCCGCCATTCTCCATCTGCGGGAGCAATCTGTTTCCAAAGTCACCGGAAAGGGGATGTTTTGGGGTTTCTCTTGCCTGGCATGTTTCCTTGGAGATTTGGGGTTTGGCGCCCAAACTGCCAACTTACTGGAGGAGAGGAAGAGGTGGGTGGGGGTGGGGCAGAGCAGAGGTGCCCATGCAGGGGAGACTGGTCCTATCTGGTAACAATGCCCTTTGTTTTCCTAGTTTTCAACAGCTTTTAAAACCAAAGTTGTGCAAAGTCCTGTACACGAAAGAAGAAATGGGTCCTTAGGAAAGACACCTGAGACCCACCGCCCCTCTCCCATCAGAGGGGGAGAGAGGAGAGAGATGGCTCCTTGAGTTCTTCCCTCTAAAGCCACAGATATCAAACGATTCCCTCACTTGGCGGGGGCAGGGGGGTTCTTTGGTTTAACCCTCAAATCTGAAATGAGGGTTAGAAGTGCGGGCTGGGGGCTGCCTGACGTCCCCACCCTGAGTCCTGGTCACGATGTCCAATGTCTTTTTGGCAGAGCGGATGCTCAGGAAGTGGGGAGCCACAGGTGGCTTAGGAGGGACCAGGCCTGACCTGGCATCCATGGTGCCTGGTGCCCCGGCACAGGCCTGACTTGCAAAAGCTTCGCGGTCTCCCTGGCCCCCAAGGTCTCCAGTCTGTGGAACGAGCACTAAGTTTTAGAAGCTGGAAGGCGATGGGCCATTGAAAGCCAATCCAGGCTCCTGGAGCAGGAGGGGAACGGCTGTCCCAGCTGGAGTGGAGTGCCCCAACATCTGGAGGGAGACCCCAGTGCCTAGGCAGGGGGAGGGAGGTTCAGGGGACATCCTTGGTCCATGCAAATTTCATCTGGAAGCTCTTGGGTCCCTGGAGGAAGGGGTAAGGGAAGGGGGAAAGAGGTGCCTTGTCCCCCCTGTGCTCCTCGATGATTCCTGAGTGTCGGCTAGGACGGAGATGCCTTCTGCCTGGTCCCGGGTCCTTCGTGGGAGGCTCAGGCCAGGTGGGGGCTCAGTACACAGCCCCAGGGTTGGGCGGGGGCCCGGGAGAGGCGTGATGCAGGGCGGCCGGCTGAGGCGGCTGCTGCTGTAAGTGGGGTCCACTCAGGTTCTGTGCGTGGTACCAGGAGTTGGTGGGGTCGTCCAGATAGCTCGGGGAGGCGCTGTACGGCAGTGGCGGGGGCAGCTGACTTCGGGCAGGGGCCGGAGTGGAGTGGGAGGAGGTGTCCCAGAGGGCGGGGGACGGCGGTGAGTTGCAGGCCATGGAATCACTGTTGTTGGGGCTATGCTCCAGGGGCACCTCCCCGTTCTTGTAGAGCTTCTTGAATTTGGAGCGGCGGTTCTGGAACCAAATCTTCACCTGCGTGGGAGGGCGTGCAGCAAAGGGGGGGCGAGTGAGCCTCTCAGGATGCTTAGTGAAAACCCCAAGGAGACCCAGCCTGGAGAAGACAAGCCCAGCATCCCACGTTACACACAAGATCCAGGCAAAACCCAGGTGCCTGACCCAGGGCCAGCATCTTTCTTCTATCTGGGATAGAACGCAGTGAGGAACCTTCCACTGCCTGGGTCCAAAGTCCGCTCTGCCGCGTGCTAAGCGTGTGACCTTGGGCAAGTTACTTAACCTCTCTGGTTCCTGCCTTCCCCATCTGCAAAATGGGGATGCTGACAGCCCCTCCTTCATAGGGTCCTCATGAGGCTCAAATAAGTTTGGACGGATAAAGAACTTAAGGTCACCTGGTATATAGTAAGCACTCAATAAAAGGCAGCCCAGGAGGTGGGGGATGGGCAGTTCATGGCATTTTGTTCACATTAGAAACTCATAAGCAGAGGCGCATAGATCCACAGAGACAAACACACACCCACATAAGCATCTCCATGTGCAGGAATGTGCCCATTCACAGCATCACACTCAGACACCAGATTATGAAGATACACACACGCACCGAGGCACCCAGGTAAATGCCCCATGAACGTGAGCACCCGTGAGCGCTCTGGAGCTGGCTCCTGGGGGTGACCTGCGGACTCAGGAGCAGGTGAGCCATGATTCCCCAAATTTCCCTTGGGTATCTCCCCCTCCCCCTGCTGCTCCCCACCCCATGACTGGTACAAACAATGAATCAGCTCCTCACTGGGTGACCCAGATTCCCAGCGGACTGGGCCCCACGCAGCAACCCAGGCCCGCCTGTCAACACCTGGAGGGAGCCAGGCATCCACCAGCCACTCCTCGCCTGAGCAGGGACAGGCTGCTGGGGGCTCTAGGAACTGGCTGGGGGGAGGGGTGGAGCTCACCTTTGAGTTCCTCTCCCCCTTTGTGGGGGAATCTCCCTTCCTGGCCTGGGGCAGAGGAAGGGGTGAAGCATTCGGGCGCTGAGCATGAATGTGGAGTTTTGGTAGAAGTGTACATTTTTGTACACGAGCTCACCAGTGTGCACGGCCACGTACACGTGTCCCTCCATCTATAAACACAATGACCCTTGAAAGGTCACCCTCCTTATGCGACCATTCCCACATGTACACAAACCCATTAGCATGTGTGCAAATATACACGCACGCACACGTGTATGTACACACACGCCTGGCCTAGTGGCGGGGGAGAGCGATGTGGACTCCTGTTAAGTGAGGGACAAGCGCTGCGGAGAAGCACAGGAGCTAGGGAGTCTGGAGTAAGGGGAGGATACCTCTCCTTGTGGCAGACACACACAGTTGCACAGGTTCACAAATATGCACGCCTGTACACGTTTTAATGCAGAAACTTCCGACAGCAGTTGAGACTTGGCATGGGGGAGGGGTGGCCTTCCCTCTACAGGCAAAGGGTTTCTAGGGCCTGCAGGGGATTTCGAAGGTGAGCCAGGTTCGGCGGCGCCTGGGGAGCCCCCGGGTCCCGCGCGCCGCGCCCCCCCCCCCCGCCCGCTCTCGCCCCGAGCCCCAGCGGCCGTCGCCGGCCCCGCACTGACCTGTGTCTGCGTGAGGCCCAGCTGCGCGGCCAGCTCAGCGCGCTCGGGCAGCGCCAGATACTGGGCCTTCTGGAAGCGGCGCTGCAGGGCGGCCAGCTGGTAGCTGGAGTAGATGGTGCGCGGCTTTCGGACCTTCTTGGGCTTCCCGTTCACCATGCGCACCTCGGCTTCCGGCTCCTCCTTCACGGATACTGCGGGCAACGCACCGGGCCGGGGGGGGCGGCTCAGCCTGGGCCTGCGCCCCCTGCGCCCTCCGGGGCCCCGCGGGCCGCCCCAGCCTCCCGGCCGCCCGGCTGCGCGCTCCGCCGCCCGCGACCGAGCCGGACGGGGACCCGGACCCGGCGGCCGCCCACGACGCGCCCCCCCCGCCCCAGCCCGCAGCTCGGCGCCCGGCCCCCAGAGCGCCGTCCCCGGCGCCCGCCACCCGGGCGAGGACCGCCGAGGCTTCTCTCCGACGCCTTCCCGGCTCGCCTCCCAGCCTCGCGGCTCCCCGCCACCGGCCTGCAGGCCGCCCCCCTCTCGCCCCACCTTGCCCTCGGTCACCTCTCTCGCTCTTTCCCTCCGTTCTCCCCTCCTTCCTTTTTCTTTTTTTTAAACTTTTTAAATTTTGGAATCGTTTTAGATTCTCAGAAAAGTTGCAAGCATAGTACAGACTCCCCCTTCCTTCCTTCCTTTCTCCTTCCTTCTCTTTTTTTCTTGGCCTTTCCTCTGTTCCTTTCTCTCACTCTGTCTCCCCACATTTCTCTTTTGCTCTTTCTCCACCTTTCTCTTTTTTTCACTTTTCCACTTCTCAGTCTCTGCTTTCCCGGTGTGTGTGTGTGTGTCTGTCTGTGTATCTGTGTGTCTGTCTTTCTCCATGTCCCCCTTACCATTCCCCCCTCTCCCCGACCCATATCCAAAGGGTTCCTGGAGCTTCCAGTCCCCGCTGCCTAACCCCAAGCCCCTGCCACCTGATGTGCCCGCGAAAGCACCTCCCTCGATTCGGAGGTCCCCTGACACCCCTCTTCTCCTTCCTCCCCTAGCTGGCCCCATCTTCACCGAGACCTGGGGCGCACAGCGAAGGGACTGAAAGGTCATCTGTCCCCTCTCGGGCTCAGCTAGCCCGCCCTGTCTAACTTTAGACAGCACCTTTTTTTTTTTTTTTTTTTTTTTTTTTGCCCTCGACGCTTCCCTAGATTTGGGCTTCAGTTCCCCGCCTTTCTCTCCCTAGGGGAACCCTCGAAGCTCTCACCTGGATCCTGGGCGGGCAGCGGCTGCTCCCGGTACGCCCCGTACTGCCGGTAGGAGGTTCCGTAGGTATATTCCGACTTGGGCGAGTAAGCGCCCGTGCCCGCAAGCCCGTTGAGATTGAACTGGTGATGGTAGGTATAGGGGTTCACGGTCTGGCCGTAGGGCTGGCCCGAGTAGTAGTCGTGCTGGGGAGCGCTGTAGTAGCCCAGATCGGTGACAGAAGACTCGGGCAGGGTGGGCGAGTCCTTGGAGCCCGCATGGCAGCCCAGCGAGCTGGAGATGTCGGTGAGGATGCTGCTGAGCTTGCGGTCGAAGGAGCCACTCATCCTGGCGGGCGCCGCGCGTCCCGGGGCTGGCCTGGGCCGCCGAGCCGGAGCGGGCAGGAGCGCGGAGGAGGCGCAGGAGACGAGGCGGGGGCGTGCGTCCGGAGGCCGAGGGGAGGGCCCGCAGGGTCTCGGGGGAGGGGAGGCCGAGGGGCGCCTAGACCATCGCCGGCCTTCCGGCGGTCGCTGCGCGCCTCTCGTCGCGTCCCAAGCCACAGTCAAATGCCGCCAGCTCCGCCCGGCCAGCCGGTTATAGACTCAATAGTGGAGTCGCGGAGGGAGGCTCCAGCGCTCTGATTGGCTGCAAGTCTTGCCTTCGAGGCAAAACATGCTCTTGCGCTCTTTCGTTCTCTCTCTCTCTTTCTCTTCTCTCTCCCCCCAATCTTTGTTGTTACCCAAAACACACACACACACACGCACACACACACCCCGCTTGTTACTCCTCCTGTGGCTCCCACCACCAGTTCTGATAACCCCCAGTGTCTCGGAAGGAAGGAATGGGGGGAGGGTTCTCTGCCCGGCCACCAGGATTTGTCAGTCAGTCTGTCTCCGTGGCTGAGGCTGGGAGGTGGGCTCAGGTGCGATGGGGAAGCAGGGGAGTTTGCCCATTGGGTGTTTGTGAAGGGAGGTGGTCCAAGGTGGTGTGTGTGGGCATACACTATGCAAATGACAGGCAGACAAATGTGCCCAGAGTGGGAAGGACCCAGGGCTTGTGAAAATATTTTAATTTCTTTTACAATCAGAGGAAAAGGGAAAGACATTTGATTGAAGAAAATGTTTGGTTATATGATATTGATATTATTTACTGCAATGCAGTCATAAAATGTAATCTTGAATGTCTTTACAGAGAAAGGGGCCCATCAGGACAAAGTGCCTTGGGACTGTGAAAGCAGAAGGGGGCCAAGAGGGTCCTGTTGGAGAGGTGGGGTGGGGGGGTGGGGGGCAGGTGTGTGTGGATTTAGGGGCTTATGCAGATGGTGGAGGAGCATAACCTGTCCCGTGATGCAGTTTCAGAGATTGCCCAGGCTTGCTGGAGGGAGCAGGGTACCTGGGGTCCCCATGAGGCTGGGTGGGACACAGCCTGGCTCTCTGTGTGCCTCAGTAAGTTTGGGGGCAGACTCTGTGCACTGGGGACAACACTGGGGGAATGCGGGCATTTTTAGAGATCAGGTATATGGGACGGGTGTACTTGGGGTGTGTGGTGTAAGGGTTTCACGTGGTCCACAGTATACAGAGATGGACAAAAGTGCAGGAGTTGTGTGTGTGTGTGTGTGTGTGTGCACGCGGGGGCACGGGCATGGGCGCATAAGCAGTGTGAGTGGAGGGCCATGGGAGGGGGTGTCTGTGTGTGAATGGGTAGTTGCATGCAGATGTGTATAAAACTCTTAGCACCTTCCCAGTCTCCAGGAGCTGGGAACCATGATGCTCCATTGAGTGCTGTCCCTCCGAGAAGGCCCTGAAGAAGCCCCCCTTCCTGCGGACTGGCGGCTTCTAAGTCCTATGAGGCCTGCAAAGTCATCCAAGTTGTTCTGAACGCCTACAGCATTTCTCCAGTCCACCCCAGTTCTGCTCTCCGCCTTCCTTTTGGGGGAGGAGGAGCTCCTCTAAATCTCAGTCCCTGGCCGCGTAAGACCTTCACACAGGGCAGCCCTGTCAATTCTCCCGTCTCCTTCGGCTGCCCGGCAGGGCTAAGGCGACCCAGGACACGCAGTGCCAGCGCGCCACCTTGTGGCCATTTCTGGGCTCTGCCGCCTCCCCAAGTCTCGCCAAGCCCGGGGGAGGGGTTTCCCGCGTAAGACTCCTCCGCCAGGCAGAGAAGTGTGCAGGGGGTTCTGACTCTTTCCCAAGTTAGACTCCGCAGGCAGGCTGCCAGGGGCTCCCAGGGCTTTGGGAGCTGCAGTTGGCGGAGGCAGAGGGTCCTGGTCCCCGGGCCGAGGTGGCCGCCAGGTCTGAGCGGCTCCGGGGAGGCCGCAGCGTGGGAAAGGTGGGGGCGGGGGCCGGGCGAGGGGAGCGCTATCTGTCTGTCTATCTCCGCGTCCCCCCAGCGCCTATCGCCCGCCGCTCTGAGCCCGTGGCGGGGCGAGTTGCCACCTGCTCGGGGTGCCCTCTGTTCTGTTGCCAAGAGGGCGCCTAGAAAGCCCTAGGCGTTGGGGGCAGCGAGGGCACTGGCCCGGCCGGCTCCCCTCCCAGGATGGGAGCGGGGGAGGCCGGCAGGGCCTGCTTAGGAGCCCCCAGCTCCCCACAGAGAAGGAACAGCATATGGCAAGCCCCCTTCTCCGGGGTTCATTCATTCATTCACCACCGAGGCAAGGAGGGCCAGGTGATTCAGAAATGGCAGGGAGTCCATCTACCTTCCTCATGAGGTCCTCGCAGAAGCCTCCCTCCTTTCTCTCCTTGCCCCCGCCCCAACCTGCAGCTCCTGAGTTCAGTGACTGAGCACTGGACTGGGAGTCCAGAATCCTGGAATCCTGAAAAGGTGGTGTTGGTGGTGCACTACATTAGCATAGTTTCTGTGCTCCATTCTGCTCTGCACGTCTGAAAGAAGTGGACAAAACTGCACACTGAAGACTTAAGTGAGCAATTCAACAATTGTTGGGTAATGTGAGGTTCGCATCTGGTCCTCCATTGCACTCGGTGTTCCAAGACTCCGGGGACTGTATCTTGCACTTCACTACTACCTTCCAGGTACCTTAGAGCAGGTCCCGACACACACAACCTCAGTCTTCAACAGATGCTTGTTGAATGAATAACTGAGACTCTCTAGTCCTGGAGAGGGACTGAATCATCTTGGCTGATGTGCTTGCAGAATGAGAGAAAGGGGAGGCATGGAGCCGGCACCGCATCAAGCGACCTCCTCCCAGGGTGGAAGCAGCAGTAGCTTCCCGGATGGGACCGTGTGTGGCCTCAAAGGGACCCATCAGGCCAGCAGGACTGGAGCCACCCGCTGTGGCATGGGCACTCGTGGCGAGGTTGCCGGAAGATGGGGGGCCAGTGCCACCTCCTGCACCTCATCTGGGCCAGCAAGATGAGCAGGTGCCAGCCCGGCCAGAGTCCCGCCCCTGGTGGAAGGATGCTGCAGAGCAGTCTGTTAGGGGCCTCTGGGAGGCTGGCAGGACAGGGGAGCAGGGCTGGCCAATGCCCAGGTCCAAGTCCATCGTCCACCCTCTCCCTGCGCATGAGAAAAGGTAGACTGTTGAAGCAGGCTCTGAGCATGGCCACGGCAACTGGGCTCACCGAGCTCACAGAGAGCCAGGTGCAAGGGGAGGGACTCAGGAAGAAGGTTGGAGGCAGAGGGTGAGCCGACCAGCCCTCGCTCTCTCTTTTGCCTGGGGAGCTGACGCCATCTAGTGGTCGGTGTTAGGAGGCCAGAGTCCCGCTGCACTGGGGAGAGACCGTGGAAGGCAGCTCCAGGCAAAGCCCCCACCATCATACCCAGAAGGAGTATTCTCCACTGATTTTAGGAGCCCCATCAGCACTAAATATCCACTTTTCATCATCACATTGCCTTACTCTGCAGCTGCCACCTCCCCCTCCCGCCCATCCTCGTTCACCCAGTGGCTCCTTCTCTTAGGTTTGTCATTTGCAAATTAAAAAGTGGACTATTATGGGGCGCCTGGGTGGCTCAGTTGGTTGAGGGTCCGACTCCTGATTTCAGCTCAGGTCATGATCCTGGGGTCTTGAGATCGAACCCCATGTCCAGCTCCAAAGTCACGGGCAGTCGGCTTCCTCTCTCCTTCTCCCTCTGCCCTTCCCCCTGCACCTGCACTCTCTCTCTCTCAAATAGATACATAAATAAATCTTTTTCAAAAAGTGGATGGTTAGATGGCCTCTGAGGTCCCTTCAAACTCTGATTCTAAATTCTCGGACTCTTGTCACTCAAGGGGAAACTCGCCTTTACCTTCTCACCAACTCCCCTGGACATATACCCCAGACCTCCAGCCCTTGGCAAACTGGATGTCTCCTGGAGTCCTTCATCCATCCAATAAATCCCTCCTGAGCCTCCACCATACTTGGTGCTGGGGATGGAGTGATGACCAAGACATACACAATGCCCTTTCCATGGAGCCCAAGGTCCAGCAGGGGGCGTGGACACAAAAGCAGCCAGCTTCTCTGTCATGTGACATGTACTGGGACAGGTGCGGCATACTCTGCTGTGACATGGTGACATGGAGACAGGAGGCTATCTGGACTGAGACCTGGAGGATGTGTGAGATTCAGCCAGAAAGAGCAAGGATAAGGGGAAGGAGGGAGTTCTGGAAAAAGTCTTTGCAAAGGCTCATGGGACTGCCTGGGACACAGCATTGGGGGATGGATGGCTAAAGGTAAAGCTGGAGTGGAGCCGGAGACCCAGAGCACAGAGCCCTTTGAACCCCAGAGCAGAAGAATGGGCTTTACCTAGCGGCTACAGGGAACCACTGGAAGATTTTAATCAGGGGAGAGACATGATCGGATGTTGGTTCTAGAAGGGTCCTTCTGGCTGCTGTGTGGGGATGAATCAGAGGGGACAAGATTAGAAGCTGGGGGAACAGCCAGGAGGCTACCAAAGGAGTCCAAGCAAGAGGGCAGTTGGGTCCAGGGTAAGGAGGAGGTGGTGAGGTGGGGAGAAGCAGATGGGTTTGAGAGACAGCGAGGAGGCGGAGCAGTAGTGTTTGGGAATGGACAGGAGCTCTGTGACCAGGAGAGGGGACAGTGGGGAATAGCCCCCATGCTTCTGACTTGGGCAACTAAAGTTGAGACCATTCTCAGAGAGAGAGGGGGGGCTGTTTGATGAGCAAGAGGATGCCCCTGTTTTGTTTTGCTTTTTAAAGTTTTTATGCAGAAAAGTGCACCCGTCATAAATAACGAATTTGTGCAAACCAAACACAGCTGCGTAACAGGCAGCCAGGGCAGGAAGCAACAGTACCAGCACCAGAGCCCCTCAGGCTCCCTTCCAGTTATGACCCCCAAAGGTAAAGTCCTAGCTCCTGGTACTACGGGTCAGGTTTGCAAGATTTTTGACTTTTGAAATAAATGGAAGTATACAGCATATACTCTTTTATGTCTGACTTCTTTTGTTGACCATTATGTTTGTGTGAGTTTGATATTATTGTATATATTTGTAGATCATTCATCTTCATTGTTGTATGCAGGTTCCCATCATGTGAATATACCACCATTTATTTATCTGTTCTAATCTTGGTGGGGATTCCTGTTTGGGGTTATCATGAGCAGTGCTCTGAGCATTCTTTTGACACACATATGTACATACTGCAGTTGGGTACCTAAGAGTGGACTTGTGGGCCACAGGATGTATGTTCAGCTTTAGAAGATACTGCTGGGGGGCGCCTGGGTGGCTCAGTTAAGGGTCTGCCTTCAGCTCAGGTCATGATCCTAGGGTCCTGGGATCAAGTCACGCATTGGGCTCCTTGTTGAGCAGAGAGTCTGCCTCTCCCTCTCCTCCCGGCTTGCTATCTCTGTCTCTCTCTCAAATAAATAAATAACATCTTTTTTTTTAAATTTTTAAAAAAAGAAGAAGATACTGCCGGGGCCCCTGGGTGGCTCAGTCAGTTGGGTGTCCAACTCTTTATTTCAGCTCAGGTCGTGATCTCAGGTTTCAGGGTCGAGCCCCACGTTAGGCTCTGTGCTCAGCGCAGAGTCTGCTTGAGATTCCTTCTCTCCCTCTCTCCTGTCCTTCCCCTGGCTTGCGCTCGTGCCCTCTCTCTTTCTCTGAAATAAATCAATAAAATCTTAAGAAGAAAAAAAGAAGATACTGCTAAATCCTTCTCCCAAGTGGTTAGGCGCTTAGCTCAGTTCTGACCACGTTGAGTCTGACAGTGTTGCCGGAGCTGTCCAGCAGACAGTTGGCTCCATGGGTCTGAAAAATCAATAAAGAGTCTGGGGTGGGAGATGCAAACTGGGGGTTTGGGGCATCTTGTGGGAAGTGAAGCCACAGGCATGGATGAGATGGTTCTGGAGGGCAGAGAAGAGAGCCAAGGAGGGTTTTAGGGCAACACCTGTGTGAGAGTGGCCAGATTGGTGCAAGGCGGTACAGAGGGAAGTGGCCTTGAGTATGTGTGTTTGGGTGGTGGTGGTGGTGAGAGTTTTAAGGAGGAGGGAGTGGTCAGCATGGTCAAATCCGGCTGCGGACGTGCGCTTCAGGCAGGATGAGGACTGAGACGTGCCCTTTGGATGACATTTCAAGGGGGCAGTCAGTGATGCCAGGAAGAGCGGGTCTGTGGAGGGGAAGCAGGAAGGCTGTTTACAGTTAGCTGAGGGGCAAGTAGGAGGGCAAGTAGGAAATGGAGAGAACAAGTGCAGGCAACTCTGTCGTGAAGTTTGGCCATGAAAGGCAGGAGGGAGTGGAAAGCGCGGTAGCTGGAGGGTATTTGGCATATTGGGAGGGGTGTGTGTGTGTGTGTGTGTGTGTTTTAAATGGAAGCAAGCTTGTTTAGATGTCATTTACAGCAGCCAGTAGAGAGGGGTTAATCAAGAGATCCATCCCTGAGTAGGTGGGAGGGGAAGGATCTGGAGCCCCACCCAAGGGGTTAGACTCACAGCAGATTCTCCCTCCCATTGAGTCAAGAGGGAGCAATGATAAAGTGATAATAAAGGCTGGCTTTCAGGAGCACTCACTGTGTGACAGGCACTGTTCAAGCATTCTACACCTGAGTTGATTTACTGCCCCACCACTCTATGAGGTGGGCACTCTCATTTCTACATTTTGACAGAGCGGGAAACTGAGGCACAGAGAGGCTAAGTAAGTGATGCATTCAAGATTTGAACCCAGGCAGTCTGATTTTTAACCCCTATAGGATGCAGGTACGTTTGCAGGTTTTGAGTCAGAAGTAAATGAAAAAAAAATGTTTTTAAGTAATCTCTACACCCAATGTGGGACTCAAACAATCCCAAGATCAAGAGTCAGATGCTCTACTGAGCCAGCCAAGCACCCCTCAGAAGATAATTTGATTGCATTGGGTACAGGACACATGGGTGTTTGCTATGTCATTCTCCACACCTTTCTGGATATTTGAAACATTTCAGAGTAAAAAGAATGGTTCGAGGTATTTGGGGGTTCCTGCATGGGTATGTATGCAAGGTAGGTGTGAAGTTAACAGCTGAGGAGAGGGGAGGTGGTGGGACCAGAGGCTTAAAGAAATTGCAGAAAGGTGAGCAAGTCTGAAGTGTAGCATTTGCCATGGGACCAGGAAAAGGACTGATTAGGGACATAGAAGAACTTTGGGTTGTCACAGCCCTCTCTGTGGTGGGAGACCCTGAGGTTGTAGTGACCCAGGGTGCATGGTGGGAGTCATCCTAGGTGGCGGGCTGCTCTCCAATGGGGCTTCGTGGCTGGCTGTGAAAAGACAGTTGGGTTGACCAGGATGGAGGTTTGTTGGACAGGCAAGGGAGAAGCAGACATGTGGTTGCCCAATGGGCGCCTGGGTGGCTCATTTGGTTAAGCGACTGCCTTCAGTTCAGGTCATGATCCTGGAGTCCCTGGATCGAGTCCCGCATCGGGCTCCCTGCTCGGCAGGGAGTCTGCTTCTCCCTCTGACCCTTCTGACCCTCCTCCCTCTCATGCTCTCTGTCTCTCATTCTCTCTCTCTCAAATAAATAAATAAAAAATCTTAAAATACATTTAAAAAAGAAAAGAAAAGAAAAGTGGTTGCCCAAGTGGTTTCTAAGGGAGTCCAAGTTGAGAAAAGAAGGAAGTGAAGAATGGGGTGATTTGTGGAGAAGTGGAAGAAAGGTCCAAGCTGGAAGTCCCCATGTGATCAGAGGGAGGCAGCAAGGGCATGACGGAGGGAGTACTCTTGGGTTCAAAGAGCAGGAGGTTGGAATTTATTCAAACTGCAGAAAACAAAAGAAGTAGAGAAAATCTTGAATGAAGCCAAGGGGGAAATACCACCTTATTTATAGAAGAACAAATATATGAATTATAGGGGCACCTGTTGGTAGAGCATGCAACTCTTGATCTCAAGGTCATGAGTTCAGGCCCTATGTCGGGTGTAGAGCTTACTTAAAAAAATAAATGATATTTAAAAAAAGTTAAAAAATATATATATACGAATTATATTGGATGTCTCAGAAACCACGCAAGCAGAAAGAGAGTGGAGTGACATCTTTAGTGTTGAAAGAAAAAAAACCTCATAGCATTCTGTATCTAGTGAAAATATCCTTCGAAAGTGAACATAAATAAATATTTTCTCAGTCAAACAACAACTGAGGGAATTTCTTGCCAGCAGACCTGCTTTGGAAGAAATGTTAAAAGAAGTTCTTCAGGGAGAAGGAAAATGGTAAAAGTAAAAACAGCAGTTCTATGTAAAGAAAGGAAGAGCGTAAGAAAAGGAATAAATGAAGATAAAATAAAGTATTTTATTTTTCTTATTCTTAGTTTATCTAAGAGAAACATGTATAATAATAGCAATAATGTATTGGGTAATTACAGCTTATGGATAAGTGAAATGAATTACAGCAAAGGTATAAGGGACACGAGGGAGAAATACAGAATATTCTGTTATAAGGTACCTGACTTGCCACGAAGCAGGATAGTATCATTTGAAAATGGACTTGGATCAGGTTAAGTGTATATCACAAACTCTAGGGCAACAACTAAAAAGATTTTTTAAAGAAGTATAATTGGTATTTTAGAGAGGAGAGAAAATGGAATAATACAGAATGCTCAACTAAAGCCAGAGAATGTAGAAAAAGAGGGGACAGATTTCAAGTGCAATAAATAGAAAATAGCCACCAATATGGCAGATATTAATCCAACTATATCAATAATCATTTAAATGTGAATGATATAAATACATCTATTAAAAGACAGAGACTGACAGAGTGAATAAAAAACAAAACCAAACCCAACCACGTGTTGTTTATGAGAAACCCACTTAAAAATAAAGATACAGTTGATTAAACATACAAGAATCAAGAAAGATATACCATGCTAACAATGATCAAAAGAAAGCTGGAGTAGCTATATTAGTTTCAGACTAAGCAAGCTTCAGAACAAGGAAAATAATCAGGGGTAAAGAGGGGCATTATATTATGATAAAGGGGTTAATCCTCCAAGAAGACCTAACAATCTTTGATGTATATCACCTAACAGAAGTGTCAAAATATGCGAGGCAAAAAAATAATTGAATGACAAGAAGAAAAAGACAAGGGCACCTGGGTGGCTCAGTTGTTAATCATCTGCCTTCTGCTCAGATCATGATCCCAGGGTCCTGGGATTGAGCCCTGCATCGGGCTCCCCGCTCAGCGGGAATCCAGCTTCTCCCTCTCCCTGCGTATGTTCTCTCTCTCGCTATGTCTCTCTCTGTCAAATAAATAAAATCTTTAAAAAAAAGAAGAAGAAGAAAAAGACAAATTGCTATTATAGGTAGAGACTTCAACACACCTTCATTAGTGATTGAGTTTGAATTATGAACGGGGTTGAATAACAGCAAAGAGGCCAGTGTGGTTGGAGAGAGAGTGAGAGAGAGTGCCAGAAGATGAAGGCAGAGAGGTGATGTGACAGGGATGGAGGGATTTGGTAGGGTCTCACAAATGTGGTAAGGACTTTGATTTTTACTCTAAGTGAGATGAGGTGCTATTGCAGAATTGTGAGCAGAGGGGTGACATAGTCTGACTTTTTTTTTTTTTAATTGGAATGTATCTCAGTGTGGATTCAAATTTATCCTACTTGGAATTCTTTGAGATTCTTGGATGTGTGGATTCATGTATTTCATCAAATTTGGGCCATTTTTGGCCATTGTTTGTTCAAATATTCTTTCTGTCCCCCTTCTCCATCTGGGACTTCCTTAATGAATATGTTAGTATATTGATGGTGTCCCACAGTTCTCTTAGACTCTGTACTGTTTTCTTATTCTTTTTTCTTTCTGTCCATCAGGCTGGATGATTTCAATTGACTTTCTTTCCATCACCAACTCTTCTCCTTGTTCAAATCTACTGTTGAATCCCTCTAGGGAATTTTTCATTTCAGGTATTGTACTTTTAAGCTCGAGAATTTCTATTTGGTTTCATTTTATAATTTCTATCTCTTCACTGATATTCTCTATTTTTTCAGACACCATTCTCTTTGTTTCCTTTTGTTATTTGTCCATGCTTTTCTTTAGCTCTTTGGGCATATTTTAAAAACAGTCAAGGTCTTTGTCTAGTAAGGCCCATGTCTTTGTTTGTTTTTGTTTTCAGTAAGCCCAATGCCTGTGCTTCCTTCCTGTTAGCTTTTTTCCTGCGAATGGACCATATTTCATTTCTTTATAGGCCTTGTAATTTTGTTGTTGGAACTAGGTACTCTGATTTTATAATGTGGTACCTCTGGAAATCAGATTTCTCTTTCTTTCCAGGATTTGTTGTTGTTTTTTGCTGTGGGATGCAGTCATCCATTTGTTTAGGGACTTTTCCAAACTCTTTTTGCAAGGACTATATTCCTTGTCATGTGTGATCAATGAAGTGTCGACTCTGATATTTTAGCAAATGCCATTCAGTGTATAAACTTCTTACCAAAAAATAGGAAAGATCTCACCTGTGATATGTCCTGCACATCCTGTGCACAATGCTGTTAAAAGGGGAAATGATGTACTTACTTGCAATACTGAGGCTTTCATAACATTTTTATTTTTTATTATTTTTTAAAGATTTATTTATTTATTTATTTGACACACACACACACACACAGCACAATCAGGCAGAGTAGCAGGCAGAGGGAGAGGGAGAAGCAGACTCCCCACTGAGCAGAGAGCCAGACATGGGGCTTGGTCCCAGGACCCTGGGATCATGACCTGAGCCAAAGGCAGACACTTAACCAACTGAGCCACCCAGGTGCCCCCATACCAAACATTTTTAGTCATGTTTCAGTTTCTTCAAAATGTGCAGAAGCACTTAGTGAGATTACTGACCTTATACACGTAGAAGGAGATCGTCCTTAGACACGTGCTTACAAGATGATTATCAGTACTGCTGTCCATGGCAGAGATGTTAGAACGTCGGCCTGTAAAGTCATTTTTAAAGGGTGAGAGAAGAGGAATGCCCTTCTGTAATTTGGAGGCATATGAAAGGCAAAAATGAAGAAAGGAGGGGCACCTAGGTGGCTCAGTTGTTTAAGCGTTTGACTTTGGCTCAGGTCATGATCTCAGGGTCCTGGGGTCAGATCTGGAGCTGGCTCCACACTCAGAGAGGAGTCTGCTTCTCTCTCTCCCTCTGCCCCTCCCCCATCTCTCTCTCTCTCTCTCTCTCTCAAATAAATAAAATCTTTAAAAAAAATGAAAGGGATCACAGTAAAATGAAAATGTATATGCTATTTCTCCAAAATTGATGATCTTTGGAGAGGCCATAAGGAGCCTACAGAAGGATGAACAGACTGCATTTGAGTTGTTCAATATCACGTGTACGTTGTGACAAAAACTCATACAGGAAAAAAAAGACTCATATTTAGGAAATAAGACTGCTTCAGCAAAACAAAAACAAACACAAACAACAACAAAAGCCCTAAGACTTTCTTAATTTTTTTAATAAGAACTGTAACTTATTTGAAATCTGCATTAGTCTGGGTTCTCCAGAGAAAAGAACCAACATGATATCTGTCTGTCTTTCTCTCTCTCTCTCTCTCTCTCTCTATCATCCATCATCTAACTGTTATAAGGAATTGGCTCAAGTAGTTATGGCAGATGGAGTCTCAAGATCTGCAGTTAGCAAGCTGAAGATCAACGAGAGCTTGAGGGTTCAGCCTGAGTTCTAAGGCCTGAGACCCAGGAGCATGGGATGATATAGGTTCCAGTGTGAAGGCAGGTAAAGATTGGTGTCCCAACATGAAGATAGCCAGAAGAGAGAGCCTCTTCTCTCTTCCTCAGCCTTTTATTCTATGCAGGACTTCAACAGATTGGATGCAGGGACCCTCCCTCCACTGCCCCCCTCCGCAAACCACCACACCAGAATAATGTTTAACCAAACACCTGGGCACCCCATGACCCGATTCAGCTGACATAAAATTAACCATCATACAATCCAACTTGGATTTCACAGTTCAGATCACCTCTGTGGGTTTTTTTAAAAGATTTATTTATTTATTTGAGAGAGAGCACACAAGAGAGAGAGGGAGAGAGAGTGGGGAAGGACAGAGGGAAAGAATCTCAAGCAGACTCCCCACCAATTGGGAGCCCCACGGGGGGCTCAATCTCATAATCCCGAGATCATGACCTGAGCCCAAATCAAGTCAGACGCTTAACTGACTGACCCACCCAAGTGCCCCCACATCACCTCTGTGTTGTTTTTTTTTTTAAAGATTTTATTTATTTGATAGAGATACAGCGAGAGAGGGAACACAAGCAGGGGGGGTGGCAGAGGGAGAAGCAGGTTTCCCGCTGAGCAAAGAGCCCAAGGTGGGGCTCGATCCCAGGACCCTGGGATCATGACCTGAACAGAAGGCAGACACTTAATGGCTGAGCCACCCAGGCACCCCTCACCTCTGTGTTTTAAAACCATTTTCCCTAAGAAAGAAGTCAACCTTCTAAAGACATCTGAGTATTTAAAAATGATGGACGTTTTAGACATGGCTAGTCTGTATGATAAATTCATAGACACAAAGGACCAGTTGTTAAACAGCTGGTCTACAAAAACAAGCCTGTAGATACAAAGTAGATGGAAATTTTTGAGGAGCCATATGGATTTCCACAAGTCTAGAAACCTGCTGTTACAAGTAAGTAAAATCCTAAGTATTCCATGCTCACGTCTTTTTGTTGAGGGCGGACTTAATTGGAAATTATCACACTGGACGGACATAAGGAATCAATATAATGTGGGCTTGATATGTGCAGGGCTGTAGGTCCAAGTGAATTTTACATTTGACTATGTGAAGTTTCAGCACTACATAAAAGAAAAGGAGGCCGTCCTAAATAAAGGTTGCAGGAAGTTCAGAGAAGTATTATTGGAATAGAAAACTGAGAGTCACATTATCCTACGATGTCATGGGTCAGACAGAAACATGCCATTGTTTTATTATTATTATTAAGTATGAGCAAGATCTGCTTAATTTGTCCTATTACATTTATGTTCTCATTTTTAAAGTCTTACACTTATGTATCTTAAGAATATGCAATCAGTGGTGCCTGGCGGGCTCAGTTGGAAGAGCATGCAACTCTTGATCTCAGGGTTGTGAGTTCGAGGCCCACATTGGGTGTAGAGATTACTTAAATAAATGAATAAACCTAAATTTTTTAAAAAAGAATGCATAATCATATAGCCCACAGAATTTAAATGCCCGGCAAAGAGTTCTAAAGAGTTCAAATAATTTTTCTATATCAGGTAAAAAGAGATGTCCTAAAAATATTGTTGTATTTTTCTCACACATATTATTTAATTGGTCCAATTCTCGTTTGGCATTAATTGCCTCTTTTAACTAGTCCTATTATTTCATTTAAATAACAGCATTTATGGACCAGGAAAGAAAATAATAAGAGAATAACATAATTTCAAATAAATAACTATTTTCATACTTTTATGTTAAAGTCATAAAACATGCTTAGATCATATATTATCAAGTTGTTGTTGTTTTTTTTTCCGGTATGGCTGCATCCCTCTAAAAAGATTGGTCCTCTAAAAAGCTAGTCACTATGGCTGAGGGACTTCACTGCCTTCTGGAAGCCTGGAGCTTCACAGAGCTCAAATGAGATCTACTCCTCTCTCCATCTGCTCTCTGTGTGACTCCAGTCCTAGCCAGGAAAGCACTTCCTCAGACACAGTCCTGGAATTGGGTCTCAGTGGATGCCCTGGGTTCACACGCCTGTCTCTGAACCACTTACCATGTAGTGACAGAGCCTGGGTTATCAGCTCTCCCCAGAGCCGGAGGGAACCTGGAGGGAGCCCGCTCCCTCAAAGACAACTTGAGGGTGGAGAAGAGGCAAAGGGAAAGGGGGAACCCAGAACTCTTCCCAGAAGAGGGGATAGATGCTGTGCAGGCAAATGCATACTTAGCCATCCATTACTCTGTCAGTGGCCAGCCAAAGTGCTTTCTGCTAAATCGCTTTGGACCAGCTCCCTGGAGCCAAACAAACATGCATCCATTTTATCACTTATCATATTATATTGAGATGATCTGTCACTGTGTCTTTCTTACTGATTAGACAGCGAGTTTCTCAAGGACAGGGGCCATGTCTGATTCCTGCTCTGTCCCCTGCACCTTGCACTCAGCCAGGCACATCATGGATGCTCTGGGATCCCATTCTTGCCTCTGTTCTCAGCCCTCAGTTCACTTGTTCCTTGCACAATCTCTTCCGCTTATATGGCTTTCGACGACAGCTCCCGCCCAGGTCTTCCCCTTGGGTCCAGAGCTGGGTTTCCTACTGCCTTCTGGACGCTCTAACTTGGACATCCCACGGGCAGCTCAAACTACGTTGGAAGTGGAACCTCCCGTCTTTATCCCCTAAACATTAACATTCTCCTCCTCCACTGCTGCCTTTCTCAGGGACCATTGGTCACTCAACTTATTTTGCTCTCACCTGCCACCATCAGTTTACCCCCACGTGTTGTTTTTGTTTTTGTTTTAGGTTTTTTATATATATATATATATATATATTTATTTATTTGACACAGAGAGACACAGCGAGAGAGGGAACACAAGCAGAGGGAGTGGGAGAGGGAGAAGCAGGCTCCTGGCTGAGCAGGGAGCCCGATGCGGGACTCGATCCCAGGACCCTGGGATCATGACCCGAGCCGAAGGCAGACGCTTAACGACTGAGCCACCCAGGTGCCCTTTGTTTTAGTTTTAAGAGAATTTATTTATTTATTGACAGAGAGAGAGAGAACACAAGCAGGGGGAGGGCAGGCAGAGGGAGAAGCAGGCTCCCCACTGAGCAGGGAGCCCGATGCGGGACTCGATCCCAGGACCCCGGGATCATGACCTGAGCCGAAGGCAGATGCTTAACCAACTGAGCCACCCAGGACTCTCTCCCCCCACCCCCACCCAACACATGTGTTTTTGATCCTGTCTCCCAGATACCTCTGGATGTCCCCGCTTGCCTCATCCCACTGCCCGGCCTCAGCACCCCTCCCCCGATGGTACAGTAGGCATCCTGCTCCAGGCCTCCCTCAACCTGTCCCTCGGTGCTTCCTGTCACCTGTCACCTTCACCTTCCAGCCACACCAGCAGCACCTGCAGGCTCTGGCCCAGCTGCTCTGCTCATTCTCTGCAGCTCCAGCCCTGCCAAAGGCCTTCCTTGGTGTCTGCCTTCTTCTTCAGGTGGCTGACTCCTTCTTGTCCTGGGATATGGATCAGCTTATCTCCAAGAAGAAGCCCTCCACAAGGGCTCAACCCCCAGCCGAGAGTCCTGTGCTTCGCTCTTCCCTGCCTTCTATCCCTGCTGTTCATTCAGTCCTTTCAGTGGTGCATTTGATTGCGTGGCCCCTGTTGGACTTGACAGCAATTTGACTTCCTGTGGTAAAGCCTCTGCTTAGGCAGGTGGTCCCTCTACTTGCCAGTTTCTCCCTGTGGAATGTGAGCGCCAAGGGGGCAGGTGCCGTGTCCCTTATCTCTGCGACTCTAGCCAGAGTTTATCCCGGGGCTAGCGTGTAGCAGGTGCTTATCAGTTGTTCGATGAGAGAATCAGCAGAACAGCTACCACAGAGGTGGGCAAACTTTGGGAAGGGCCAGGTAGAGGGCATTTTAGCCTTTGGAGGCAGCGTGTTCTCCATTACAACAAGAAAGCGGCCACAGACAATATGCAAACAACACTGACCTTGCAGTCTGAGTGAGGGGAGGGGAGCCCTCTGATTCTTTCCCTGCCTTAAGGACAGGAGGGAAAGGAGGAAACCATAAAGGTCAGACCATAAGTAGGATTTTCTCAGGAGCAAAGGTTAAGGAGGAATCCCTTTCCTTGGAGGTTTTATTCCTTTTTTTTTTTTTTTTTAAAGATTTTATTTATTTGACAGAGACAGCAAGAGCAGGAACACAAGCAGGGGGAGTGGGAGAGGGAGAAGCAGGCTTCCCGCCGAGCAGGGAGCCCGATGCGCGACTCGATCCCAGGACTCTGGGATCATGACCTGAGCCGAAGGCAGACGCTTAACGACTGAGCCACCCAGGCGCCCCATTTTTTTTAAGGATTTTATTTATTCATTTGAGAGAGAGAGAGGTGAGGGGGGAGCAGAGGGAGAGGGAGAAGTAGGCTCCTCGCTGAGCAGGGACGCCGATGTGGGGCTTGATTCCAGGACCCCCAGATCATGACCTGAGCCAACTGAGCCACCCAGGTGGCCGGGGATTTTTTTAAAATAAGAGAAAACTGCCCAAGTATGCTGAAAAACAAGGTGGTGTGGCCTGGAGGCAGGAGGAGGTGCAAGGAAATTGCTATAATCCAGGGCTCTGCCCTGGGGCCAGGGCGCCGTGCCCTGACCATGGGTTGCAGTTAGCATAATCGCCACCAGGTGGCAGGCCTGCCCATTTCTAAATGCTGAGGACTCTGGCTGCTGGGAACTCAAATTGGTTGATAGGTTTATTTATCCATCATTTATTCATTCAAGATCTGTATTCCCCAAGCACTTTGGACTCCTCATACGTGCCAGCAGGCATTGCGCTAAGGGTGGGGAAGAAGCAAGCGGCCAAGACTAAGTCTGTTTTCTGGGCACCTGCATAGCTCCTCCCTATCTAGCAGCAAGTCAAATGCCCAGATGAAGGTCCATAGTGGTGGCTGGTGGCTGGTGTCCGTGGGGCAGGCCTGCTGCCTGGGTCTGTTCCCACCGAAGCCTCGTGGAGTGGTGCCCCTTGTCCTCCGTTCTCATCCAGCGAGAGCCAATGGGCAGCAGGCCCTGAGCAAGGTTTGGATTGTTTCCCATCCCAATCTCAGGTTGCCCACAGCGGGTCTCAGGTGCAGCCACACATTGGTCCCTGGGGCTGAGGTTTCCTCCATTTCTGTTCTTCTTCCAACCAGGCCCAACCTCAAACCACCAGTTCCTCCTCTCCCCCCGTCCCTCCCTTCCCTTTGCTCTGTTCCCAGCAGCTTCTCTGGAGTGTCCATGCAGAGAGCAGGAAGTGGGCACCCAGGTCTTGGGGTCGCTGTACCCCTTCTGCCAGAGGGAGGCCCCACGGATCCACAGAAAGGCAGGGTGGGCAGGGGTAAGCTTGGAGGCTAAGAGCACACCTGAGAGTAACTGCCCTGAATTGAATTAGAGGCCCCCTGCCCCAGATTCAGTGAGGATTGCAGGAACCTCAGGCTGCTCCTTGTGCACTGGGACTCCAGACCCAGCAGAGATGGGGTGGCACCTACCAGGGTCACTTTTTGGACAGGGCCCCCAGATGGCTTCCTCGGCCGTCAGCCATGGAGCCCCATCCTCTGGAAGAGTGCCAGCCACTGTTCCGCTTTATTTCCTTCTCCCCTCTCCTCTTGCCCCAGCTTCCCTGGCAACTGGGTACCCCCTCCTTCAGCCCAGGCCCCGTGCCTTCTGACTCACTGTGCAGCTCAGCTGGAAAGCATCTGGCCATGCCCATGGCCCTGGCATCTGGCCTGTTGGCCCTGGATGAGAGGCACCCCTTCCTCAGACCTTCCACCAAGTGCCTCCATGAAGATTATGTCTATTGAAAACTTCCCCACCCCATCCACAAGAAGAAAACCCCCTCTGATAAGTGGGGGTGTCAAAGCACCCCCACATCCAGTACCCTGTGCCAGGTGGAGCGGGAGTCCCAATCTTATCAGCTCATCGCATTCCAAACATTCCTCGTGGGCGGGGGCGGGGGGGGGGGTTGGCTGGCCAGAAGAGGAGAATGCCGCTTGACTTCAACATCCCAGGTCTCGGGATACTCCACTTTTTTTCCCCTCCACCTCCCAGCCCCCACCCAGTGCTCAGGTGCCTCCCAGCCCCTTGCATCTTGGTCTCTATGTCTAGCTCCTCATCCTCTTCTGGTCTGTTCTGTTCTTCCTTTCCCTCCATTTTCTCTTCCCTCTCTCAGCCCTGTCATCCCAGGAATTTATAGTAGAAAGTGGGGGGACCAGGCTGGGGTTCTCTGCAGGGCCTTTGTCCCTGTTGCAGGCACTCAAGAACTCAGGGTTTGGTCTGGCCCCAGCTTGACATCACTTCCCAGGACTTGCCCTCTCTGGTCATGGGCTCATCCTACCCCTTGAGTGCGGGGGTTCTGGGGTCTGAGTCTTTGATCTCTAAGGTCTGCTCAGAGTGATGGTCCAGGTCTGCCCTGGAGAGAGTTCCTCAAAGCCTCCCTCCAAACTGCACAGGACAGAAGTGAGGGTCAGTTCCTCCATTGTCTCCCACCTCTACCCAGCCCAGGCCCCCTCCCTCTCTTGCTGCCTGCCCACCTACTTTACATAGCATCTGTGGGTATGGTCCAATACTTGGACAAAGTTGTTCTATTCCTAAAACACATGCACATCCCTCTACCTTCTGGCCACCTCCCAACTCCTGACCAGAGTGGTGGTTGAAGGGGGGCCTGGAATCTAACAACCTTGAGTTCTAATTTCTGGGTCTGCCACAACTTACTGCCTGATCTGAAGCTAGTCACTACCCTACTCTGAGCTGTAGTTACCTGAGAAATAACGGGAGTGGACTGGTCATCTCATGTTCCAGAGCCAGAGGGGAACACCCAGAGACCTAGACTAGACTGAAGTTTTTTGTTTTTTGTTTTTTGTTTTTTAAAGATTTTATTTATTTATTTGACAGAGAGAGACACAGTGAGAGAGGGAACACAAGCAGGGGGAGGGGGAGAAGGAGAAGCAGGCCTCCCACGGAGCAGGGAGCCTGATGCGGGGCTCGATCCCAGGACCCGGGATCATGACCTGAGCCGAAGGCAGACGCTTAACGACTGAGCCACCCAGGCGCCCATTTTTTTTTTTTTTTTAAGATTTTATTTATTTATTTGACAGAGAGAGAGAGTGAGAGCAGGAACACAAGCAGGGGGAGTGGGAGTGGGAGAAGCAGGCTTCCTGCTGAGCAGGGAACCCAATGTGGGGCTCGATCCCAGGACCCTGGGATCATGACCTGAGCCAAAGGCAGACGCTTAATGACTGAGCCACCCAGGTGCCCCTAAAATATCAAATTCTTATTGAGAAGTAAATCTAACCAGAGAAGTAAAATATCACTCAATACACAGAACACCATAAAACATCATTGAGAAATACTGTAAAATATCTATATTAACACAGGGGTATACTGTGTTCATGGATTGGAAAACTCAATATTGTAGAGGTATTAATTCTTCACCAATAAATCTATAGACTTAATGCAATCTCAATCAAAATCCTAGCAGAAATGTTTGTGTGTTTGTATCAACAAGTTGATCCTAAAATTTATATGGAAATACAAAAGACCAAGAATAGCCAAGACACGCTTTTTTTTTAGAGAGGGGAGGGAGAGAGAGAATCTTAAGCAGCCTCCACGCCCAGTGTGGAGCCCGACACAAGGCTTGATCTCACAACCCTGAGATCATGACCTGAGCTGAAATCAAGAGTTGGGTGCTTAACCAACTGAGCCATCCAGGTGCCCCAAGACACTCTTGAAGAAGAGAAAAGTTGGAGGATTACTAGCACCAGATATTAAGACAGTGTGGTATTAGTGTAAGGGTAGACCAGTAGAACAAAATAGAGAGCCCTGAAACAGATCCACACAAAAATGGCAACTTGATTTTTGACACAGATATTGTTGCTTCACTATATGGAGAAAAGCATGGTCTTCTCAATAAATGGTGCTGGGTTGATTGGATATTCATATGGAAAAAAAGGTATCTTGAGCCTTACTTCACATCACAACAGAAATAAATTTTAGATAGAATACAGATCTAAATATAAAAAGGTAAAACAACTAGAAGAAAACATTGAAATATCTTCATAAGTTTGGGGCAGGCAAAGTTTTCTTGTAGGACACAAAAATCACTAACCATAATGGAAAAAACTTGATAAATTATTCTCCATTAAAATGAAGAAATTCTGTTTATCAAAAGTACCATTAAGAAAGTGAAAAGGTGGGCGCCTGGGTGGCTCAGATGGTTAAGCGTCTGCCTTCGGCTCGGGTCATGATCCCAGGGTCCTGGGATCGAGCCCCACATCGGGGTCCTGGCTCAGCGAGGAGCCTGCTTCTCCCTCTCCCTCTGCCTCTCTCCCTGCTCATGCTTTCTCTCTCTCTCTCTGTATCTCTGTGTCTCAAATGAATAAATAAAATCTTTAAAAATAAAATAAAATAAAATACTTAAAAAAAAAAAGAAAGTGAAAAGGAAAGCTACAGAGTTGGAGAAGATATTTGCAACACATAGGGACTGTATCCAGAATATATAAAGAACTCTTACAGATCAATAAAAGTAAGATGGACAACCCAATGAAAAATGGGTGAAAGACTTGAACAGGCACTTTTCAAATGGCCTGTGAACATAAGGGAAGGTGCTAGACATCTTGTCACTAGGAAAATGCAAAATCCACGATGAGCTAAAATGAAAAGACCAGTGAAATATATGGCAGGGATATGAAGTATATAACACTTTCATACCTGGCCAAGGGAGTGTAAATTGGCAGAACCACTTTGGAAAATTTTATGACAGCATCAATTAAAGCTGAACACATTCAGCCCCTAGGGTCTAGCATTTCCACCTCTGGGCATGTGTCCAACATGAAAAGCATACACTATGTTCCAAAAGACACACACAAGGATGTTCACCACAGCACTATTGCGAGCAGCCTCGAACTAAAACACCCAGATGTCCACCAGCAGTAGACTAGATCCATAATGGGTGGTCTATTCATATGGTGGCATACTATACAATGTGAAGGAACAAACTAGAACTGGAAGAAACAATGCAGATGAATCTCGGGCAGCATGCGTGGGAGGAGACAGAGACAGATGCAGCAGAAGACAAAGAGCCAACAAGATCACAGGGTGATGGGCAACCAGGGTGAGATGGAGCATGGCCGCAGGAGGAGAGGCAGCTGGGTGCTTGGACGGGTGTCTGGTAGTCAGTGGTGGGTGGGAACGTACCCCCAACCCCTCAGGAATGACGCCCTCCCTCACTGCCCGGTGAGCAGTAATTAGGGAGGGATTAAAGAGGGAGGGCCTGACTGATGCAGAACCAACAGCCCACGGGAGAGGGGCAGAGAAGACACAGAACATCTGGTGATCGGTGGAAATCAGAGGGAGAGGGAACACACAGGCCCCTCAGGGTGAGGGCTGAAACTTAAAACCCCAGCACGGATTTTCACATGGGAGGGGCAGACTGAGTCTGGAAGTCTAGAGAGCTCTCGAACCTGGGTGACTGACCCTGGAGTTTCATGTGAAGTGAGCAGGGGAGATTGGATGTGGCATAGGGCCATCCGCTCCTCGAACTTCCCCTTAGCCCCTTCCTGCACTAGTGCAGAGCTGCAGAAGGTCAGCCCCTCTCAGTCGGACATGACACAGACATGTGCAGAATGTCAGGGGCCAAAGGCCAAGATGGCGGATGGGTAGGCACAGGGTAGGTGCTTACCAGCACTTTCTGAGTCAGCCTGAGAGGGGTCAGCTCCACCTGGAAGACATCCTGAGGGAGGGAGCCCTGGAGCTTGGGAGAGGCCAGAGCACCTTCCAGATGTTGGGGGGAAAGGGTAGAGAGAGAGACAAGGGGACCTGAGTGATGGGAAAGAGTGCTCACATTTCCCACCAAACACCCAAGTCTAGGGCAGGCCTACTCTTGCTGCCCTGGCTAGGAACCCCCAAGAAGTGTGAAAGTACAGGCCTACTCCCCTGACCAGTCCCGGCCAGGGAAGCCTGGGTCTGGGGAAGGAGAGGCCATGGTGAGGCAGAGGGCCTGTCGTTTACCGGTGCCCTGGACCCCATGGGACCTGAGTCTCTCAGGACTGCAGGCTGACAGTCCCTCCCAGCACTGACCATGAACGGATGGGGGCTCCTCCGGGGGCAGGTGGGCAACTCCTCCCATTGTTTTCAGGGGTGTTTGTGGGGAAAGGGTGGCCTTGCAGGAAAGGGGAGCAGGTGTTTACCTGGTCAGGAGAGACTTGGCTGAAGTTCAGATTTAGCTACTTAAAGCACACCATGAGGGAGAGAGATGCTGTTTGTTCCTCTGCGGCTGCCCCAAACCTCCCAGGCATGGGTGGGGACATGCAGACACAGAGAAGGCCAAGGGTCTGGCCCTCAACACTTCCGAAGAATCCACAACTGCTTTTCTTGGCCTAGCCCTGCTCCTCCCCCCAAGCCCTATAGGTGGGCGGCACCTGGGTTCCTGTCCCAGCCTGTCTGTGCAGAGATGGAGATGAGAGATGAGGACTGGGCGGACAGAGACACGGAGGGAGCTGGGACAAGAGGGCAGAAGTAGGGTGACAGAGCCGAAGGAGGGGGCGAGGGAGAAGGCTCCAGAAGGGCCCTGGGAGTGGAGCAGCGCTTCCCTTCATCCTGGCCCAGAGGTGGGGAGCCGCACAGGTCCAGCCCCTGTCCACTGCCCACAACCTGGGTCTTCACTTTCCTGGCGCCTGCCCCGCCCTTGCAGGTGGTTCTAGGTATGTGTCCAGGGTCCGTTGTGGGTGATGGGACCGTACTCTGGGAGGTGGCTGCCTGTCAGCCCAGGGCTGTGCCCCCCACTCCTGTCAAGCTCCATGATTATCTTTTCCCGTCAGCTCTGCCTCGAGGGACAGCCTCCCACCCGGGATGGAAGGGCAGGCAGCCACTTATCTGACCCAGCCTGGCCCTGGGGGAGCCCCCGCTCTTGGGGGCCTGGATAATGTGAACCAGGGAGACCAGAGAGATTGCTCCCACCCCCATCCTGGGAGCCTGGGAGGCCCCCTTCCTGCCCCCAGTTTCCCAGTCTCTCCTCTGAGAGCAGGCCTGAGGCTTCTGGGCGGCAGCCAGATTCCTGCCAGGAGGGTGGGCTGTGGGAGGGATCTGTGGCCAGTAGCTACTGTTCTTCTATGTGTCCCATCCCCCACGTGGGGTGAGCCAGGCTCCTGCCTCCTCCGGCTTCCCCTCCCTGTGTCCAGAGTCTGCTTGCCCGCGTGAGACAAGAGTAATGGACGCAGCCAGGGCCTGACCCATGAGCCTTGGCTCTGGGCCCAGCACTAGGAACACTGTCCATAAATATTTGGGGAGTGAATGGTGCCCGCCCCTCCGCACACAGCTGACTCTTTCCTGCAGCCACAGAAGGCTTGCGGGAACAGGAGGCCGCGGTGGGCATCCCCCTGCCCCCGAGCTGGGATCAGCATCAAGGATCGGCTGGGCCCTCAACCAGGTCCGGCCACAGACAGGAACACGCTCTTCCTCTCTACCCACAGTGGCACCTCATCAGCTGTCCCCCTGCCTCTAGGCTGGACAGGGTCTGCTCCAGCCGGGAGACCCAAGCCTTCTCTCTCGGGTACAGAATCCTTTGCTGATGGGCGTTCTTTCTGAAATCTAGCTGCTGCCCTTCTGGGAGCCCTCGAGTTGGTATTGGGATGGAAATGAACCGTCTGGTCTTTGGAAAATAAACTATGGTCCTCACCCTGCTCTACTGTGCCCCTTTCTGGAGAGCTATCTGCCTGCTGTCACCCTGGCTAGAAGGGTTGATCCCTGGGCTGATGCCCTGAAACTCCTTGGGGGTCCCCTTCCCTGCCCCACCAGGAGCCTGGAGGGGAACACACAGGGGGATCTTTCCACTTTCCTAGGGTGTCAGATTCAGACAACGAAGGAGGATGTCTTTTGGAGGACATCTCTGGACAGCTCCCACACCAGGCAGCTGAGAGTTTACCTGCTGCAGGGGGATGGCTGAAGTAGCCTCAGGGTGCTCGCTGCCCACACTCCTGGGGATCCAGGGGTGGCTGTGGATGCAGGGCTGCACTGGGCTGGGCTGTGGGACAGGAACGCTGGGGTCAGGGCTGGGAAGAAGGCAGCTGCGTGTGCTTTTCCAACGTCGCTCCCTTGTCTAGAGCTCAGTATCTAACCTCATGTCATGAGACTGCCTTGGCTCATTGTCTCATTGTGTAAAATCAGGCAAGTTATTGCAGAGTTTTAGAGCTCAGCTTCCTCATCTGTAAAATGGGGGTAATAAGTGTACCTGCTTCATAGGATTGCTTTAAGGAGCAGATGAGGGGCACTTAGCATGGGATAGAGTATACACTAAGTACACAATAAATGTTAACCATTATGACTGAGGTTTTCAAGACTTAAAAGCCAAGTTCCCCAAGTTCTCTCAGCCCTGAGCTCTGGGTGTGCTTCTCATGGCCTGGGGGAGGGGGCTATGCAGGAATTAAGGTACTCTGGGACCGGACAGGCTCCTGCTCCAACCTGGCTCTGATCAGGTCAACCTGCTTCTACCCACTATTGCCCCCCACTGCCCTGGCTCTCTAGGTCTCCAGATCTGGTGCCTTCCTCCAACCCCCTCCAGCCTTGCCAGGCTGGTGCCCATCCCACTTCCAGGAAAAGGGACATAAACACAGTCAGGATGAATGAGAGCTCCCAGCATCCTCTCCGGAAGCACCACGATGGTGGGGAGCTCCTGTCTGGGTCAGGGAGGGTCTGGGAATTCCTAGGGCTTGGGTGGGGGAACCCATGGAGGAGGGAAGCACCCTTTCCAGGAGCCAAAGAGAGATGAGGCGGATGGTCCCCCCCAACACACACACAAACAACAAAGGTCATGTTCAGACCCCTGCCACATGTCTGCACATTCAGCGGGTGTGAAGTGGTGTCACACTGTGGTTTTGATTTGCCTTTCCCTGATGACTAATAATGTTGAACATCTTCCTCAGTGCTTATTGGCCATTTGTGTATCTTCTTTGGAGAAAAGTGTATTCAGATGCTTTTAAACCACCTTTCTGTCACCAAGTCGCTAGGCTGTCCTTCCTCCTTCCATTCTTCCCTGTTCTCCCTTGGAGCCCAGCTTTAGCCAGACCCTCCCCCACTGCGTGAACATTCAGTGGCTCCCCATTGCTTGTGGTCAAACTTGCCAAACTGTGTTCTGTGAAATGTGTTTTGGAAAAAGCAAAGAGAAGTTCCTCTGAAAATGGTTCCATGGTAAACTACGGTCATCATCTTGGGAAATGCAGCAAACTCAAACACACTCCAAGTTTGCCAACGTGTGTCAGCTCGAAGCATTCCCCAAGCAAAAACTCCCCTCCCGGACCCAGGATTTCCTAAATGAACATGATGATAGCTTCACACCCTGCCTTGTATTTTTTTTTTACAACGCTATTGAGATACAATTCACGTGTCATACAACTCGCTCAAAGCATACAATTCAGTGGTTTTGAGTATATTTGCAGTCATGCAACCCTCACTGCAATCAATTTTGGAACATCTTCATCATCCCAAAAAGAAACCCCATACATGCCCTTTAGCCATCATCCCCAACTTGCTCCCCCATTCCTCCCCCTGGGCCCTAGGCAACTACTAATGTGTTTTGTGTCTCCCTTTTTGCCCATTCTGGACATTTCATATAAATGGAATCATACTATATACACCCTTTCACAACTGGCTTCTTTCACTCAGCAAAATGTCTCCAAGTTTCGGGCGCCTGGGTGGCTCAGTTGGTTAAGCGACTGCCTTCGGCTCAGGTCATGATCCTGGAGTCCCGGGATTGAGTCCCACATCGGGCTCCCTGCTCGGCAGGGAGTCTGCTTCTCCCTCTCCCACTCTCCGTTTGTGTTCCCTCTCTCGTTGTGTCTTTCTCTGTCAAATAAATAAATAAAAATCTTTAAAAAAAAAAATGTCTCCAAGTTTCGACCATACTGTAATGTGTATCAGCACTTCATTCCTCTTTATGGTCAAATAACAGTCCGGTGTGTGGACGTGATACATTTTGCTTGTCCATTCATCAGTTGATGGACATTCGGGTGAGTTTTACTTCGGGGCTATTATGAGCAATGCTGCTATGAACATCCGGGTACAAGTTTTCGTGGAGACGTGTGTGTTCGTTTCTCTTGGATGTACACCAGGGAGGGGAATTGCTGGACCAAGAGATCCCTCAATATTTAACTCTTTGAAGAAATGCCAGACTGTGTTTTGAAGCAATTACATCATTTAACATCCCCACCAACTGTGCACAACAGATCCGAGTTCTTGGCGGACCGACATTTAATCTGATTTTTTGGTTCTAGCCATCCTCGTGAGCGTGAAGTGGTATCTCATTGTGGCTTTCACTTGCATTTCCCTAATGACTAGCATCTTCTTCTAGGCTGGTTGGCTGTCTCTCTGCCTTGTTTGGAGAAATATCTATTCAGATCCTTTGCCCGTTTTTCAGCTGAATTACTCGTCTCTTTATTATTGAGTTGTAAGAGTTCCTTATATATTCTAGATACCAATCTCTTATCAGATACATGATTTAGAACTATTTTATTCCATCCTGTGGGTTATCTTTTTGCTTTCGTGAAGGTGTCCTCTGAAGCACTTTGAAGTTTTAAAGTGTGAAGCGCAGTGTCTTAGTCCATTCGGAGACGCTGGGGCAAAATACCACAGACTGGGAAGATTCTAAACAACAGACATTTGCGGCTCACAATTCTGGAGGCTGGAAGTAGAAGATCAGGGCATGAGCACGGTGCGGTGAGGCCTTCTTGCAGGTGCAGATTTCTCCCTGTATCCTCACATGAGGCTAGGGATCCTCTTCAATATTGGCACTAATCCCGATCTTGAAGCTCTGCTCTCTCCACCTTATCACCTCCCAAAGGCCCCACCTCCTAATACCTCCACGTTGGGGATTAGTATCTTAACATATGAATGTCAAGGCGGGGGAGGGGGGAGGGGGAGGGGGATGGACGCAAACATTCATACCGTGGCATTTGGTTTCCTTCTATTTTCTTTTGTTGCTTGTGCTTTTGGTGTCGCATCTGAGAATCCACTGCCAAACCCAAGATCATAAAGATTTACCCCTGTGTTTTCTCCTAAGAGGTTTATAGGTGTAGCTCTTGCATTTAGATCTTTGATCCATTTTGAGTTAATTTTTGTCTGTGATCTGAAGTAGGGGTCCAGCATCGTTCTTTTGCCTGTGGACATCTAGTCCTCTCCGTCATTCCCCCTTGTATATATATATTTTTAAAGATTTTATTTATTTATTTGAGAGAGAGTGAGAGCTAGAGAGAGAGAGAGCACACACAAAGGGAGAGGGAGAAGCTAACTCCCCGCCGAGCATGGAGCCCCACATGAGGCTCAATCCCAGGACCCTGAGATCATGACCTGAGCTGAAGGTAGACGCTTAACGGACTGAGCCACCCAGGCTCCCCGTTCCCCGCCCCCCCCATGTATTTATACATATAAATACTGGATGTATTTATAAAACATCCAATAGCAGCTCATGGAACTCTGGGGGAGCACTAGTTGGGAAATGCCAATCTACAAGATCAGATCCAAGTTTCTTAGCCTAACCAAAGCCCTTCACACTCTGCGCCCAACTTACTTCTTTCCACCTTGTCTGGACTGGCCTCCTGTGGCTCCTTAGACTCCTACTGGGTTTTCCTGCCTCTGTATCTAAGGACACACTGTTCTGATGCTTCCCCCGCCAAACCCCAGCCCTGCACACACACACACACCACCCATCTTTGCCTGCTGAAATTCACTCATCTCTAAGAAATAATAATAGCTAACATTTATTGGGCACTTGCTACGTACCATTTTCCTAAGCAATTTATTTGCATTATCTCATTTAATTTTTACAATAACCCCGTGAAATATATACTCCTATTATCTCCCTCTTATAGATGAGGAAGTTGAAGTTCAACATGAGTAAGGAACTTGCCCGAGGTTACTCAGTCAGCAGGTGATGGAGGGAGAATTTGAATCCAGGCCATCTTGCTCTTAACAAATCACCACCCTCCCACAACTTTTGCTTATTATTGCCACCCTGCCCACCACTTCATTAGTACCAAGATATATTTACTGAGCTCTACTATGTATTTCGCTGAAATAACAAATTAGTGAGTGAGTAGAAGAATTAATAGAACTGCATTGTCAGAGCTGGAAGGGACCCAAGCTGTGACGGGCATTCCAGGATAACAACTTGATCTGATGGATAGGGAGGTTCTGAGACTCATCCAGGGTCACAAGGTGGGGGGCAGAAACCGTGTCAGGACCAAGTCTCTTCACCTCCAGCCTGGCAGTTCTGACACCGCACTCGCCACCCGCCGTCCCTCCTTTCAACACACATCTATCTAGTGCCTTCTCTGCGCCCCGCCCCAGTCTGAGCTCCATCCAAGGCAAACAGGACAAGACCCCTAGAATCCTGCTCTGCCTCTCCTCCTGGGACAGTGGGGGCTTAGGTCTGGTAGGGCTCCTCCTGGGCTTCAAGACCCTCCTGGCCATCCCTGGGCTCCAGCCCAGCTTTCTCTGTTCTCTTGCAGAGAGCACCGGGAATGGGAGGCGGCAGTTGGCCAGGGGCACAGGGCGGGCCGGGAGGAAGGACCCCAGGTCCGGTTGACTTCCTGGCACCCTTGTTTGCCGCGTGCCCCTGGCTTCTGGTGGCTGTTTCCGCCCCGCCCACCACCTCCCTGGATGCGTGGGCAGCTGGCCGGAGCCTGGAATCCTCCCACCATTCTCTGTTTGGGCTGCCTCTCCGCTGGGCCCTCCCCTCAGAGCCCCCCAGATCCGGATTAGAATCCTGCTCCCCTCACCAGTGCTGTGACTTTGGGCCTGTCACTTTGCCAGTCTGGGCCTTTGTTTTCTTCTGGAAAGGGGGACAATAGGACTGACCCGGCAGGCTTGTCATGAAGAATAAAGGTCATAATCTACATAAAGGGCTTGGCCCAGTGAGACTCCCAATAGAAACGACTATCCCTTTTCTCAGGCCAGTTCTCCCCATTTTCCTCCTCCAGGAAGTCTTCCAGGATGCCCACTCTCCACTGTCTCCCCACCCCTGTGTTGGAGTCCCACTCTGAGCCCCGGGGAAGGCCAACCAGGCTCCTCTGTGATGGGGGTGTTGGGATGGGGTTCCCCAGGTACTGATAACCCCCGCTAGCTCTCAGGGTTCCACTTCCTGGACATAGAAATGTCCGTGCCCCACATGAATGGAGTCAAAGGGAACCCACAGGGAGCACGATGAGTTGTTTGATGGACCAGAGAAGAGTCAATGATGCATATTATTGACTTCCACCCCAAGCAGAGCATGTAGTAGTAGCTATTGGCAGGGCGGTGCGAGAGAGAGGGTCTGAGCTTGCTTTTCCGGGGAGTCAGGACTGTTGGGAGATAGACAACCACTGTCACCCCCACCACCATCTCAATAAAAAATAACATTTATTAACCTATGTACTATGTGGCAGGCACTGTGCAATTCTCATTTACTCTCCACACTGACTCTACGGTTAGCATGCTATTCACTCCAGTGTGCAGATAGAGAGACTGAGTCACAGAGAGCTTAAGCAACTTTGCCCAAGCTAATAAGTGACATATGGCCCAACATGACAAGCGCTCTATCAGAGGGAAAAACAGGGTTATCCTGGAGCAGAAAGCATCTGTGGAGGCCCAGAGAGCCGGAAAGACGGTGGACCTCAATTTTCAATTGGCTTTGACGGAAGGGGAGCTGTCAATGGGCAGGAAGATGTTGGGGTGTTGCTTGAAGGTGGAAGGAACACCCTAGGCACACCCTTTTCTTGAGAAAGGGGTGAGCAGGATTTGGAGATGAAGATCTCCCCCGCCCCCTCAGACTGGAGCCATGGGGAAACGATGGGAGCGTGGAGTGTGAGGACCAAAGAAAGGTAAGCAGGCGGTCATGGAGGACCTCAAGCCTCAGGCTGAGCTGAGCAGCTGAGTTTTTTAGGCTTGGTTCTGTAAGTTGTCCAAGGTTGTTTTTTGGTTTTTGGGTTTTTTTTACGATTTTGTTTATTTATTTGAGAGATAGAGAGAGCGCATGAGCATGAGCTGGGTGGGGAGCAGAAGGAGAAGCAGACTAACCGCTGAGCAGGGAGCCCAACTTGGGGCTTGATCCCAGGACTTGAGCCAAAAGCAGACGCTTAACTGACCGGGCCATCCAGGCGCCCCCAAGGTTGGTTTTGAATAGGGTCAGGGTAGGAGGGCCTCTGCAGCCAGATAATGATTGTCTAAGGGAAGAGAGGGGAAGGGCACAGTGTGTGGCCCCATGCCAGGTGCTCCCCAGGTATGATCTCAGTCAATCTCCCAGCTGTCCCAGGGTTGGGTATGATCATCACCTCTTTGCAAAGAAATTGAGGCTCAGAGGTGACCAAAAGTGAGTTAGAGGCTGATGTGCGTTAGGGTAGCGGATCCCACGGCCTGGCGAGTGTAGGGATACAGTGCACTGAAGCCTAAGGCTATCTATGGGAGCAGAGAGTAGGGCAGGCATGGAATGAATGAAGTGGGGGCCTCTGGGGTTGTAACCAAAGTCACCAAGAGAGTGAGAACAATAAGAGAGCTAGATGGAAGAAAGGAGAGAGCTGGGGGACCTGGAGTCCCGGGTGCAGGTGGTGCGTGGCCTGTGGCCATTGGGGCCCCGGGGACCATCTCAGGGGAGCTTGCTGTGGCCCCAGCCTGACTGCAAGGAGCCAGGCTGCCATGGCCCGGTTGACATCCAGGCTGAGGCTAATGCTTCTGGGGAAAGGCCCCTAAGAACTTCCCTCCGCTGATAGGTTCGGATGCACCACTTTGGGGTCCATCCTGGGCTCTGGCCTCCTTGTCTCTCTCCACCCCTGTCCTGGAGCCTCTGGCAGATGGCCGGGCGGACTTGCACCTCCACCTAGGAGGCCCTAGAGGTCCCGCAGACGCACAAGCCATCCCTGCCACTGACCTCTCCCTGCGTCCATCCCCTGCACGCACCAGCCACCAGCTCACCCAAATCTCTCTCAAGTCCATGTCTATCTCTGCAATAGGGCAGGGCCTCATGCTTTCTCAGGTCCCTCCCTGCATCAGCCCCAGATGGGTCTTTCGAATCCACAAAGGCTCTCAGCTCATGGTCAGGGGGAACCATCCGTTCCCTTCAGTTCCAAGGCCAGCAAGGTGAAGCTTTTGCTGAGCGTGTCCCTTCCAGCCTCTGTGCTTGTGATCACTGCCCGGCTGCCCGGCCCACGGCACGTCATTAGGCCTGGGCCCTTCTGGGCATTGGCTTGTCCTCCCCCATGCCGTACCGCTGGGTTCCATCTGGCTCCGCAGTCGAGCCTCCCAGCTACCGTTGGGAGGGCTGCCCAGAGCAGTTCTGCCACTGAGGGAGTGGCCTTGTCATCCCTCAAGCGACTCTCCTCTTCAGAGGAGCCCAGGACAAGGTGGCGAAGGGCACCTCCAGAGGGAAAAGGCCAGGACTCTGGGCACTGTTTTGCAGGAAAGTGAAATCCCTCCCTCATTACCCCATCACGCTAACAGTTAACCAGGGAGGGCAGCACCAGGGGCCTGTTTGGAACCCCTGCCCACCCCTCCCACCCCCATGAAGTCATGCTTTGTCCCAGCTCTGGCTTTTTCCCTCCCTCCCCCTACCTTCATGCTGCCTGAATCATTTATCCCCCGGGGCCCTGGTTTCTGTGGGCGATGCTGTAACATCCTGTCCCGTCCCTGCCAGGGAGCCCACGTGCTACCCAGCCAGGTACAGCTCCCCGCCTTTTAATAGGAACCTTCGGGGGACAAGGCCTTAGGCCACAGAAAGGTTGCCTAATGGTGAGAATTTCTGTGATCCTGGCAGGAAAGGAGAGGGCCCTTAATGAAGAGCGGAATTTCTACTACCTCCCAGATCAAACTCCAGGGTGCCCTACCTCGCACATCAGACTGGGGCGGGGGCGGTGCTGAGAGCAGGGCTTGTGCCCTCCCCTTGCCGCACCCCTCCTTCCCACCCCTGCTGCCCTGTAGTCTGCTCCTTAGCTCACTGCAGGCAGATTGCAAATCAGGGGTAGCTGGCTTCACTGTCCCACTGTAGCGGTCCATGCAGGGGTGAGGTCCACAGTCAGGCCCCAGGGGGGTGGGGTGCTCGGAGGAGGAGCAAGGCCAGGGAGGAGGCTCCAACCTGTTACTCAGGGACCAGCTGGGTCCGGAGTGGGTGGGGAGGAGGAAGTGAGTCAGTGGGCACAGCGATTCATGCCTCAGAACTCCGACTTTCCTTTTCAACCCACTGAGCCAAGACATTTGTCCCAACAGGATCTAGGCTTGGGGAGGGGACAGGGGCAAGAGGATATTTATGAGACAGAGTTGGCCTCCCACTCACCTCTCCTGGGTTCTCTGTTTTAGGGCCATGAAGTGTATGTGGCCAATTGAATTCGGCTGGACATGCAGTGGCTGGAGACCTCCTGTGTCTGAGGGACTGTCATGGCCGCTGGAAACTCGGGTGTTGTCAACAGTGAGCACAAGTACCACGTCGTGAGCAACTTCTTGGCCCCAGTTCTGCTATTTTCCCACAAACCTGTGGGTCTGGTATCTATAATCACACTGCAAGCCCAGACTAGAAGTCATTGGATGGGCTGGAAGATTCGAGAGTGACTGCAGGTCACCCCCACCGCCCCCCCCCATTGCCCCACAAGCACTAGCCCTAAAATGCAATGTGGTGCAGGTTTAGGCTGTTTACATTTGAGAGCTCTCCGAATGTGGGGTCAGGATGAAAGCTCGGCCTCCCCCAAAGATGCCCTGCTTCATCTTTGACACCCCTGAGGGTTCTCAGCTCTGGGCCAGTACATAGTAGGGTGTCAGTGAATGTTGGAAGCTGACAGATTCTGAGCCAGGGACGGGGCGCCTGCCTGAACGTATCTAGGTCACAGGAAGAAAGGAAATCTGATAAACCCATTCATGCTTCATTGCTCCTCCTTCCCTCCTCAGTAATTTGCATTTTCAACTCAGATCAGAGATAGAGACCTGAGTCTTAATTCAATAGCAAAGATTTGGTTCACTTAGTTCAACAAATCTTAGGAGCCTTGGGATACACAGGATGCCAGCTGGGAAATAAGGAGACATCTCCTCCAGCCCTTTCAATGCACAGATGGGGAAATCGAGGCTTGGAGGAGTAAAGTAACTTGCTCAAGGTGAGAGGGCTGAAGAGAGCCCGCACTCAACCCACAAGGTGCCTCAATTCTGCTCCATCTCTCTCTCCTCCAGCTGCCCATGCACAACTTGTCTGCGCTCTGACCTTCCTGTGAGGAGTGAGTTAGCAAGTGGTGTGGTCTGGGGCTCTGAGAGAGGGAGATGGAGAGGAGTCCCCCAGAGGAAGGCTAATGCAAACCTAGCAAGTGCTGAATAAACCAAGGCACCTTTATAGAATCTTGACGTTGTCATTGTGGTGACTGAGAAAACTTCACCCCAAACCAGGCCCCAGTAACTCTTCTGCTTTCTTCTCTCCTGAGGCTCCGTCCTGCTAGTCCTTCCCTTCTCCCTCGTCCATATACTCCTCCTCCAAGAAGCCTCCCTGCCTCCACAGCAGAACCCACAGTTGACTTGTTTTCACCGTCCCTCGCAGAAGCAGACAGACCCCACCCAAGATTTTGCTTGATGTCAAGACTGATGACGCCACACACAGGCCAAGAGGTATTAAAAAGTTTATTATTTACATAATTGAGGTCTCTGGGGAGAGCAGGGCTGGCCTGTTGAGCAAGGTCTGAAATGGCCTGAGAAAGCAAGGAGATGAGATGGCCTTATTGTGGTTAGGGACTGAGATCAAGGTGAGCATTTGTGCGGGAAAGAGGTTTGAATCCCCCCTGGTCACCAAAGAAGGGAACATGGCCCCCAGGCTTTGTTATCAGCTTGTCCAGCTGTGGGGCAAAGGGGGAGAGGTGGGGCTTACAAGCTGTCAGCTGTCAAACATCAAAAAAAGGACTCTGATTCCTTTTCACATGTGTTATTCATGTGCCCTTGTTTCTCTCTGTCTGCTTTTCCAGGTGGGGCCCTTCTCCACGGAGAAGAGTTGATATGACAAAGTCAACTGAGGGATGAGATCAGGCTGTGGATGATCTATCACTGGAACCAGGGGACTTCAGACCATCATCATGAACTTGAAGTTTCTCTTTCTGCATCTCTCCAGCTCAGAGGCCCTTCCAGTGTCCACATCTCCCTCCATCCCCACGCCGTCTCCCCCAGATCTCTCTGACACTCCCCCACATTCCTTCGCTCGAGCCCTCCCCCGCTCTCAGGCACCCTGCTCCCACTCCCACATTCCCTCAGGATACTCCCCTGGAGTGGAAAAACCATCCCTCATCCCTTTCCTGCTCCCAGCCCTGGGATCGGACATACTGGTCATTCCTGTTTGGGATGGCCAAAGAGATAATGCCTGGCATAGAGCCCATCTGTCATCACAGGATTCTCAAAGCTGTTTCAGGTGGGACTCCTTGCCCACACAGAGCATCCACCCTGGCCCCTGCCCTCCTGGCCCCAGCTGTCTGCTTTTCTCCAGGAATAAGGTGGAGGACCCGGCAGCCAGGCCAAAGGAGAACAGGGTAACTGGTCAACTTCCATACAGGTCAGCTTTCTGTTCCTTGCCCTCAGATGTCTCCTAACACTGCAGGCCATGGGCCGCAAGGCAGACCACGGGGAGAGGCTGGGTGGCTCTGGGAGTCCCAGCTTGGGAAGAAATGCTATCCTAAGGGCAGACAGGGATGAGCACCACAGAGAATGCTGTTATTGCAGTTGGTTTTGTTCAGATGCATCTGGCTGTCTGACCAACATCTGCCTGGGACTCGTCTCTTACAGACGCAGCTGTGGTGAGTAGCTTCCAGTCCTAGCTCTGCCCCTCTGCAAGCTGTCTGACCTTGGACATCCAGGTTTCCTCCTAAGTCAAATGAGGATGATAATCCTAACCTCACAGGGAGGATAGGAGGATGAAATAAGAGTCTGCACGTGAAATGATTCATTAACTATAACGTTCAAGACCCCTTCACAACATAGTTGTTTTTTATTATTATAAACTTTCAGAGACAGGGACTCTAAATCAAACTGCAAGACAGTGAGGGCTGAAGGCTGAATTTCTGGGTCAAAAGAAGAAAGTTCCTTCAGCCTGGAGAAAAGAATGTTCAGGGGAAGTGGGTCTTTGCACTGCACTATGAGAAATCCGAGTTCGATTCAAGAAAGTACATAGTGACCTCCTGAAGTTCCCTTTCAGTTAGGTTCTTCTGAGGATGGCGGGACCTTTGGGCCCCGCCCACCTACCTCCACCGGCGCCACCCACTACACACCTATGGAGGCTGGCGTCCCCGCCCAGTCTCCAAACACTCAGGCTGAGCCTGGGTAGGAGGAGGAGAAGACCTTTGGGAATCCGTGGGGCTGGGCCCTGAAGGCAGGAGTGTATGAGATACGGGTGCAGTGTGGGCCCAGCTCCCTGGCCACACAGTGCATTCCAAGGAGAAGGGACTCATTTCCACTCCGAAGGGTTTATAAGGGATACCAGAAGGCGGAGCCCTTTGGGGGAAGCGCTGTCTTGTTGCTTATCACGATTAGCAATGCTTGGTTAGTACCACTGAATAAATAAATATCTGCCTGGCTTTGCGGAGGGACCAGATCCAGCCCGGATCAGGGTGGGTGGGGGCGGGTGGGCAAGAGAAACACATCTCGACAAGGACCGCGAAGGGCCTGGGTGCGAGGAAGAACGCCCAGAGACCGCCAACCGCCTCTCAGGGATTCCCAGCGCTGCCGAGGCGAAGCCGGCTTTCCACCCAGAGGCGCGCGGACGCCGCTTCCCAGATGCGCCAACGCCGGGGCTCTCCAGCGGGCCCGCAGGGGTGGCCGCGCCTGCAACGGCCTTTCCAGCCGCGGTGGCAGCCGGAGCAAAGCAGCCGGACTAATCCCACCCCCGGCCCCGCCGGTCCAATCCATCTTGCTCGGGAGGTGACGCTTCCTGGGAGAAGCAAGGGGCGGAGAGGGGAAATCCAAGCTTTGGGGGGCTCCCGGCAGGTGTCTGGGGGGGAGGGCGGAGCCTGCTTAGGGAGGATGAGGAGGGAGGGGCCGTGCTGCCCCTTTAAGAGGCGGTGGCGGAGCCAGGACCTTTTCTCTTTCCCCGGAAGGAAAGCGGAGCCCCGGCTGGGCGCGCAAGGTGGGGAGGTGCGGACTTGGGCGTGGGGAGGCGGGGCGCGCGCGGAGGGGACCGCTCCCTCCCGTCTTCCTTGCGGTCGCCCGGCCTGCGTTCCCAGATCCGCCGCCGAGACGGGATCGAAGGCTACAGTGCGGCCGAGGGGGCGCGGCCGGGACGCGCTGGGGGCAGGGTGCCCGGCGCGGGGGGCGGTGATCCGCCGGCCGGGCTGGCGGGAGAGTAGACCCGCGAACCTTGGAGAGGAATCTCAGAGCGCAGACCCTGAGCCGACGTGAGACTGACCGGGGCTGGGGGCCAGAAACTTCTCAGCGCTGCCGGGCTCAGCGACGCAGCCCGCCCGAGTGTTCTCCGGTGGCGCGGGGAGCAGGTGAACCGGTCCTCACTCCCGGCTCCACGCCCTCACGCGCTCTCGCCGCGGCCGCCGCCCCCGCAGCCATGGGCCCGGGCCCCCGCCGCGCCGCCTGCGTCCCGCGCCCGATGCTCTGCGCGTTCGCCTTGATGGTGGCCGCCGGCGGCCGCGTCGCCTCCGCCTTCAACCTGGACACCCGATTCCTGGTGGTGAAGGAGGCCAGGAACCCGGGCAGCCTCTTCGGCTACTCGGTCGCCCTCCACCGGCAGACGGAGCGGCAGCGGCGCTACCTGTAAGTGAGGCTGGCGGGGGGTGGGGGGGGGGGGGGGCGGGGGGGGCGGGGGGGGGGGGGGCAGCCCTTCCCTGCCCAGGTGTGGCGGGAAGTGGAGGCAGTGGGTGTGGGATGGGGTCAGCAATCACTGGCAAGTGCTGACCCGGCCAGAACCTGTATAAACTCAGCCCCTCAGCCCTTTAAACCTCTCTTGAAAGTAGAAGTGGGATCCCCGTTTCCTGAGCCTCCTCCCACTCTGTTGACGGAGTAACTAATGTACGAATACTTCTCTCCAGGGCTGGGACCTGGGAAAAACTGCAAGGTGAACACCCAGTGGATCCCTCTTCCCGATTTCCTGGGAAGAACCTGTGGGCATATGTGTTTAAGCCCGCCCGGGCCTTTGCACCTCGCGTTTAGTCAGCGGGCCCTGCCGGCCACGCCCTCTGCAGAGCCAGACTGGAGGGCCTTCGCCGCTGCTTGGTGCTTGGTGCTTGGTGCTTGGCGGTTGCAGGGTGAGGTGATGCATGAATCTGGCCATTTGGAACTGTCCAGGAGCTCCCTCTGATCCCTTGAGGATGGGGAAGTAGAGCGAGCTGTCCCAACTCCTGCTTGGTCTCCTGCCCCCCACCCCACCCCCAGCAGGGACGCCCTGCCACCAGACATCTTCCTTGCATTCCACAGATTCATGTTGAATCTTCAACCCTGAGTGTGTTTGTTTTGGTTTGAAGAGGGGAATGGTGTTTTTCTCTTCTGTTCCCCTTCCCCGACAGCTGTAAGGAGAAGGAGGGGAAGAGCTACCCACAGGGGAGAGGAGCGAAGGAGATTGCATCCAGCTGTCCATGTTTCCTCCCGCCCCTCCCTCCCGGCTGTCACCGACATACTCCTGCCTAGAGGGGCAAGTCTAGGTTTCAGAAGTTTCTCTGCCCCGGGCTCAGGTGCTCAGGTTGGCAGCTGGGGTGGGGGACGCTATCCCAGGAGGGAAGGAGTTAGGACAGGTCAGGCAGGTCCCACCTACCTCTTTGGGCCAGGGGACCTACCAGACATCTACCCCTACCTGGTGTCTAACTCCGCTGAGCAAGAGGATGTGGTCTGATACAGGGTGTATTGAAACCTTTCCCAGCTCTGGCTGGGGCCTGCAGAAACTTGAGGAATCTTGGAATGTCCAAAGTCCAAACTCTGCCCCAGCCTTGGCCTCTGCCCTGCTGGCCCAGCCCCTGCGCAATCTACCTACCTACTTGGCCTCGGTCTACGTTCTGCAGAGGCTAAGGCCACCACACCCTTCCCAGCACAGCGCCCACAACTGCCGCCTGCCCTCGGCCAGCCCTTCATCCTTCGGAGACCCTAAAAGTGACCATCAGCACAAGTTTCTATACTGGTGCTCTTTCTGCCCCAGCCCAGAAAAAGCTTTTTAGAATTTCTTTTTTTTTTTTTTTCAAGATTTTATTTACTTATTTGAGAGAGAGAGAACAAGTGCACACGAGCAGGGGGAGGGGAAGAGGGAGAAGCAGACTCCCTGCTGAGCAGAGAGCCCGACGTGGGGCTCGATCCCAAGACCCCGGGATCATGACCTGAGCCAAAGGCAGATGCTTAACTGACTGAGCCACCCGGGTGCCCCAGATTTTTTAGACTTTCCATACTGAATCTGCATGACATGAGGGAACGCAGTGTAAAAAGATCAGGAAAGCGAGAGTAAATAATGAAAAGCTGGAGTAGATAATGGACTCTGTAAACCCCAACCCCCACCCCCCTACCCGCTATGTGACCTTGAGCAAGATATTTCCCTTCTCTGGGCCACTTTTCTCCAAAGAGGGGTTGGACCTGGATCTATATCCTCCTTCCTGCCTCTGTTGGCCTCTCAGAGGGCAACCTGGCACTGGGGAGGGAGAAGAGGCGCCAGAATCCCCCTGCCAGTTTCCAGTCTTGGATCTGTCACTGATATCTGAGTCTTAATGTCTCCACGGGGCAGGGCGTGGGGACAACATGCCTTCTTCATGAGCTGCCAGTGGGGCTCCAGTGTGTGTAAGCCGCTCTGCATGTGCCTGAGTCTCGGGGGAGCAGGTTTGGGCTCTTGTGCCAAAGCCAGGCCCGTATTACCCACGGGCCTCACCCAGGATGGCTGAGCAGAGGGGCTCTACTTTTCTTCCTGGGCGGCTAGAGATGGCATTACCCCTGCTAAGAGCCCAGAAGGTTCTAAAACTCATGAACCGTGGGGAGGCAGGTAGTTCTAGATAGAGTTCTGGGCCATTCTCTCCTGTATCCTGTCTTTCCCCGGGGGGGGTTCTCTATCTTGGCTCATCTCCTCTCACTGAATTCTGCCCCTTGGCCCTTTGGGAGGGCCAGCTGGGCCAGCTGGGCTAAGCTGCAGCCAGCTGTGTAGCCAGATGTGAACAGCTGCCTGAGTGCACAGCTTAGGGGATCCAACAAGTCAGGTCTTATTTTCTGTTAGCCTACAAGCCCTTTTGGAAAAGGGGAGAGGTTTCCTGATCCTGAACAAACTCTTAGCCTGGGGTTCCTAGAAGGTCTGCAGGAGATGCGGGGGGCTCCTGCAAATACGTGAAAATCATGCGTCTGGGAGCACGGGGAGGGGAAGAGCATGGCGTTCGTCCTATTCTCAAAGAAGGCCTTATTCTAGAAATGGTTAAAATCCCAGGTGTGGGCCCTCTTCGTTCCCCATCGTCTTTATCTCTGGACCAGAGTTAGGGAACTCCCAGAACATCAGAGTTCACCCCAACCCAGGCCCCGGCTTCCCAGTCGCCAGAAGTGAGGGGTGAGGAGCAGGGCCAAGGACCAAGGTGCTTTGGGCTTCTGGGTGAGATGCATGACAAGCCCTGGGGAAGCAGAGGGATTATTCCTCTGGGAGCTGGTCCCTGCCCCCCAGCCCTCCGCACCTGCCCTGTCACTCCCTCCTGGGAATCCAGTTGTCCTGGTCTGGTCTGACCTTGTGGGCTATGGAAGATACCTCTGGGGCTCTCTCTCTCCCCTTTGCCCTTGTGTGGAATTGAGGGTGTCTGCGGAGCCTGGGGTGGGGGTGGATGTGGCTCCTGGCCGATGAGGTCATATCTGAGGTAGGTAGGAACGGGGCTTACCTGCCATTCTCTCCTAAAACATGTTTCCCTGGGCAGGGCAGGCACCTGGCAGCCTCTTTCTCATGCCGGGGGAAATGGGCAGAACAGCTGTGGCTGCAGGCAGAAGGCCTGCACGCGGAGCGCCCTCTTCCTCTGGCTCTCTCCAGTGACCAGCCCAGGTCAAGGAGCTTTAAATTGGGCAGGAGGCAGGGGAAGCCTGATCTTGTAGAAAAAGAAGTGGAAGGGGGTTGGCCAGAGCTGAACAAAGGAGGAAGAAGATGTCTGTTGCAGCACGAGGGATGGAGGGTAGATGACACAGAGAACACCCCAAGGGATCAAATATGGAAAAGATACTAAGGAGCCAGCAAGAGGGAGAAGAAATGAGAAAAACAGCCTTGTTTGGGGCCAAGGCCTCTTTCTCCAGTCCTCTCTCATTCTCTTGCTTCCTCCAGCCTGTTGCTCTGGTTCTAGGGCTGAGTCACCAGAGGGGAGAGGGGGCTGGGTGGGCAGCGTCAGGGTGACGTAGGGGGAGGACGGAGAAGCCTGCGAGTCCGCTACCACGGGAGCGGGAGCCTCTGGGGAGATGGCTAATTTGGGCAGCAGGATGGGCACAGAGCTGCGATCCAGCATCTGAGAGCTGCTCCTCCCGCACCCCTGGTCTCAGAGCTGAAGCGGCGCCCGGCGCCACTGGCCTCCCAGCCTGAGGTGGCAGGGGACCCTGAGGAGTGAGGCATGGGGGCCTGTGGTCTGAGTGCTGACACTCAGGCGCCTCCCTGAATCTTACAGGCAGTATCTCTGAGCATCACCCCACCCCAGTGCCCCCCAGGGAGTCTTCTTCTCTTTGGGGTGAGCCAACCTGGTGCCTTGAAGGCTCCTGGGCCCCATTCCCCAGCCTCCTCTGATTCTGCTGTTTTCGGCTTGGCTGTTACATTAGCTTTGATCACCTCCCCCCCCCCCCCCCCAGGAAGAGTGATGGAACGGGGGTGAGGAGGTGCTTTTATGGAACTTGGAGTTCAAGGGCTCCCCAGAGGCCGGGAGGGGCTGTCTGGCTGGAGCCAAAGGTGAGGCCAAGGAGCTGTTGGAAAGCCCTTGAGCGGTCATTTCATCCATTCCCCTAGCTCCTGCAGGGGCCCAGGCCGGCTCCAGGAGAGGGACACTCAGATCTCCTTTCTTCTATGCTCCAAGAACTGGGCAAAGCATCCTGCTAGCCTCCCTTCCGACTGCTGCCTGGAGGTTGGACTCACTGGTGCTCTAGGAGGGGTCAGCTTTTGGACTCACGGACCTGGACCAGCCCCAACAGCAGGCAGCAGAGATGCTCATTTGCATGCTATTTTACATTTCATTTCTGTGCCAGGAAGGCCTCTCCCACACCTGGCTGTGGCTTGAGGGAGCTGGACCTGACCCTCTGCACATGCCTTCCCCCATCCAACTCCCAGTCCTCTGGCTGGAGACCCATTGGATCCCGGGATGGGAGCCAGAGGGCCTTAAAGGGCCTCTGAGCAGGCCAAGTAGGAGCTAAAAATACCCCAGGGGGGGTTGGAGGGGGGCTCCCTGTGGAATCTCTGGGGAGGGAGAGGCCTGGGATGTGGGGCTAGAATTGGGGCACCCGCCCTGCCCCACCGCCCATCAGTGGGCACAAGGCTAGGGCAGGGTGAGGGCTGAGCGGGTATAGATGGTAAAGGGATTGATTGCAATCCCAAATGCCAGCCATGCCCGGCTTTGCCTGCTCGGTACCCCAGGAGGCTGAGAGGAGGAGTCCCTTAACCCACTCCCTCTGAGATGAGCAAAGCTGGGAGGTCATGGCCACCCTGCTCCCCAGCCACCTCATGCCCCCACACCTTGGTCAGGGCTGCAGCTGGGGGACAGCAACACTTCTACTGCATGTCACACCCTGGAACGCAGCCTGGGCTGCCCAGGGACACCTTGCCCCCTGAGGCCTGGAGCTACCCCTTCAAGTTCACCGTAGCCAACCCTGAGCCTCTGCCTCTAGCCAAATCTGGGCAACCGTGCCAGCATGACTCTGCCGGTGCCCCACCCCCAGGGATTCCACCGCCATGGAAGGACTCCCAGGTCCCATCCTCGGCTCCCTCTAAACAATCAGTCTGCTCTTTGCCCTCTGTTCCAGACTCCCTAACCAGGTGGGGCAAAAATTCCCTGGTGCTTGGAGGAACACCTGGGGATGAGCAAAGGCCAGTCCCTGATGCCGCCAGAAGTCAGACCGAGTGCTCACGTTGGCCATGACTTCATAGTCAGAAGGCCTTTTTGAAGAACTAACCCATTTGTTCCCCCCAACAACCCCAGAGGTTGGTGGGACAGCTGCTGTCCCCATTTCACAGATGAGGCACTCACAGCTCAGAGAGGGAAAAGAAATTGCCCTCACGGGGCAGAACAAACCCGAGAACCAGGCTCTTCTCTTCCTTTCCCACGGGCTTTTGCTTCGCTCCCTCACCTGGCAGTCGCGTGGGGGGCAGAGGTCCATGGGTGGTCAGGCAGCGGGCTCACCAGGCACCCTCTCCAGGCCAGACAGAGGGTGACTAACCAGGCCCGGCTGCCACCTTGGCGCCCTGCCCGCCTTGCTGCCGGCAGCTCCTAACTGCTCTACTTGGAGAAGCTGCACCCCTGCCCCCAGGGACGCTTCCCAGCTCGAGGTCGGAGCGAGATGTGAGGCGCAGGCAGAAGTCCCGCCCCCTTCCCAGCACCCCCAGGCGGTGCATTCCTGACAGCCAGTGGGCGGAGGCACCCCAGGTCCCGGCATGCCCAGGCCCTGCCCTGCCCTCTCTCCGGGGCCCTCACTCACCGGTCCCGGGCAGGAGCTGCAGGTGGGGCATTGCTGTGTACCTCCAGACTCTGGCGGGCGGGCAGCCCAGGGCCCGGGTTCTGAGCTGGGAACCTCAGGGTGATTGTGTTGCTGGGGCCAGATGGAGGGGTACCTAGGAGGTACCTGCCACCCAGAAGGCCGAGTCCATCAGGATCCGGGAAGCCGTGCGGGCAGAACGTCCACAGGCCTCAGGGAGAGATGATGCCTGGGGAGCAAAGGGTGGTCGAGCTGTCTTCTCAAACCGAGGTGCACAGTATTTGGGGCACTTGTTAATTAGGCAGGTTCCAGGGGTCCACCCCCAGATTCAATTTAGATGGTCTGTGGCAGGCTGAGGAGTTTGCCGGTTTTTAACAAATAGGCCAGGGATTTCTGATGCTGGTGGGCCCAGGACCGTCTCCAGAGATACTGCGCCCAGGCTGACCTGCCTTCCTCCCCTCTAGCCACCTGTCTGGGATGGGGTGGGTGGCCAGGGCCCTAAGCACCCTTGTAGGGACTTGCAGTCAGTGTCCCCAAAGATGGGTTCTGGGCAGGCTGGGGGCGATCCCCACTCTCGGGCGCACCTGCCAAGAACTCAGCCCTGTGGCCCCATTGTCCAAAGTGTCAGGTGCCCAGCCCCCCCATACCTTGTATGCCTGTCTCAAAGTGGTGGTGGTGTCCTGGCGGGGGGGAAGAATAGCATCACCCAGGTCACTTAGGGCCCTGCTGACCCCAGCTCACCTGGCTCCGCTTTCGGGGACACTCCCTGCGTCCAGTGTCACCTCCTGCTCCTATTCTTCAGTGCTAGCCACTAGACCCGAGTCCTTATATAATTTAGAGAGGAAGGACCCAGGCCTCCAGCATCATCTCCCCCAGGCCCCCCGGAAGTTGAAGGCCGTGCCAGGATTCCCCCCGGTCATTCTCTCTTTCAGTCTACCTTCACTTCAGAGGCCAAAGCATCCCTTCCCAAACCCAGATCTGATCACGTTACTCCCTTGCTTAAAACTCCCTTCCCACCCTGCCCTCCTGTGTGTCTCTCCCCCCCACACCCCCCCTACTCATGTTCCCAGCTCCCACCATACTTAGGGCCGAGGGGATCCTGAGTCACCCTGCTTGCTCACGCTTCCTGGCCCTCCTGCAGATCATACCTTTTCCTACAGTGCCCTTCCTCCCTTTCTCCTGGTGAGCCCTGGTCATCATCCTCAGACTCAGCTCGGGTTCCCCCTTCTGTGAGGACCCCCTTCTCCCGGACTACTCCCCACGCCGCATCTGGGCAGGTTTGTGCCCTGCTTTCCTCTCCAGAGGCGCTTACTGCAGATGTCTGTTTTCTTGCCCGCCCCTCCTGTATTGGCCACTCCTGGAGGACGGGGGCCAGGATCCATTCATCTCCTGACCCCAGAGCCTGGCACACAGCCTGGCACCGGGGACATAGCAGGTGCTCAGCAAACATGTTGAACAGAAAGTTGTTCGAAGCAGGCTTTGGGGAGTCTGAGCCTGGGCCCACCAACCTCATTGCATCCCACCCCCACCAGGCTCCTGGCTGGTGCCCCCCAGGACCTCGCCATGCCTGATGGCTACACCAACCGGACTGGTGCTGTGTACCTGTGCCCACTCACTGCCCACAAGGATGACTGTGAGCGGATGGACATCTCAGAGAAAAGTGAGGGCAAGGCACTGGGGATCAGCTCTGGGTCAGGAGTCTGGTGGAGGGGGTAGCACAGAGGGTGACCTGGAGCAGCGATCAGGCTTACCTGGGCAATTTCCAGTCCCTTCTTGTCCAGCTGGGAGGAGGGGGCGCTAGAGGAAAGTGGGACCACATGGGATCGGTAGAGCTGAGATTCATGGCAGGCTGGAGAAGGGCATAGGGAGGGTGGCCTGCAGGGGTGGAGGGCCAGGAAGACCAACCCTACCCTCTGGATGTTCCAAGCACAGGGAGGACGGGTGCCCCGGCTCATGACCCCTTCCATGCCCACAGGTGACCCTGACCGTCACATTATTGAGGACATGTGGCTCGGGGTGACGGTGGCCAGCCAGGGCCCTGCGGGAAGAGTCCTGGTAAGTGGGCACTCACTGTCAGCTCCCCCCCCACCCCAGCCCTCTCCTTCATTTCCCAGGAGCTGCGGAGGGAAGCAGAGGGCAGGAGAGGGGTCTTTGGTGAGTGAGCTGGGACCTTGCAGATGTCTATTTTGGTGGCTGGAAGTCTCCACGGGCCTGAGTGTCCCCTCGATCCTGCACTTATGATGTGCTTCCAGGGCCTGGCACGGCCTGGGTCCTGTCTGAACCACCCACTTCCTTCCCCCACCCCTGCCCCCTCCTCCCGGGGTGCTCACCCTGCGTGGGAATGAGCTGAGGGAACTGTGAGGAGGAAAGGGCAGAGAGAGCCCGGGGCAGTGCGGCCTGGGCCTGCTCCTTCCTGACAGGCTGGCTGGCGGATGAGGCACAGCCCTGCTGACCCCGGCTCACCCCCTGGGGTTTGGGGGCCACTTCCTGCTGTCACTTGTCACTTCCTGGCTGCCTTCTTCAGTGTCGGCCCCTGGGGTCTCAATTTCTGAATCCCAGATAGGCAATTCTTTTTTTTTTTTTTTTTTAATCGATGTGAAATTTACAGACAGTGAAATGTACAGATTTTAAGTTTTAATGAGGTCTGACCAAGGAAACATCGATGTAACCGATACCCATTAAAGAAATATTTACATCACTCCAGAAAGTGTGCCCCCGTCCAATCAATGGCCACCCCCTAGTCCTCTCTCTTGCAATTTCTGTCACCTTTGAATACCATTTTAAGCTCTGGGTTTGCATCAGTTCCCTGTAACGCCATTTTAGAACCGTGTAATGGAAGGCGTGTGGTCTAGCATTCCATTTAGGGCAGTTCTAGACCCTGGGTACCCGCTCAACAGATGTTCAGTGAGCACCTACTGTGTGCCCCAGCTCTACTAGCACCAGCAGCTTAGCAGTGAGTCCGGCCCGCTGCTGGTGGAGCTCACGGCTGGGAGGAGACACAGAAAGCAAGCAGACAAGACCCAGGCCCAGTTCTGGATTTTGCCTGGCCGCCGGCTGTTTTACAAACACCCTGATCTGATGGACTTGTCCCACAACTGTTTGTCGAGCCCCTCCAGTGTGCAGGGGGAGCTAGGAGAGAGGCAGGAGCTGCCTAGCGCTTGGGAGCTCAGGCTCAGGAGCCTGGCAGCCTTGGTTTGAGGATTTTCTGCATCTCTCTAGATGTGAGATCTTAGAGACTTCGTTCTCTGTGCCTCTGTGCCCCTTGTCTAAGATGGGGGGTGGGGTGGAAATTGTCCCTGCTCCACAGTGGTGTTGGGACGCATACTGGATTTAGTATCGTGAGGAGCTTAGACTTCTGTCCGGCATATAGTAAGCACTCAGTAGGTGTTAGCTGCTATTATTACTGGCGTCATTGCGATTATTATTTTAATAATGGCCTGTCCACCAAGAGGGCAGAGCAGAGAAGTAAGTTCCTTCATCTGCTCCTTTTAGACCTGAGAGCCCGGACCCCACATTCCCTCATGCTTTCCCCTTTTCCTTTTGCCAAGATCCGTAAGCCACTCTCAGACCCAGGACCTCCTGGCCTTCCCAAAAAGTGTTCCCAAACTTCACAGCAGATTTCCGAATCCTGGGAAGCAGACATAGGTCCAGGCATCACTGTGGGAAGACAGAAAAGCTGGGAGACGTCTTCCAGCTCCTCTCCAGCAAAGCCAGAGGTGCCCAGGGCCAAGGAGACAGCCGGCCTTCGGTCCCTGCCGCGGTCTCAGGCTGTGTGTGTCCCCAGGTCTGCGCCCACCGCTACACCCAGGTGCTGTGGTCGGGGTCGGAGGATCAGCGGCGCATGGTGGGCAAGTGCTACGTGCGGGGCAATGACCTCGAGCTGGACCCCACCGACGACTGGCAGACCTACCACAATGAGATGTGCAACAGCAACACTGACTACCTGGCGACAGGCATGTGCCAGCTGGGCACCAGCGGCGGCTTCACCCACAACACTGTGTACTTCGGCGCTCCCGGGGCGAACAACTGGCGAGGTAGGGGTGGGGGGGGGGGACGGCGGGAGGAGCGGAGCGCGCCCACTCCCAGAGGGCAGAAGAGGCCTCTTTGCCCCTGTCGCGCCCCAAGCGCTCATTATGTTAATTGAACTTAAACTACTCTTATGAGGCGAGCTTCCCCCCACCCACTTTACAGAACACTGAGCCTCAGAGAAGTGAAGTCAGTTGCCCAAGTTGCCAACAGTAAGTGACGAAACCTGAACTGGAAAGCAGGTCCATCTGACTCCACTTCAAGCACTGAAAACCTTATTAAGAAAATAAAACATGTTGGGCGCCTGGGTGGCTCAGACGGTTGGGCGTCTGCCTTTGGCTCAGGTCATGATCCCAGGGTCCTGGGATCGAGTCCCGCATCGGGCTCCCTGCTCCTTGGGAGCCTGCTTCTCCCTCTGCTTCTCTCTCTGTCTCTGTCTCTCATGAATAAATAAATAAAATCTTTAAAAAAGAAAAGAAAAGAAAACATGCTCCTGCTACAACTACTAACTGGGACAGTGGGATTTGGTGAAACAAAGAGTGAAAGTGCCCCTCCCCTCCCCGCCCCCCCCGTCCTGTTTCCCCGTGCAGACTACCGAGTGTCTTGCCCAGCCTCTGACTTATCTTAGACTATATAAATATCTTTATAACACACACACACACACACACAGGATCACACTAAACATGCTGTTCTGCTTCTTTCTCTTTCCACTTATCAATAAGCTAGGGGCATTTTTTTTTTCTCATCGATACATAGAGGGCAATCTTTGCGGGGCTCGTGGAGTATTTCTTTGTATCAGGAGCCGAGCTAGTAACGGCTATGGCCGCACTGCTGGGGTGTCTGAGGCTCACAGCCCCCTCCATCTCTGCCTCTCTCCGCCACGCAGGTTGTAGCCCCAGTGAGCCTCCTCTCCTTACTGCATCCTTGTTAATTGCAGAATCGACAGGCAGAGGGAGCCCCGAATCTTCTCCTCTTGACCAACAGGTAGCCCAGGGCGTAGTCGTAGCTCCAGACTCACCGGAGGCTGAGGCCTCTCCTCCGTCCTCTGGTCCTCCCCCACCCCCTGGTCCTTTAGAACCTCGGCAGGGCGGCAGGGACTCTCCCACAGCAGCCCCAGGGAACAGGGAACAGGTAGGCAGCTCGAGTTTGGGGGCAGGACCAGGAGATAATGGCGTGGAGTCTGGCCTCGGTGTCTAGAGTGAGGGAAATGTCATTTCGTATCCAAGAGCCTGGATGACCAGATTCCAGCCCTGGCTCAACAACTACTTGCTTTTCTCATCTGCAAAATGGGCATCATCATTTACTTCACAGAATTATTAAAATAAAGCGGACGTGATTTTCCAATGGCAAAGTGCTCACAAATAAAAGGGGTTATTATATGCTTATTGGGTGAGGTTAGCAGGGTGACGTAGACGTGGCGGTTGAAGGGAGTGGTGACTTAAACTCCTCCCCTCCCCCTCCCGAAAGGAAACAGCTACATGATTCAGCGGAAGGACTGGGATTTATCCGAATATAGTTATAAGGACCCAGACGACCAAGGGAACCTCTATATTGGTGAGTCCAGCTGTGGTGGCTCGTGGGGTGGTGGAGGAAGGAGGGGGCTCAGTTCCTAGCACTCTGGCCCCTCACCTTCGGTGCCTGGTAGAAGAGCGAGGCCACGGTGCAGGTGTGACTAGTGCCATTTAGCTCGACTAGCACATACTTATTGAGCACCACCTGTATGCCAGGGCTGTTCTGAGCACCCAAAATGCAAAGTCCCTACCTTCATGGAAGTCATAGTCCTGTGTGCAGGCAGGACTGGAGGCTGGGCGTCCAGGATCCACTTTCTTGCCCAACTTGGAATAGAGGGATAAACGATATTTGGGAAGTCTGGGGGGCAGAGTGGAAGGGGACAAAGTTTACTGGGCCTTGCTTGACCACCTCCCCGCCCCCATCCCAGGATACACAGTGCAGGTGGGCATCGCCATCCTGCACCCCACGGACATCACCATCGTGACAGGTGCCCCACGGCACCGACATATGGGCGCTGTCTTCTTGCTGAGCCAGGAGGCAGGTGGAGACCTGCGCAGGAGGCAGGTGCTGGAGGGCATGCAGGTGGGCGCCTACTTTGGCAGCGCCATTGCCCTGGCAGACCTGAACAATGATGGGTGAGGATCCAGGGACGTTTTCTGGGGCCAGGGAGAACGGCAAGGGGGGCAGTCTTGCCCAAGCCAGGGCAGAGAAATGGAAGGTCCCGATTGCTCATTTGTTTGCATGCTCTTTACAGGGATGTGCATGTTGATTTGCATGTTGATTTGCAATTAGCCTTGATGAGATTCTGGGTATTTACATGTCAATTGCATGACACCTGCATCTCCTTTTGTCCTTGTATAGTTCTCGTGGATGTGGGTTGTTTGGGTGTGATCTGCACTCCCTGGCTTCCCCGTGACGTGTGTCCTCTGTGAGACCGGTCCCATTGGCATTTCCATGTCCTTCCCACAAACCATGGCCAGAGATGCCATTTGTATAGCCATGCGCCCTGGCGCAGTTGTGCCCACTAAACGAGAGTTAGGTTGTCCCATTTCTCCCTCCTTCTCTCCCGTGCAGGTGGCAGGACCTCCTGGTGGGCGCCCCATACTACTTTGAGCGGAAAGAAGAGGTAGGGGGTGCCCTCTATGTCTTCATGAACCAGGCAGGCACCTCCTTCCCTGCCCACCCCTCCCTCCTGCTCCACGGCCCCAGTCGCTCCGCCTTTGGCTTCTCCGTGGCCAGCATTGGTGACATCAACCAGGACGGATTCCAGGGTATGAGCCAGCAGTCCTGCCCCAGCACACCCACTGAGTGCCAGCTCCATACCAGGCTTGACAGGGCCCGAAGAGAGGACGGGATGAGGCCCAGGCCCAGGGAGTTCACAGCAGTAACAGGGAGAGGCCGTGCAGAGGAAGCTACCAGCGGCAAGCTTGGTGGGCCTCCCGCAGGGGTGGATGTACCACTGGGCATCAGATGCTGGGCTGAGTGTGCACAGTGGAAGGGCATAGAAGGGGTATCACGTGATTTCTCGATCTACCCAAATTTAGTGGATGTGGGCTGTTCACATCAGATATGAATGAAGCTAGAGCAGCAGTGTGGAGATGGGTTGGGTGCTTTGAAAGCCAGGCAGAGGAACTGGGGCTTTACCTTTGGGTAATGGCAGAGGGGTGGGTGTCCATGTCCAGAGAAGGTCTAGGGGCAGGGATGTGATATGATAACTTGGTACCTTGAAAGATGGTTCTGGAGGGTAATATGGGATGGATGGGGGAGAGCAAGCCTGGGGATGTTAAGACCAAGAATGTATTCTATCAAGTGTGGGATGCGAAGGGCTGGGACAAAGTGGGAGCCCCAGGTGTAGAGGATATCCAGTGCTGTGCAGGACTTGGGGATCAATCCGACCTGGGGTATCAAGCAAAGAGACAGAGTAAGGAAGAGCCTGGTTGCCATGAGAGCACTCGGCTTATCTGGAAACCACTTTTTCTGACAACCTCAGTTTCCCAGAACATACCTAAGAACCAAAAGGAAGGCAGAGGAGTCTCTAAAGAGCCAAAGTAGGTGCTAGAAAGTTCAGGTAGCAAAGCCCAAACATTTACTGATAGAAGAGTCGTCCGGTTTCTACTCAGAACCTACTTACTTTTCCTTTACATACTTTTCTAACAAGCTTGGCTTTCCGGTTACCTAGGCCTTATCAGATCAAAAGCAGTGAACTAGAAAGAGTTGAGTAAAGGTTAAGAAGATAATAAAACATTTGGGGTTTATTTGTGGAAATAATGGTTAGAATTTTAAAAGTCTAAGGAACTTTAATAAGGAAAGTGATAGTGTGATTAAAATTCCAGCCCCTGGTGTTAGACAGGCATGGACTCAATATCCTCTTTCTACTCATGAGCTGTGTGGCTTTGGGTTTTCTGAGTCTGCTTCCTCATCTATAAAATGGGACGGCAGTACCTACCCCAGCAGTCTCGTCAGGATTAAATGAGAGCAGTGCTTGATAACTAGCTGGCAGAGTCACCAACGGGGAACACTTCCTTTTGTGACCCTGCTGGTAAATGTCATTAGAAGAACCGGGTGTCTGAAGGGGAGGTTGGTGGAGGAGATGCAAGATGCCACAGTTAGGGAAAACAAACACTAGGCCAGTGCTCAGAAATCTGGAGTGTAGGCCTGCCTGTGACATTAACTTGCTATGTGACTCTAGGTAAGTCCCTTGTCTCTCCTAGACCTACTTTCCCACAATATAAAAGGAGGCACCTGGGCTCACAGTGGTCCCAGTTTTAATCCTGAGCCATAGAGCTCCGTTCCCTGATGTTCTGAGTGTTGCCTGGCAGTGTGAGTTCTGTTTCCTGCTGGACCCTGTGGCCTGGAGTGCCAGGTCGGGGAGACATGGGGTCCGCAGGACTCAGGGTGACCTGTCCTGCCTCTCTTCCCCAGACATTGCCGTGGGAGCCCCATTCGAGGGCTTGGGCAAAGTGTACATCTATCACAGCAGCTCCAGGGGGCTCCTGGGACAGCCGCAGCAGGTATGGGTGGACAGGAACAAAGGGGGCTTTCCCTCCTTCCCCTCACCCACCCTCTCCCTATTCCCCCTGGGCCCCGGTCCCCAGAGCTCACCCTGAGCCTGTCCCTACTGCTTCCCCCTACCCCCAGGTAATCCAGGGGGAGGAGCTGGGACTGCCCGGCTTGGCCACCTTTGGCTACTCACTGAGTGGGCGGATGGATGTGGATGAGAACTCCTACCCAGACCTGCTGGTGGGGAGCCTGTCAGACCGCATCGTGCTGCTTCGGTAAGCCAGGGCGATGGTGGATAGGGGCCTTTCTCCCCTCCAGCCCTGTCTGCATGGCTCCCCAGCTCCATCCACCTTCGGCACCAGGTCCACGCAAGCCTGAGCCCCAGGTCTAGCCTGGCAGGGGCTGGGCAGGAAGGACTGATGTCTGTTTTCTATGCAGGGCACGGCCTGTCATCAATATCCTCCACAAGACCTTGGTGGCCAGGCCATCTGTGCTGGACCCTGCACTCTGCACACCCACCTCCTGGTGAGACTCTCAGCCACTGCTCTGTCCACATACTCCTTATGTATGGGCATGCCAGGAAGGACCCTGGCTCCCAAACCCCTCCCCTTGCAACTCCTGATTTCCCACCCTTAGAGGGTTGATTCCTGGGGTAAGCGTTGCCCCTCCTACCCAACCTCATTAAAAAGCCAACTTCCTTGCAGGAGGTAATGGGCAAATTGGAGGGGTAGGAGAGCATGGTGGTTAGGAGCGGGAGCTCTGGACGGCCTTGTTCAAATTCCAGCTATGCCCACTGCAGTGGTAAGGGTGGGCTCTGGGGAGGGAGGTCCCGGAGGAGGAGGGAAGAGGGAGACACTTAGGTGGATGGGAGAGAGAGCCACCTTGAACAAATTGTTATCTCTTTTGAGTCTCAGGTTCATTGCCTATAAAACAAAGTTAATAATAGTAACAACGAATTTATGGGATTGTTGTGATAATTAAATGAGATGATGTACACAAAGCCCTTCACATGGCGCCTTGTCCACCTCAAGTGCTCAGAATATGTTAGTTGCTAACGTGGTCGCAGTAATGATGGTGATGGCCCCGAGGCCTTTGCATGAATGAGGCCTGGATCAGAAGGCAAAGGGACCCAGAGCAGAAAGCAGGGGTGAGTGGGAGAAGGAGATCTGGACAGTGTACCCTGTATAAGACTGGGCAGGGCACCAACCAACTGATAGCTTCAGGCAACTCCTTCTGCTCTCAGGGCCTCAGTTTCCCCATTGGTGACCTCTAACCCAGTTTTCTTTAATTTTTTTTTTTAAGATTTAATTTATTTATTTTAGAGGGAGGGGAAGCAGAGAGGGAGAGGGAGAGAGAGTCTCAAGCAGACTCCCCGATGAGTGCGGAGCTCAGTGAGGGGCTCGATCTCATGACTCTGAGCTCAAGACCAGAGACGAAACCAAGAGTCGGATGCTTAACAAACTGCGCCACCCAGGCACCCCTCTAACCCTGTTTTCTATGGCTTTCATGGGAGTGGGCAGGGAAGAGGCCAAAGACACCCTAACCAGCTCTGTGGATTCCCCAGGTTTGCCCCTGCCTTTCCTCCTAAGGGCCTGGTTTCCCCTGGCCCAGTACAAGGGTGAAGGCCAGGGCATGGATAACTGGGTCCCACTGTGACCTCCTCCTGTCTCCCGCCTCCCAACAGCGTGCAGGTGGAGCTGTGCTTTGCTTACAACCAGAGTGCCGGGAACCCCAACTACAGGCGAAACATCAGTGAGTACGGGGGTGTGGGGAAGGAGGGGTATGCTTGCCTGGCCACTTGATAACACCCCATCCACCTCCAGCCCTGGCCTACACGCTGGAGGCCGACCGGGACCGCAGACCGCCTCGGCTTCGCTTTGCACGCAGCCAGTCAGCCGTCTTCCACGGCTTCTTCTCCATGCCCGACATGCGCTGCCAGAAGCTGGAACTGCTCCTGATGGTGAGGGAGGGGCCGGGGCGGGACGCCGGCTCCAAGATCTCTGGAGGAGGTTAGCCAGAGTCCCCCCAGGTCAGGGGCAAGGGACTGGAGTCCCCCCAGAGACAGAGGTGGGGGAGGTGGGAGACCTGGGAGGCCATAGGTCTGCAGCGGGTACAGTGCACAAAATGTGGTAGAAAGAGACAGAGAGCCTCGGAATGGGGATGGGCGCCAAAGGGCTTATCACCTCTGAGAAAAGTGAGGTGTGTGAGACTCTTGGCTTAGTTGGTGTCTGGGGGGGAAGGGGGCCCGTGAGTGCGGGACCAGCTCAGCCCCTCTCTAGGATATCACGGTTGGAAGAGCTCATCCTGGGGACCCCAGGGATGAAGGGAGGCTCAACAAACCCCCGACCCCCGATACACACCCCCCACCCCCATCTCTGGGGAGAAGGAGTCCCATCATCTTGCTTGTAGGTCAGAGTTGTAGGAAGGGAGTCAATCTGATGATAGGACCAGAGGGGGTTCAGCCTTACTGGGGTTTTTCAAGGTGGGTGGGGGCTCAGCTCCTCCTTGAGGGTTCAGGCTGGTGTGAAGAGTCAACTTGGGGAGGGGGGAGGGGAGCGCAGCGCTGGGCTCAGCTCCCCCTCCTTCCCCAGGATAACGTCCGCGACAAACTCCGTCCCATCATCATCTCGATGAACTACTCTTTACCTTTGAGGATGCCCGAGCGCCCCCGGCTGGGGCTGCGGTCCCTAGACCCGTATCCGGTGCTGAACCAGGCGCAGGCTCTGGAGAACCACACCGAAGTGGGTGGGGCCCGGGCCGGAAGGGCGGGGGCCGGGGAGGCCTGTGGGGCGAGAGGGCGCTGTGGAGGATGGGCCCTCACGCCTCCGGCCACCCCCAGGTCCACTTCCAGAAGGAGTGCGGCCAGGACAACAAATGCGACAGCAACTTGCAGATGCAGGTGGCCTTCGTGTCGGAGCTGGGGCAGCCGCTGAGCAGGTGCGCTCTGGGCCGCGCTGATTGGCCAAGGGTGGGGCGGGGAGGGGCTTCATTGGCTAACGGGAGGTGAGGGGCGGGCCCTGCGGGTCTGGGCGATTCCCGGGGACCCCGGAAGATCTGAGGGGAGGGGCCTCAGGGAGAGGCGAGTTGAGAGCAGGGACGTTAACTGGCCGGGTGGATGCTTAGGCTGGCCTTCGCGGACAAAGAAAAGGGCTTTCTTCTCCAGGGGAGGCCAGAGGGCCGGGCTTGGCTGTCCCGAGAGGGGACTTTCTTCCCTCAGTAGACCTGAGGGGCGGGGCCTAGTTGATCCGGGGCGGGCCTGGGGCGGGGTTCTGGGCTCAGCGCCGGGGTCCTTCCCTCCGCTCAGGCTGCAGTACAGCAGAGATGGCCGGAAACTGCTCCTGAGCATCAACGTGACCAACACCCCGAGCAGGGAGCGCGCTGGGGAAGACGCCCACGAGGCGCTGCTCACCCTGGCGGTGCCTCCCGCCCTGCTGCTGTCCTCAGTGCGCCCCGTGAGTGCCCCCTGCAGGGCTCAGAGCCCAAACAGGGTCCGCGAGCATTTACATCCTTATATACATGTCATTTACATGTGTCCTCATTTGTCCTGTGTCCACCCCGCTTCCTCTCGGCTGGGCTTCTTCAGGTGTTTGCAGCGTCTCTAATGCTAGGAGCACCTGGTGCTCAAGCCTCTAGGCATCAGACCCAGTGCCACAGGGAGGGGGCTGGAGATGCCCTACTCTGACCACCCAGACCTGATTTGTCTCCTTTCCTCAGGCTGGGATGTGCCAGGCCAATGAGACCATTGTCTGTGAGCTGGGGAACCCCTTCAAACGGAACCAGAGGGTGAGTGCTGGCCACACCTTCCCAGGCTTGTGGGTCCCAGCCTGCTACTCTGATGAGCTCCGTAACCTTTCTTCTGCCTGCCTGCTTCCCAGGTTTCCTTGAAGCAAAGAGCCAGGATAGGGACAGGGAAATACAGGAGGGCATGGGGAGAGGCCCAGAGACTAAGAAAAATGGGGCCACTAGCGATGCACAAAACTCGAGCAGGTGGAGGTGAGGAACTGGATTTTGCTGAACACCTACTATGTGCCAGGCCCTGAGTCCAACACTTCACACTTTTTTTTATGCTGCAATTCTCACAACCTTTTGAGGAGGTAGATGCTGTTTTACAGAAAGAAAATATAGGCTTGGAGAGTTACAGTAACTTGGGCACCTGGGTAGCTCAGTTGGTTAAGTGCCTGACTCTTGATTTTGGCTCAGGTCATGATCTCAGGGTCATGAGATCAAGCTCCCCTTGGGACTTTGCACTCAGCGTGGAGTCTGCTTGAGATTCTCTGCCTCTCCCTCCCCCTCTGCCCCTCTCCCTGTGCGCGCCCTCTCTTTCTCTCAAATAAATAAATAAATAAATCCTTTTTTAAAAAAGAAGGTTACAGTGACTTGTTCAAGGTCATATAGTTGAAAGTAGCAGAGATGTCATGGACAGAGAAGAAGGGGAAGGGGAAACAGGATGAGGCTAACAAGGTGAAAGAGTGGACCCAGGTGGCCAGGCAGAGACTCCTTGCCCAGAAGGGGGGGAGCAGAGAACCAACTCCGACGCATAGCGTTCAGCCCCTCTCTCCCGTATGGCATCACCCCTGCCCGGCCCCAAACGCCTCTCTCTCTGCCTCCCTGGTCCTCATGGCAGATGGAGCTGCTTATCACCTTCGAAGTCACCGGGGTGACCCTGCACACAAGGGAACTCCATGCACAGCTGCAGCTCTCCACGTGAGTGACCTCAAGAAGCCAGTCTGCGGCAGGGGTGAGGCGCCCTGGGACGTCCTCCAGCCCGGGCCTCAGCTGACACCTCTCGCCTACCCCCTGCGTTCCCTCCCCAGGTCAAGTCACCAGGACAACCTGTGGCCCATCACCCTGACTCTGCTGGTGGACTACACACTCCAGGCCTCCCTCAGCATGTGGGTACCACCCCTCCCCCAGCCTGCTGTGCCTGTGCGTGGACCTGCCTGTCCCCAGCGTGGCTCCTGAGCTCCTCGGACGCACCTGTCTAGGCCTGCGCTTCCCCTGGATCACCCCTTCCCTTGACAGCAATCACTATCATTGTTGCTGTTATTACTCCCCTTGTAAGGCAGGTGGCAGTGGAGGAATCAGCCACCCTGGGGCCAAGGTGTTGGTGTGGCCCTGGCATTTCATGAGGGCTCATTGTGCTAGAATTTTTATATACAGCAGCTCATTGACTTCCCACAACAGCCCCATGATATAGCAACCATTTTACAGATGGGAAAACCGAGGCTCAGGGAGGATACATAACTTGCTTGAGCAATAACTAGCACACAGCGAGTGCATGCAAAGCAGGGATCTATCTCAGGTCTGCCTGATGTCAGAGGAGCTGGAGTTCGCCTACCTCAGTGTCCGTCCCTTCTGCTAGGGCCCCTCCCACCCCCTCAGACTCCAGCATCTTTCTTACCCTTAGAGTGAATTACCGGCTACAAAGCTTCTTCGGAGGGACAGTGATGGGCGAGTCTGGCATGAAAACTGTGGAGGATGTGGGAAGCCCCCTCAAGTATGAGTTCCAGGTAAGGGGGCCACAGGGACCCTGGGCGGGGACTCCTGGGAAGGCGGGGATGGGCCTGGGGTCTGTGGGTGTGCGGGTTGGGGATGGGTGAGATGGAGGTGGTTTGCCAGGAGGCAGTGGCCTTGACACCCGTTGTGCCCACAGGTGGGCCCCATGGGGGAAGGGCTGGCAGCCCTGGGGACCCTGGCCCTAGGGCTGGAGTGGCCCTACGAAGTCATCAATGGCAAGTGGCTGTTGTACCCCACAGACATCACCATCCACGGCAATGGGTCCTGGCCCTGCCGGCCACCTGGAGACCTCATCAACCCTCTGAATCTCACTCTCTCTGTAAGGACACCACTGGGGGCCTTTCATTTACATCTCATTTGCATCATATTTGCATGCCGCGGGGCAGAAAGGCCAGTGTCTTGCCCTCCCCCTTCTTGTGCACCTTTAGGAGCCTGCCGCCCCCTGCCCTTTCTGCCTCTCCCCCGACTCTGCTCCCGCTCCTTCCTCCCAGCCAACATCTTCTTCCCTCTCAGGTCCCTGGCGACGGGCCACCTCCACAGCGCAGGCGGAGACAGCTGGACCCAGGGGGAGGCCCGGCCCCCCCGCCAGTCACTCTGGCTGCTACCAAGAAAGCCAAGTCCGAGACAAAGCTGGTGAGTGGCCAGGACAAGGTTGGAAGGGATCGTCCCCCCCATCATAGGGCGTGTGGGCACCAGGGGGCACCGAAGCAAGGGGGATTGGGCGCCGGTCACCAGGAGACCCTGGTGTGATGAGGTGATGTTACCCCTGTGCCGTGAGGCACCCCTAGTCAGAGGGAGGAAGACTCCTCTCCTCCCTCAGTGGGCATCCCACTGCTCTTGCCCTTGGTGGGCAGCCAGTTCAGTGGCCAAAGGAAGAGACACTGGCTTTATTCCCCAGAGCCCCATCCTGTTGGGGGTGATAACAGCCGCTCAAAGTCTTAGACACTGGAGCTGGGGAATGGGAGAGGCAGGATGGAGGGGAGGCAGGGAGAGATGGGTGGTGCAGGGCGCCCTCTGTTGGAAGGGAGAGAGGAACAGGCCTGGGAAGCAAGTTGAGGCCTAGCTGGGTGGAGAGGGAGGAGGTGGTGTCCCAGGTGGCTGGAGCTGGCTTGAACAAAGGCTCAGTGAGGGACGTGGGTGGAAAGGAGGTGTCAGGTGCTGGGCCCCATTTATATACAAAGGGACCAGATTTCATGTTATCTACGTCCCTGGCATCTATATGTGCTTGGCCTAAAGAACAGGACCTCGATGTGTAAGTGTGGGGGTGGGGTGGTCTGCATGAGGGAAGGGGTGAGGTAGGGCCCCTTGGGGTCACCCGTGGGTGGGATTAAGCCAGGGGAAGAGCCAAAGGGAAGGGGTGAAGCAGGAAGAATGTGGAGCCGCAGACTGTCTCACGTCCTGTTTTCCCGGCCCACCCCAGAAGTGTGGCAGTGACCAGGCCCGTTGTGTGTGGCTGGAGTGCCCCATTCCTGATACCCCTGTCATCACCAATGTGACAGTGCGGGCACGAGTATGGAATAGCACCTTCATTGAGGTCAGTGCCTGGGTCTGCAGGGCTCTACTGCCCCCCGCCAGGGTGGGGAGAGCAACAGGGAGAGGGTGAGGCCGGGGTCACAGCCAGGGTTGCGTGTGGCTGTGTGTGCGTGCGTGGGTCAGTGACAGCGTCGGACTTTACCCAGGAGCCATTGTACTCCTGTCACTATGCCTGTCAGCGTTAGATCGCGTGTCTGCGTGTGGGCATGATGTCATGTCCGTCTCCAGCCAGAACGACCTTCTCCTGGGTGTCCATTGTTCCATCCTGCGCCTGTTTCTTTCCCACGCCCACGTCTTTGCGGTGCCACTCCCCGCCCCCCCGGAAGGCCAGCTCCCCTTCTGTTATCTCTGCCTGTAAATTCCTCTTCAGCCTTCAGGCTCTCCCCAGCCGCTTCACCACCAGTGAGGTCTTTTCTGAGGTTCCCAGCTGCAGACGACCTCTCCACACACCCACAGAACTTTCTCAGAAGCCGCGCATGCTACCGATCACGCTCTGCTCTGGGTTGCACTTACATGCCAGCCACCTAGACCCAGTTTTTCTGCAAATGAGGAGATTATCAATCTTTTCAGCTTTTGTGGGGCGTGCAGTTTCTGCTGCAAGTCTTCAGTTCTGCCATTGGGCACGAGCTGCCATGAACAACGTAGAAACGAACGGGCGTGGCTGTGTGCCAAAAACATTTTATTACAAAAACATGTGATGGGCCAGATTTAGCCCAGAGACCTGACCCTAGACTGTGACCTTCCTTGTCTCTGCTGTCCCCCGCATCCGGCATAGGACCCGCCGCATGAATGGTGTGCATTTGTGTGTGCAGATGCCTGGCTCTCGGATCCCTTGGGGTGCTGCTTAAAGATGCTGTGTGGTGGGAGGGTGCCCTGGGGAGGATGCTCAGGGTCAAGAGGGAGGCTCAGAGGGGCTTCAGCTACTTCTTTAGACCACCCCTTGCCCCCATCCAGGATTACAGAGACTTTGACAGAGTCAGTGTATCCGGCTGGGCTACCCTGTTCCTCCGAACGAGCATCCCTACCATCAACATGGAGAACAAGACCGTGTGGGTGAGTGAGCACATTGAGGAGCCACAGTGCCTGGCCAGGGCATGGGAGCGCAGGGCAGGTTTTCAGAGCACTCGCTCACACCTTAGCTACGGGGTTCTCAATCTTGGCAGCGCATGGGACTCCTCTGGAGGATTTCTGGTGTCTGGACTATACCCCTAAGCAATGAAATGAGTCCGTGGAGGTGGGACCCCAGGTAGGGGAGGTTTACAAGTCCCCCGGTGACTCTAAGGTACAACCAGGGCTGAGAACCTCTGCTAGAGCTTATTTGACCTGCACAACTTCTCTGTGAAGATGTTCCATCTCCATGGAAACTTGAAAACAAAGTTCTCAAACTTGATTCTGAGTTACATTGAAGAGGGAAAAAAAATGACAAAATTGTCAATTTTTTTCATGAAAAGGCTATAGTGGAGATATGGAGGGGGCATAATACAGGAGACGAAGGGAGGATTGCTTAAATGCATTGTTGTATATCTCCCAAAATAAATTAAGGTAGTGGAGGAAGGGCCAGAAAGACCAATGGAACAGAATAGAAATTTATGTTGTTACACAGATAGCATTTTTAATCAATAGAGAAAGTTAGATTATGAAGTGGTGTTGGGAGAACGCATCTGGAAAGTAAAGACAGACCCTTACCTCACATGATAACCAAAACTACAGAGGAGTTAGATTAAATATTTAAATAGAGGAAATAAAACTTAATATACCAGAAGAAAATTCAGAAAATAATTTAATAATAATCTTTAATTATGGGGAGAGGGAGTTATTTTACTAAACCCAAAAGTTGCAAAGGAAACATTTGACCAATTAGATTGTATGACATTTTAAACCTGTATACAGCAAAAGAGATGATAAAAAGAAACTAGAAGGGCAAACAATAGATTGCTTTTTTAAAAAATTTTTTTTATTTTTAAAGGTTTTTATTTATTTGACAGAGAGATAGCACAAGTAGGCAGAGTGGCAGTCAGAGGGAGAGAGAGAAGCAGGCTTCCTGCTGAGCGGGGAGCCCGACGTGGGGCTCGATGCCAGGACCCTGGGATCATGACCTGAGCTGAAGGCAGCTGCTCAACCAACTGAGCCACCCAGGCGCCCCAATAGATTGCTTTTAAAAAAAGTTTCTAGCGTATATGATGAAGAATTGATATATATTTTTAGTATGTCAAGGTAAAGGGCAGCGTAAAGATAAACGGGCGGTATACACAGGGTGAACTAGAAATGGTCACCTTGGTAGTGAGGAGATAAAAATAACAGCCACAGGATTTTTTCCCCTATCAGATTGGAAAAGATTAAAGACACTAAGGCTGTCTGGTGCCGATGAGGTAGAAGGAAATGCTATTGGTTTGAGTATAAGTGAATGGATTCTTTTTGGAAATGAATTTGTCAATATCTGTTAGAGTTTAAAATGCACACTTCCTTTGATCCAGCCCATGATAATATATCTTAAGGAGCTAATAGGACAAATACGCAAATATAAATATATGGGGATATTTGAAAGCGTGGTTTATAATGGCATGAAATTGAAAACACTCTACATGTCTTTCGGTAGGAGATCGGTTCAACAAATTGTGGTACATTTTCTAGAGTGACTATGCAGTCATCAGAGATTAGGTTGATCTTTCTTAATTGACATCAAGAGATGATGATTATAGCTGAAAGAGGAGTCAGGTCAGGCCGCAGGAGGGATGGCTGAGCATGGGGTCTAAGGGGGTGGACACACAGCACACACAGACCCCATTCATGTGGAAGAAGAAAGGATGTGTGTTTAACATGGGCATTAAAAACTATGGAAAGAGAGTCACCAAAATGTTGAAGAGTTATTTCCAGCGAGTAACGTTACTGGGAACCTTTAGTTTTCTTGATATCATCTGTATTTAAACAAAAATAATAATCAAAATAATTTTTAAAGAAATAATCATGGGGACGCCTGGGTGGCTCAGTTGGTTAAGCGGCTGCCTTCGGCTCAGGTCATGATCCCAGGGTCCTGGGATCGAGTCCCACATCGGGCTCCTTGCTCAGCAGGGAGCCTGCTTCTCCCTCTCTCTCCCTCTGCTTGTGCTCTCTCTGTCAAATAAATAAAATCTTTAAAAAAAAAAAAAGAAAGAAAGAATCATGTATAGTCAGAGAAAAATTTTCTCTCAGTATATATAAAATACATTATATGTAATATAATTTTGTTATAATACATATTACATATTATATAACACTTATATGCTATGTATGTTATAGATCATAATATTACAATATTATATAATATACAATATTGCATAATATATGTTAAAATAATATATATTATATGTAACATAACGTAAGATAATAAATTGTATAATATAGTATACATTATAATATATATTTTACAATGTATATATTATAATGTATAATTATGTATGTTATAATATATGTAATATAATTTTATGTTATAATAATTATATATATATCTATATTTATCTATCTATCTATCTCCACTGTAGGGGAGGAAAAATAATGGTAGTATATGCTCTGCATTCTTTGGTTTTTTGTAAATATTTAGGAATGCTGGTTAGGTACCAGGTATTGCTCAAAGCAGTTTACTGATAGTAAACACATTTAATTCTCATCAGTGACCTATGAAGTGTAGGTATCATTCTCATAATCCCCAGTTTACAGATGAACAACAGAGAGGTTAAGTAATTTGCCCAAGGTCACACAGCTAGTGAACAGCGCAGCTGGCGCTTGAGCCCAGTAGTCTGGCTCCAGGCCCATGCTCTTGACCACTTTGCTATACCACGAGGTAGGCATTGTGATCTCCTTTATCAGAGACCATGAAATGGAGATTCAGAGAGGTGAACTTACTTGTCCAAGGCCACACAGCTCCTCAAGGATGGAGCTGGTACTCAAGCCCGGGTGTGTGGGCTACAAACCCAGACTCCAGGCTGCGTCCCAGATCTGAAGCTGGTCCTTGGGAACCAGGTCTGCTCCCGGGGGAAAACCAGAGGATGGAGGGATCTGTGGCCCGCAGTGGGCAGGCAGGGGCTTTTTCTGGTTCCTGAGTGCCTCCTGCTGGTAGTAGATCAAACAGCACAGTCCTGGGCCCCGCTCGGAAGGGATGGCTGAGCATGGGGTCTAAGGGGGTGGACACAGGGCTGAGCCCCTTCTCACTGCCGCCAGTTCTCAGTGGACATTGACTCTGATCTGGTGGAGGAGCTACCAGCGGAGATCGAGCTGTGGCTGGTGCTCGTGGCTGTGGGTGCGGGACTGCTGCTCCTGGGGCTGATCATCCTCCTGCTGTGGAAGGTTAGGACCCCCAGACCACCACTGGGACCCCCGCTCTGGGACCTCCTGCCAGCAGACCCTCACCAGCTCTCCCTTCATCCCATTCCTGCTTCCACCCCACCCCCCACCCTTCTCCCACGTTGTCCCCACCTTCTCCCCAGCTTCCGGTCTCATCTCGTCTCCCCACCCCCCATCCTCACCTCACCCACCAGGACATTCCTGCCTGGTTAATGGTGGGGGGGATCTGCAAGCTGGAAAGGGGAAGCCAGGAGCTCTGGCTTCTGGCCACACCACCAAGCAGGGGCTGGGACCCAGGCATCCAGGCTCCCCAGCCCTAAGCCCTAGCCCATGAGTGCTGCCGGCCAGGCCCCCCCAGCGCCCCCTGATGGCCCATCCCCACCTCCTCCCCTCCGCAGTGCGGCTTCTTCAAGCGAGCCCGCACTCGCGCCCTGTATGAAGCTAAGAGGCAGAAGGCGGAGATGAAGAGCCAGCCGTCAGAGACAGAGAGGCTGACCGACGACTACTGAGGGGGGGCAGCCCCCTGCCCCCGGCCCACCCGGGTAACGCGGCCTCCGGGCCCTCTTCCCTGAGCCCTGCAGCTGGCCGGGGCCTCTGACTCTGTCCTATCTGCTCTTCTTCCTCACGGGCCCTCGCTGCTCTTCACTCTGCCCCTGGCATCACCCCAAAGAGCAGCCCATGGTCTCCCTCCACGCCCTAGGAGAGCTCAAGATGTCTTCTCACCACCTCCCCTGAAGATTTGGGGCCCCAAGAGGGAGCCATAAAATGCTCCCCATGCCCCCTTTGCTTTCTGGGGATCGGAAAAGGACCCAGGCCAAGGCTAGGCCCCATCTCTAGGCCACACAGCAAATACCTAGAGTGATTTCTGCGCCTCCATTTCCACCTCCAGAGAAGGAGGGGACAAGGAGAGTCCTTCTGGAACTAGTACCTTTCCTCCTCAGAGCCCCTCTGGGGTGACACGCTGGCCCCCCACCCCCACAGTGCGATCAGGGCAGACCACGACGCTTCCTTAGCCATCCTGTCAGCAACCTCGGTGACTGCCCCTCTGTCTCCAGCTGCCTCCCCCTCTCCTCTCTGCCTTCCTCAGTTCCTCCTTCCTCTGGGGCTGAGGGTGGGCAACCTTGCCCTCTCTGTCACAGTGCAGGGAAATGGCATGTGTTTGGGTCAGGGGTCCTGGCTTTGAGAGCCTCTGGGTGGGTGGTGGTGGGGGAAGGAGCTAGGCACATCTTCCCGCAACCTCGAGGGCTGGATGCTGATGCCCTTCCTCTTCTCCTCCCCACTCCCCCCTCTGCCCCACCGCCAGTGTGACTTCTTTAAGCCGACCCGCTATTACCGGATCATGCCCAAGTACCACGCGGTGCGGATCCGGGAGGAGGAGCGCTACCCACCTCCAGGGAGCACCGTGCCTACCAAGAAGCACTGGGTGACCAGCTGGCAGACTCGGGACCGATACTACTGACATCCTCCCTGATCCCACCCCTGCTCCCCCAGTGCCCCTCCTATTTATCATACGTTACGCCCCTGACAAGCCACAGGGGCCACTACCTTTGGCTGGCGCCAGCAGGTTCGGGCACACCCAGCCCCGCTAGCACAGGCATGTTCGTCTGGCCGCGGGCTTCTCCCCGCAGGAGCGCGGGGCCGTGGGCCTGGACACATGGGGGGCCCACCGCCTGTGGACTGTGCCGGGCACCGCCCCTGCCTATGCCAGAGCCAAGCCAAAGGGCCTGCTCCAGAGCCAGGAGGAAAAGGCCCCCACTGCGGTAATACCCCCACCCCCACCCTTCACACTGGACCCATCTTGAGCCATAGTCACTGGATTGACCCTGCTGTTGGGACTACAACTACTACTACAGGGAACAGCGCCCCAGGCCCCCCCCAGCCGTGGCTCCTGGCACCCGCCTCAGGTTGCCCACGGTGGTGGCATTTGCAGGACCTGGCATGCTCAGACCCAAGAGCAGAGTGGACTAGAAGGAAGGTCCCCAGGATTCCTTTGCTTCACAGATCTCTGTGAAGCCTTTCTCCTCAGGGGAGATTCCCTTCTGACAAGGAACGCAGTCTGAAGGAACAAAGACGGACAAGCCACTGGACAGCCTGGCAGACTGCCTGCGATGGGACTGCCCCGGGAGCACGGAGGAATGCTCAGCAGAGGAGGGGACCAGTCCTGGGCCAAGGAGCTGTTGGAAGGAGAGAGGAGATCCCACTTCTCACTGACCACTACTATCCAGGGCTCTGAAGGCCTGGAGAGACCCCACACCCCCCAAGATCACGGAGGGAGCGACACTTGAATGTAGAACGGGGAGGGAGCCCTGTCCCTGCCCCATCGGCTGGAACCTCCTCTGCCCTCACTGACCATGGGTAAGGGGGCCTAGAAGTGGGGTTCTTGGCAGTCCTTGGCTTTCAGAGCCAACTTAGCTCTGCCTCCTCACCCCACGGGCTAAGTCCTGAGGCCCATTCTGGAAGTCGAGGCTGGTTCCAGGAAACCTCTCCTGACCCCTGCCTTTTGGCAGTCCCCTTTTCCAGTCCCTACCCACTTCCACGGTACTGTAGCAGGGGAGCTCCCTCCCCCTCCTTGTGCCTTCTTTCTATATAGGCTTCTCACAGCAACCAATAAACAGCTCCCAGTTTGTATGCTCTGCATCGGCCTCCATTCACCACCCCACCCCCCACCCCCATCCCAACTCCAGTTCAGTCTGTTGGATAGTGATGTCATCTAGCTGATCCCTAGGTGGACAAAGCCAGGGGCAGGGGTCATAGAGGTTGGGAGGGTGAAAATGTATGCAGGACATACCAGTCCCTGCTCTCAGGGATGTCCTGATCTAAGGTCATCCAGAACGTAAAGTCTGGGAAGAGACCTGAGTAGACTGGATAGAATCCAAAATGGCTTCTTGGTGGACAGTGTGCTGGCCCTGGGGAGGGAGGAGGGAGGTAGAGGTGGTGGTGTGCGGGGTCCAGAAGAGGCAGAAAGCTACTTGGCTGTAGAAGTAGGTAGTCCTGGATAGTAGTGGAGGGAGGCTGGGTGCAAGGGTGGAGAGCCAAGAGCCCTCATCCAGTGGCTGGATTCAGATAAGAGCCTGCTTTTCTGCCTCAATTCCACCCCCACGCCCACCCCTAGACACCACGATGAGTAGATCAGGGGGTGAACCAGTGACCCGAGACTGGAAAGATTGAAAGGTCCTGGTATTCCCCAATGTCTGGGCACAAGCACCTGGAGTCCTAGTCTTGTGGCCATTCCTCCAAGGGTGCTTCAGTCCTGAGCCCCCATAGCCCACAGCATTGGATCAAGCCCTCTGCTTCCCAAGGTCGCCGTTCCACACAGGCCTGGGAGGATGGAGCAGGGCTGCATTCCCCATGACTTCTTTGTCCTAAATTGTGGCATAGATCCTTCTGTTAGTTGTCCTCAAAGCTATGACCTTTGGAAGACTTCACTGAAGGCTGAAAATTACTACTCAGAGAAGCCTAGTGGCAGATCCTTGATTCAGCTGCTCTGAGAGCCCACAGACCCAGGCTGTTCTCCCAGGAGCCCCTCCTGATGTCTGCCTCGGTGTCCCCCAACCTGCCTCCCTGGCAGCGTCTGCCCTCTGCTATCCCCACCAGAGCCCACACCTCCCCGCCCCTCACTTTCTGTGCTGGGCCTGCCCTTTCCAGGGTGGATTATTAACAGTGGAAGGTCCAGTTCCTCCAGGAAAACCCCAGCCCCTACCCGGAGCTCTCAGAACCAGTAATCAGAACCCCCAGGTCCTTTTCCAAAACCTGGGTTATTCACTCAGTCAGGAATAATACCACATGTGGATTGGCAAAGCCCAGCTCAGGTTGAGCAGAGCTCAGGCCGGCTCAGTCCTGTCCTTTGCAGACACCTCCTGCTTAAGAAAAAGGTAGGATCAGGGCGCCTGGGTGGCTCAGTCGTTAAGCGTCTGCCTTCGGCTCAGGTCATGATCCCGGGGTCCTGGGATCGAGCCCCGCATCGGGCTCCCTGCTCGGCGGGAAGCCTGCTTCTCCTTCTCCCACTCCCCCTGCTTGTGTTCCTGGTCTCGCTATCTCTCTCTCTCTCTGTCGAATGGATAAAATCTTAAAAAAAAAAAAAAAGAAAGAAAAGGGTAGGATCTAGGGATCTACACATCCCTCTGGCCAGCTCCACAGGCTCAGCCCCCAGTCTTGGTGTGTGTGTGTGTGTGAGTGACAGACTGTTTATGCTTGGATGAGAACACAGTCTCTCTCTCTCTCACATACACACACATATGCACACACCCTGCAGTGTAAGTCATCATTGTCAGGACTGGTGCTATACTTTTATGAAAGAAACATAATGGCAGGGGCGTCTTGGTGGCTCAATCAGTTAAGCGGCTGCCTTTGGCTCAGGTTACGATCACGGGGTCCTGGGATCCAGTCTCCCAAGGGGCTCTCTGCTGAGTGGGGAGTCTGCTTCTCCCTCTCCCTCTGCTCCTTCCCTTGCTTGTGTTCTCTCCTGCTCTCTGTCAAATAAATAAATTTTAAAAAATCTTGAAAGATTTTATTAAAAAAAGAAAGAAATATAATGGCAGAGATGCAGCAGTGCCCACTTTATATAAAAAGGTCCTCAATAATGTCAAGCTTCTGGAGCTCCTTGGAACTGTAGCACCTCCAGACTGTTCCCAAAGAGGGCCTTCGCTTTTGAGTCCCTAAAAGGACCCGTAAGGTGATTCTCCCCCTCTGGACACAAGGCCGGATTGCACTTCCTGGGCCCTCCTGGTTGTATGAGGTCATGTGACTAATTCTGGCCAATCAGTTGTGAGCAGGAGGGACGTGGCTCAATTCTGGGCTGAGACCATTAAATGTTGGGTGAGAGTCCCCACAGTTCTGCTTTCCTGATTCAGCTGCTGTAGAAGCCTGCCTTGAGATAAAATGTCTGTCAGTCTGAGTCCCTGAGAGTCCCCCTCCCACCACCAACCTGCCTTGTACATGTAGTGGGAAATCTGGGCATGGTGGGGTGGGGAGGAGTTTAACCTCAGCATCTCTAACTTAGCTTGACCACACCATGCCACTCCCATTATCACCCTGCAGCAATCTCTGCAGGAGGAATTTTGATCCAAGCACAGAGGCCACAATATAGAAGTCCAGCAGTATGGAGACGATCACGGGAAATCTCTACTACACCTAGCCTCAGAGTTTACAGTCTTTTCCTCATTACTTAAAATTTTTTAAAGACTTATTTAATTAATTGAGAGAGAGAGAGCGAGAGAGCAGGGAGGGGGCAGAGGGAGAGGGAGAGAATCTTCAAGCACATTCCCCACTGAGCCCGGCATGGGGCTCGATCTCACGACCCTGAGAGTCCGATGCTCAACTGACTGAGCCACCTGACCTCTTACTTAAATTTTGACAATAGTAATAGCTGCTATTGATTGATTATTTACTATGTGCCAGGCATAGGGCCGGGCGTTTTACAAAGTATCCTGTATGCTCTTCTGGGCAACTTGAAGACTGCACTCACCAACATCATCAATGATTTAATTGCTAGCTGGAAGGATGTTTGGTGGTCCTCCCTGATGACTCTGTGCCATGTCTCCCTGGTGGTCCCAATTCTTTTTTCACACTCTTTTCCCTTCTATGGACCAGGTGCTGTGCCTGGTCCTGGAGATAGAGCAGTGAATTATACAGACACAGACAGCCCTGCCTTCCTGGAGCTTCAAGTTTAGTGGAGGAGCCAGATGAGTCGGCAGATGATTTCCACTCAGTGTGATAGGAGCCAAGTGGTGCTAAGATTGGGGAGGTCTAAGGAGCCCTTAGAGGGAGCCCACAACCCGGCCTGAAAGGGTCAGAGACTTGAAGAATGGATAAGTGGTGAGAAGAAAGAATGATCCTGACAGAAGAGACAGCATTTGTAATGGCTTGGAGACTGGAGGCTGGTTCAAGGCAGTAGATAAGTATGGCTGGGAGTTGAGCTGGGGAATGAGGAGAAAGGAGGCTGGAGAGTTAAGCCAAAGCAGATTGCGCAAGAGCTGGAAGGGTGCCAGTAAGAAGCAGCGAGCCACTGAAAGTCTGTGAGCAAGGGAAGTAACAAGTTCAGATTTGCTTTTGAGAATGATCCCTGAGCCTGTTTCCTCATCTATATAATGGGGATAATAATAGCACCAGAGAGCCGTCTGGAGAATTAAAGGAGATAATGCATGCAAACAGTGCCTGGCACATAGGTTATTATTTATCCAGCTAAGAGTCCCTTTTCCATTGCGAAGCCTTGCGCATAGCTCCGTGTTGACTGTAATCACATTCTGTTACACAGTAATTACTTATTTACTTGGGCAGCTACCTCCCAAACTAAGAAATGAAAAGACTACCTCCTTATCCTTTCTGTGTTTCCTGTTCCCAGCACAATTCAGCACATATTGAGCACTTGGTCAGTGGGGCCCAGGATCTGAACAGTGAAAGAGCGAAAACATCAAAGGGACAAGACTGGGGGGAGGGGGAGGGGTGGGGGGGTGTCAGGACGTACCGCATTCCACCACAAGAGCGCGCGCTCTGTTCCTATGAAAGCGCAGGGCGGCTGGGGAGGGGCGGGCTCCCCGGCCTCCAGCGCAGATCACCTGGCAGGACCTTTCTCTAAGGCAGCCCAGTACGAAGAGGGTCGCTTTCTCAGGTCAAATGAGTAGAGAATAATTAAAGTGTTTTGAGAACTGCGCGCATAGCGCTGATGTTAAGGGCTGCCTCCGCCGCCGCCAGTCGTTAGTTAGGGTTTTGACTCTGGGTGCGGTCTTTTCCTGAGCCACTTGGATCTTTGTGGAAGTGGGTGGGGGGCACGTCTGTATGAGGGGTTAACATGGGCTTGCATCCTGATCCCGAAGTTTGCAAACTTTCCCAGTCCGAGTCACTGTCATCCGGACTGGGAACCCACCAGATCGTCCCCCTCAGGGAGCGCAAGTGGGGATCAGGCCGGGTGAAACAGGGCCCTTTGAGAGGGAAAGGATTCGTTGAGAGCTACCTGGACAGTTTCAGGGAAGGCGAGCCAAAGAGATTTGGGAGGGCGCGGGAGAGGAAGAAATGAAAAGGGAGGAGGAATGACGGACCTCTGGGGAGGCAGGGGTTAAGCCGGGCTTGGCCCCGGAGGAGGAAAGGGCGGAGCGAACGCTCGGGAGGCGGGCTCACGGCGCGGCCTCCCGAAAACAACAGGCCGCCCCGGGCCAGGACGGGGTTAAGGGGGTGGGCCCGGGGGGGGAGCCACGTGCCGGGGCGAGAGGCGATTGGCTCTGCCGGCGTTGTTTGTGAGCGGCCATTGGCGACGTCGGGGCGCCGCAACGAGCCGATTGGCCGGGGCTTGGAGGACTGCCAGGGCCGGGGCGGGGAGGAGGCGGCCCGTCCCGGTCGCTGGGCCGGGCTGGGCCGAGCTGGGCCGAGCTGGGCCGAGCTGAGCGCCAGTGCTGCCCGCTGGGGGACCGGAGCCCGAGCCCGAGCTGCGGCCGCCACCGCCACCGCCGCCATGCGCTGGGTCCGCGCGCTGCTGAAGAATGCGTCGCTGGCAGGGGCGCCCAAGTACATCGAACACTTCAGCAAGTTCTCCCCGTCCCCGCTGTCCATAAAGCAGTTTCTGGACTTTGGTACGGAGTGGGGGGTGGGGCGCGGCGGGCAGTGAGTGAGGGAGCCCTGGCCACGAAGGATTAACGCGGAGGAGAGGAGAGGCCCTGCGTGACAGGGAGGGGTTGCTGGGGTACAGGCAGGAATGGGTTAAGGCGGGGGAGGGAGGGGCAGGGACTGGTCCCGAGTGGGTTAAGGTATCCTGGGGAAGAGCTGTATACTGGGCTGTCAATGGGAAGTGGGGGCACTGAGAAGAAGGGGTCTAAATACTTTGCTGGGCTTTGTGCGAGGTCTTACAGAGTAAGGAAGAGCGAGGAGGTGATGTTAGGGCAGGAGGGGAGTAGGGTATATCCAGACAGAAAGGGTTAATGGTGGTTGTCCTAGTGACTCAATGAGTAGGAGATGGAGAGGAAATGGGGCAGGGATGCTGGTGGGGAGTAACAGGGTGGAGGTGCAAACATCTGGAAAGAGACCTGGGCTGGGCTGGGCACCCAGGGGTCAGGTGGGGACTGGGCTCTTTCAGAAAAATGTCAACAGGAGGGAAGTCCCTGGTCAGTATACCTCCACCCACTGAAGAAGCTGGCCCCCAGCCGGCCCAGTAGGCAAGGACACTTGAAGAGCAAATCTGTTTGGGCCTGGCTCCCTGTCCCCTCCCAGGCTGAGGCTTGGAGCACCGTGAGGCGGAGTCAGGAGGCTTGCAGCCTTGGCTGCCCCTAGGTTCCTGGGCCAGGATCACCCACCAGCAACGCTGGTTGGCGCTTTGGGAGCAGAAGCAAGACTGTGCCGCTGTGGCCACTGGAACAGGCATTGTGTGGGCCCTGTCTGTCTACGCGGTATTTCCATGGTGCCAGCTAGGGATTAGGAGGGGGTGCCCAGGTCTCTCAGGAGTTGAAGAGACAGTGCCTGGCTCAAGTTACAGCTGCGTCACTGATGGGAGGGGGTGGGGAGGTGGCATCTAGGACACAGGGCCCCTGTTACCCAGGACTTGTCTGCCTGTCCCCCTGCCCTTTTTGAGCTGTCCTATGTAAGAAAGTCCCCTGGGCCCATTCCCAGCCACCAGTAGCTGTCTGGTCCAAACTGGACCCCAGTTATAGAAATGGACCGGGTGGGGCTCACAGTCAAGTTTGGTCCACTTGTAGTGCAGTGGGGAAAACAGATCTTCAGAAGGGTAGTCACATGGCCTAGGTGGCAGACTTGGAAGCGGAACTTAGACTAGCATCTGGCTCTTCTGACTCTAGGCCATGGCCTCAGTCTACCACTCCGTCTTCATCTTGAAGCCAGACCAAGGACCAAGATACTTGGGCTCCCATCCTTGGGCCCTGTGTGCCTCCCACGTGGGCATTAACGAAGGGTCAACTCTACAGTTGTCATCAAGACCAGCCTGGGTGAAGACAGACTGGGCCAGAAATGACGCTGGGACCCCGCAGCTGCCATGGTCCAGGCATAGCGCCCCTCAGCCAGGCCCAGACCCGGGAAGGGGTGGTTTTCCCAGGCTCCTCTGCCCACCCGATCCACCCCACCCTACCCCTTCCACCCCTCAAAGCGAGTGTCTACTAGGAGGGACAGAAAGTGAAGAAGTAAGGTAACCGAGGCCAGAGGCAGCTCCAAGTGGGCCTGGGAGTGGCCCTGTCCCCTGTGGTTGAAGGCAAGCAGGCTGGGGGCGAGGGGACGCAAGCTTGGAGAGGGTTAGGCAGGGTGGCATGGAGGTGGGAGCCCTGCAGGGGATTAGGAGAGGTGCTTTGCTCTGTGCCCCTGGTCACTTCTCTGAACCTTCAGGAAATGAAGGGTTTAATCGATCTGACCCCTGAGATGACCTCTGGCTCCAGGGGTTTGCAGCTCTGTGGGCTCACTTCTCTCTCCCTCCCTCCAGGGTCCAGCAATGCCTGTGAGAAAACGTCATTCACCTTCCTCAGGCAGGAGCTGCCCGTGCGCCTGGCCAACATCATGAAAGAGATCAACCTGCTTCCAGACCGAGTGCTGAGCACACCCTCGGTGCAGCTGGTCCAGAGCTGGTGAGACCCCTGGCCAGGCCCCTGTACCTCCCACTCCCTCGCTGCCAGATGCCCCTGGGCTCCCAGAGGCTCTGTGCTCCCAGTAGCCTTGAGGGAGGTGGGGACAGAGAGGAAGCACAGGGCTCCAAGAGGCTGGAGAGATGCCCAAGGTCAAGTGGAATGCTAGGCCAGAACAGGGACTGAGATAAAGCTCCTAGCCTCCATGCCTGTGGGGCCAGCCCTATTCTTACCACTTTTCTTTCTCCAGAAACCCAGGATCCACCTGGGGAATTATTTTCACAGGCAAAACCCAAACCATGCTAATACTGGCATTCACCACCAGCTCTGGTTCTGGAAACCCAGCACCTACCGGGTAATATTTACCTGGGGGCACCTTCTGCCTCCTCCCCACCACTTCCTCACCACCCCGTGGTGGGAAATGCTGGTTGGCTCAGAGGTCTTGGACCTCCAAGGGCCAGGGCCCAGCGAGGGGTGACCTGGTTGGGCTGCAGGAATGCCAGACCCTGCCCTCTCCCCCTGGCCCCCTTCGCAGCTTGCACCTGTAGGGAAACAGAAACAGGAAGAAATGAATTTTCAAAGGTTTTATTTTATTTTATTTTTATTTATTTATTTATTTTTTAAGATTTATTTATTTATTTGAGAGAGCGAGAATGAGAGAGAGTACATGAGAGGGGGGAGGGTCAGAGGGAGAAGCAGGCTCCCTGCCAAGCAGGGAGCCCGATGCGGGACTCGATCCCGGGACTCCAGGATCATGACCTGAGCCGAAGGCAGTCGCTTAACCAACTGAGCCACCCAGGCGCCCCTTTTCAAATGTTTTAGTCCAAGCGACAGGTTGGACTGTTTTGGATGTTGGAAAACACTCAGATGCAGGGATGGCACAGTACCAACCCCCAAGAACTTTGGAGGAGCAAAGACCAAAAGTTGCAGCCGTAGCAGGGGGAAGTCCTCAGTAAAGGTCCCTCTAGAACTCTGTCCCAGGTTAAGTAACTGGATGACATGAGCCAATGGCTGGTCACATGAAGAACAAACAAGAGTTTGCTGTGTGACTGGCGTGCAGATGGTTAATCCTGGTTGATCTTTGGTGGCACCTGCGCTGGAAGGCTTTGCCAGTTTGGCTATGGTGTGGCGTGGCTGTGGTTCGCTGTTGGGTTCAGGAGCAGGGCTCCACGCCTGCTGTGAGCCCAGCGCCCTGCTGGGAGCCCAGGAGCTCGCGGGGAGCAGGAGAGTGGGTAAACTGAGAGTTATGTAGATCGTGGTGGGAGCAGCGAGCTGCCGAAGAGTTACTAAAGAACCAAAATGTTATTTAAAAAGTAATGTGGATTGGGGTTCTTTTCCTCCTCCTCGTGGAAGTATTTTCTGGAAGACACAGAAAAATAGATAGAAGAGAATGCCATCCACTACCCTCTACTCCATAACCGAACACTGGTAGGGTTTCAGAAGGTCTTAGTGGTGCCCTTCTAGCATCGTTTCTATGTGTGGATATCTGAATAGGCAGGACTTACTCTGATGTAATGAGATACGGTAAGGAAAGTGTTTTGTGCACAAGGCCAGGCTCCCAGTAAGCACACGCTGGATGTCAGTTGAAGCAGAGAGTTGTGGGGAAGTTGAGATGGACACACAGAGGAGGTGACATGTCACTGGGCCTTCCAGGGGGCTGGGAGTGAGCTTAGACCTAGAAAGAAGGGAAGGGCATTCTAGGCCTTGGGACTGCTTGTGCCAGGGCGTGGAGGCAGGCAAGGGCCCAGCCAGGGCCTCTGCAACCTCACTCTGCACCTGCAGTGCTCTCGGTGCAAGCTGCGAAGGGGGCCAGGGGGAGAGGGCAGGGTCTGGCATTCCTGCAGCCCAACCAGGTCACCCCTCGCTGGGCCCTGGCCCTTGGAGGTCCAAGACCTCTGAGCCAACCAGCATTTCCCACTGCGGGGTGGTGGGGAAGTGGCGGGGAGGAGGCAGAAGGTGCCATCTGTTTGCCCGCTTCTCCTCCAGTTCTGTCCGCTGGCTGGCCCAGCTTCCACTCCAGCAGGCCCCTGACGCCAGGACAGGCCCTCGCAGGCCCCTCCCTGGACGCTATGTTCCTAGGAGGCCCGGGGGATGTGTGTCGGGGTGTGGGGGAGCAGGGAGCTGCTGGGCTGCCCGTGAGGCCCCCAGGCCCGCGGAGGCCGTTTCTGAAAATCAGTTACGCATATGTGGGCTTGGCCTGGTCTTTCTTCCCTCCAAGCTTGGAAGTCATGTCCAGCAACAGCAGGACAGAGTGAAGTTAGACAAGAGAGAGCACTTCCCAGTGGTTGGTTCAGCTTAGAGGAGAACAGGCCATGGGATTTCTGGAATGTCCTGATGCACTGACTGGAGCCTGCTGAGGTTGTTCCTAGGGAATGGGCCTCATCGGCCGCAGCAAGAGAGACTAAGGTCTGAGGGGAGGAGAGATTTTCTGATGGGGACGAGGTGGCCGCCTGTGAGAGAGTGCAGACTCCCTCCAGGAGAACCCACTGGATGTAGAGGTGGTGGAGGTGGGCAGGGTTTGCACGAGCGCAGGGGGACAGCGTACCACGGAGCCTGGCAAGAGGGCCTCTACCCTCAGAGTCTGACGAGTAAGGAGCAAACGCTCCCCTTTGGGAAATGGAAAAGTCCGGTACGAATGCTGTTCGCAGTGGTGGTGATATGACGTGGTGAAGGCGAGTGGAGTTGTTACTCAGCTGCAGAGAGGGTCTAGGCCAGAGTCACTGGGGACATGTTGAGCATTCCTGGTTTTAAATAAACCTGGTAAATTGTCTCAACCAGACAGACCTGGTGCGAGGGAGCCTGTTTTGGAAGCCAGTAGGAAGCCTTGGCCTTTGATGTCTGTGTCAGCATGCTTGACTCTGAGGCTTGGCTTCGCTGCTTGCTGGACACTTCCTTAGCAAAACCTCCAGGCTCCCCGAGCCTCGGCTTCCTCATCTGTAAAATGGGGATTTGTTCTGTTTCTAAGGACAAACGCCACCGTTCGGTGCCAAAGTGTGCAGAACTCTGTCAACACAAGCCGTGTCCCTGAGCTGCACCTCCAGGCCACAGATATGAGTTTGGCCAGGGTTCTCTTAGACAGTGTGGTCCTCATAGTGATGGTGCTGATGAAAGCAAATAGACCTGGAGGGCCTACCCTGCGTCAGGAACTCTTCTGGGCATGTCCACATTTTCACTTACTTAGCCTTCCCGACAGCCCTCTGCCGTAGGCCTTGTCATTACTCCCATTTCATACACGAGCAGACTGAGGTTCGGAGAGGTTAGGGCTCGTGTGTGAGATCACTGATGCAGCAGGTGGGGGAGCTAGGACTCTAGCCTAGGCTGTGTGACCGGTGGCTACATTCATGAGGGGGCAGGCAGAGTGCTCTGTTCTGGGGCAGTGACCTGGGTCAGAGATCGCCAAACTCCCTGAGCAAGTCCTCGAGACTACAGTAGGGCCCACCTTACCGGAAGGCACTTGGCTAGAGATGCTGGAGCACGGAGCCGGAGAGAAAGCCAGCCGGAGGAGGGCGTGGAGCTGGTAGGAGTGTGCTTCCAGAAAGAGGGGGAGAGTTGCAGAGTAGAATCAGATGACAGTGAGTCACTCCTGTCACTAAGGGTCTTGCAGAGGTTGTAGGGAAAGGGGCAGGGGGCAGTGGGGCCAGCACCTTCTGTCAAACCTCCCCCGCCTGCAAGGGACCTGCACCCCCACCCCGCGGGAACCACAGCCCTTGAGAAGAACCAGCACCGTGGCAGTGGCTCCCGTGGCCCGCGCTGGACCAGGCATGGAGCCGGGGCTCGAGTCCCATCCTCCCCGAACCCCTCGGCCTCTCCTCCCATAACCGGGCTTGAGACTGAGGATGTCAGAGTGGTACTGCCTTGAACCCCATTTTCGAGCCGGGGACAGGAGCAGCTCAGTGGCCTCTGTAGGGCCCAGCCGGCCACAGGGCCCAAGTCTGCCCGGCTCAGGGCCTGCACTCGGCTCCCCTCCAGAGAGCAGCTTCCAGAGCGGGATAGGTCTGCCAGCTCCCCCTCCTCAAACGGCCACTGCCTTGTTCACACTCCTCATCCGCAGTGGCTGTGGACACTAGTGCCTGGTGCACACGCACACACACACACACACACACGCCGCCATGCACACGCCCCCTCCACCTCCCTCCACATTCCACCCCCTGCCTCCCGAGTCCAGGGCTCTGGGCAAGCTAGAAAGCCCCAGAAGGCAGGAGTCCTGGGTGCCTGATTTGCTGCTGAGGTCGGCAGGCCCAGGCCTTCCCTGGGGCAGCTATATTGGGCCCCCGCGGCCTGCTGGGAGAGGCGGAGTCAATGCCAGATCGGCCAGTGCACCGCTGTTTCGGGCCTCCTAGGTCCGAGCCCAGTCCTTTCTCTGGCGGTCAGTGCGGGGGCAGCCCAGGAGCCAGGGTCACTCCTTTCTCAGTGTCTCTCCCTGTAGGACCAGATCTTGCCTGAGGGTGCCATCTGGGTTACCAGGCCTCGGCGGGCTTCAGCCAGGCCCAGGGTCCTCTGGGAAGATCCTTCCCATCTTGTCCTCTCCCTCCCGAGAGCCCACGCGGACCCACTCCCCAGCAGGAGTGGCCCCGCAAGGGAGGCGGGCAGGGGGCCTCAGGCTGGCGGCCCTCTGCACGCCCGTGCTGTGGGGGGACTGCCCATTGTCTGTCCGTCCTGGCACCCTTTACTTCACTGGCCATGTGACCAGGCCCCACTTCTGTTCTCTAGGGTGCGGCAGGCAGCCTCGGAGGGATGAGGCCAGTAGCTAGGGCACTGGGCCTACACCTGCGCTGGGACGCTGTCCCTGCCCCTTCACCTCCTGGCCCAGCGGGCAGGGCCTCCTAGCTCCTACCCCCTCCCTCCCTACCTGCTTCCCCACCCCATCTTAGGAAGGGGTTCTGGGCCCCACTCTCCAGCTGGTTTCCTCCCCTTCCTCTCTCTACCTACCCCAGCCTTGCACACTTGCAGGTTTTCTCCCCAAATCCCCTCCCAGAGTCATGAGCATGAAGCTTTATCCTGGGCATGGGGGAGGGGGGCAGGGATTTGGGGGCACACAGCCTGTGAGAGAGAAGCCCAGCTCAGCACGGTGACCGCCTCATCTGTAGAATGGGGGAGCGGGAGCACCCACCTCACAGGGTATCACGGAGGCGAAAATAGGGGGGCAGGCAAGCACAGAGCCGAGCCCTGTCTGAAGCTGGCGGCAGCCATCATGTCACTGCTGGGACCAGGGTGGATGGTGAGCAGTTGGCCATGTGGTGTGGACTGGGAGTCAGACAGACATGGGTTCGAATCCCAGCGTGGCCCCTGACCGTGGGGCCTGGGCCGTATCACCTGCTTTCCCTGGGCTGGTTTCTACAGCAAGGGGAAGTACGGCATGCTCCTCAAGGCTGCTGGGGGACGGGAGACCCCGGGTAGACTCGGCAACAGGCAGGCTCTGGCCCCCGTCACTCCGTCACTCTGTAGCAGAGTCAGCCCGCCTGTTACTACTCTCCAGGGAGCTTGAGGCCCGGCCTTTGGAGTGCCTCTCTGTCTGCTGGGGCTGCAGGCATGGGGGGGACGGGGGGAGGCTGGTCTCTTCTGCTGGGTGAGGAGGACATGCGGGGAGCACCAGGGCTGGAAAGTCCCCATTCCTGCCAGCCCTAGCGTGGCGGCTGTCCAGAGCATGATTAAAACGGGACTCAGAGCCTACGCCCAGTACGACCAGCAGGAGGGTGTCGGTGCCGCGTGGGGCTCAGAGGATGCACTCCGCTGTGGCTGATGTGTAAACCACGTTCGGAGCAAGGGCGCACATCTGGAGTGCTCACTGCGTGCTGGGCACGGAGCTTAGTATGACCTTTGACCTTCACTGAAAGGCAGTGATAGCGTTAGGAAACCCTCCACTTTCCTGATGAGGAAACTCAGGCCCAGAGAGGCTCCACGACTTACCCAGGCCGCACAGCCCTGAGTGGAAAAGCCAGGATGGGGACTCAGCAGAGCCAGCGCCCCAGCCAGCGCCCCCACCCTCTCCTCTAGTCTCTGAAGCGAGAGAGGGAAGAGCAGTGGGGGGGAGGTGAAGGGGGAAGGGTATTCTGGGCGGAGAGCCGTCAGGGACGCGGAGGTGGGCATTCTGAGCAGACCCGGCGCTGCCGGGTGGCAAGAGTGCGGAGGACTGAGTCTTCACTACCCTGCCTCCCGGCCTGATGACTGCTTCGGGCCTCAGTTGAGGAGCCTGTGAAATGGGGCTAATGCCTGCCCTTCTTACCTGTCAAGGTCAAAGCACTGTGTCCATAGGAATGCATCTTCCGTGGAGGCGCCTTTTCTAGCGAGACCGTTAGGCCGCAGAGCCCTCTGTCCCAGGGCTCTTGGCAGCCCCTCCTTCCTGCTCCCTACGAGTGTTTCTACCAGAGAGAGGCTCGGCTCTGTGGCCTTCCCCAGGAGAACAACCCGTGGGCTGGACGTGGTAGCAGGAAGCAGTGGGGGTCGTGGCTTGCAGGGCAGGGGGACAGTGGCTCCAGGTGGGCACGCTCTGCTGCCACAGGTGAGCCTGACTCCCTCGCACAGGCTGGCCCCCTGCGGCCCCGAGTTCGGGGCTTCCCAGCACTCCCCTGGCTCCCCAGCTCTCCGAGGTCCTGGGGAAATCGGCCTCCCAACCAGGCCTGCAGATGGGGGGCAGCAGTGGGCCACGCACTCCTGCTGGGCCTTCACTCCTGCTGGGCCTTCAGAGTGGAGTGAGCTGTCCTGGCTCTCCGCGGGCTCCGGCCCCACGCACGGTCACAGCTGGCCTGCCTGCCCCGCTCCTGTGTCCTGCCCACCCACCATTTAAAATCCACTTCCCTGGGCGCCTGGGTGGCTCAGTTGGTTAAGCAACTGCCTTCGGCTCAGGTCATGATCCCGGAGTCCCGGGATCGAGTCCCGCATCGGGCTCCCTGCTCAGCGGGGAGCCTGTTTCTCCCTCTGACCCTCCCCCCTCTCATGTGCTTGCTCTCTCTCATTCTCTCTCTCTCAAATAAATAAATAAAATCTTTAAAAAAAAAAAAAATCCACTTCCCTGGGCAGAGCGCACGGCCCCTGGTCAGGGGCGCAGAGTGTTCGGCTATAATCCCCGCTGAGCCCCTGCTCTGTGACGTGCCCTGGGCCAGTCACCCTGCCAGCCGCGCCCCGTGGGTGGCAACGTTAACCCTGGTGGCAGCACAGACGTTAGGACCGGTTTCCGTGAGGGCGCTCGGGGAGGTTAAGCAACTGGCCCCAGCCTTCTCTCTTGGTGAAGACCCCAGGGATGGGACGATCCCCAGTGCCTTCCAAAGACTGCTATTCTTAGATTCCACAGCCAGGGTGCTATGAGGGGGACCAGCAAATGAGAGATGTTCTTGCATAACTTACTGTGTTGTCAGGGAGACTCGCATACAGATGAAAGGAATTGAGAAAAAGTGTGGTGTAGCCTGTCAAGCAGGGCAGCGCTGTGTGGGTAGGGGTGAGGCCGGTGTGGGGGCAGCTCTGCGTGCCACTGCCCACGGTAGGGGCGGGGCAGGTGTGGGGGCAGCTGAGTCAGTTGGGAAGGGGGCCAGGCCTGGCCTGGAGCTGAGGTGATGTCCCCCCCTCCACTGCACACAGGTATGTCCAAAGTCTCCTGGACATCATGGAGTTCCTGGACAAGGACCCCGAGGACCATCGTACCCTAAGCCAGTGAGTGAGGGGCCCCAGTGGGGGGCAGGAGGGCAGGTGCAGGTGAGGGGCACTGGGTCACAGCCCTGAGGCAGAAATGGCCAGGAGGATGGAAGAAATGATCCCTGTCCTCAAGGATATCTAGTCTCAGGGGGAATTGGCCCCTGGCCTCCGTGTCCTTGAGTCTGATTGGGGGGATCCAAGCTCCTGCCCCTGAGGAGTGCCCCCGGCTGTCGGGCAGGCGGTGGAAGATGCAGGGTGGGCTTGGGAAGCGGTGGGGAGGGCGCTGTGGGTCTGTCAGGTTGGGAAGGGTCCTGTGAGTGAAGACGCGTGGAGAAGAGGTCAGAAGCAGGGGAGAGTCTGAGGGTGCCCCAGGGTTGGGACCGGGTGAGGGCCAACAGCCGCCGTGCCCTGCAGGTTCACTGACGCCCTGGTCACCATCCGGAACCGCCACAACGACGTGGTGCCCACCATGGCCCAGGGCGTGCTTGAGTACAAGGACACCTACGGCGACGACCCGGTCTCCAACCAGAACATCCAGTACTTTCTGGACCGCTTCTACCTCAGCCGCATCTCCATCCGCATGCTCATCAACCAGCACAGTGAGCGGGGCTGGGGGGCTCAGGCCCGAGAGCGCCTCCCTGGCTCCCCAGTGGGGGCAGAAGGCAGCAGCATGCAAGTGCCTTGTGAACGCGGACACAAGGCAGAATGGCGTCGCCTCCTTCAAAAGCGTTCAGTGTGGATTCGTCACAAGTCTGTTATATTCAGAAATTGTTTGTTGTTTCGCGTTCCTTAGTCCCGGAGTATTCACTGTGACTGTTGAGAAATTATAACCAGTTGAAAATTAAATGAGTTCCTCGTGCTCAGATGAGTTCAGGTGCAGGACAGTAAAACGATTTCTAAACGCTGTAGCGAAAGGAAGAAATGTCCTGTGGGCTGTGTGGTGGACTAGGCCCGCGGAGAGGAGTACTTCAGGTCTGCAGACAGGCCAGACATGGCCCGAGCCGGGGACGGAGGGGCCCAGGGAATGGGAGGACGGGTGTTGGATGTAGGGGTGGAGTTGGAGAGTCCTGGGAGCAGGAGGGGGGCCCCCCCAACGGCGCCCTGCCTTCTCGCCCGCAGCCCTGATTTTTGACGGCAGTGCCAACCCAGCCCACCCCAAACACATCGGCAGCATCGACCCCCATTGCAACGTCTCCGACGTGGTGAAGGGTAAGCCGTCCCCAGCATGGAGGAGCCCCAGAGACCCCCTCCCAGCTGCCTGGCCTGAGGATGTGTCGTGCCCCGCCCCCCCGCCCGTGGGTGGGGGGCCTCGTCTGCTTGGGCTTAATGTTGGCGATGCCCCGTGCTGGTGCCAAGCAAGAGGAGTGCCTGCTGGGTGGGCCGCCCCGTTCCCTGAGCGGCCCCTCTCTTCTCTCAGATGCCTACGATATGGCCAAGCTCCTCTGTGACAAGTATTACATGGCCTCGCCTGACTTGGAGATCCAGGAGATCAATAGTGAGTGAGCAAGTGTGTGTGTGTGTGTGTGTGTGTGCGCGCGTGCGCGTGTCTGTCTGTCTAAGGGCTCTGGAGAGGAAGGTGAGATCGGGAGTCAGGAAAGGAACCGGAAAAAAAAGAAAAAGGAAAAGAAATGGATGGGACAGAAGCAGAGCTATTATTGACTACTTATTAGCAGTATTATTACTAATTTATTTGCTAAGGATTTATTAAGCAGTGAACATGCCAAGGAAGGTGCCTGTTCTCAGGGAGGTTACATTCTTCATGCTGGGGAGGCTGGGGAAGGGGGCCGTTAGCCAGTGAGCAAATAATCAATAAGCTAATTTCATTTTTTTAAAAATATTTATTTATTTGACAGAGACAGCAAGAGAGGGAACACAAGCAGGGGGAGTGGGAGAGGGAGAAGCAGGCTTCCCGCGGAGCAGGGAGCCCGATGCGGGGCTCGATCCCGGGACCCTGGGATCATGACCTGAGCCGAAGGCAGACGCTTAACGACTGAGCCACCCAGGCACCCCCAACAAGCTAATTTCAGACGGTGACAAGTGACAGGGAGGAAACAAGATGACGTCACGTGGCAGTGATGGGGAGGAGCAGTGTATTTACTAGGGTATCAGCTTGGCTGCCTTTTCAGAACCCAGATAACAGTGGCTTAATTAAAAGAGAGGTTTCCCTCTTTCTAGGCCCTGGGGTGGAACAGCAAAGCCAGCTCCCCACCCTCATGTCTCAGTTCCAGCTGGAGAAGGGGAAGAGGATGGAGGAGGCAGGACCCAGGGGTTGGACAGTCACTCCCCTAAGTCACCTGCCAGGCCTAGCTGCCAGGGAGGCCGGGAATTCAGTCTATATAGCTGGGCAGCCAGCAGCCTGTTAGAACTTTGGGGGAGGGGATATCTGTGACAAGAAGAGGGGAAGAATGGACACGAGAGGATGGCTGCGGGGGTCCTACTTTGGGTGGGGCGGGTGGTCAGGCACCAGCAGGACCAGTGAGGGGGCTGGGAGATGGGCAGGGAGGGGTTGGAGACAGAGGCCAAGGCATGCAGGGCCCGTGGGCCACAGACAGGAGCTGGGATGTTGTGTGCAGCAGGGAAGCCCACTGAAGGGTTCGAAGCAACGGTGATGCCAGCTTCTGACGTTCATTCTAAAGATATGTAGAGGGTGGAGGGGGCAGGCGAGACCTCGGGAAGGCCACTTAGGAGGTCACTGCAGGAATCCAGGGGAGGGGAAGGCAGCAGAGATGGAAAGAGGGGGTAGATTTGATAAATATCTTGGAGGTAGAGAGATCAGGCCCTGCTGATGAACCAGGGGCATAGGGGAAAGGAGGATCAGGGATCTGGAAGTTTCTCTACCCTTCCTCTCCCCCACCTGCTCCTCAGCCACCCCCTGCCTGTGCGCCAGAAACCTGTGGAAGTCACGCTGCCCACATCTGAAAGGCCCAGTTCAAGTCCAGGTCCTCCGAAAAGCCTTCCTGGACTTCCCAGAAAAAATGTTTAGGCACCCAGCTTCCTGGGGCATACCTCTGTAATGACTGAATGACTTAGAGGTATGGGGCACCCGGGTGGCTCAGCTGGTTGGGTGCCTGTCTTCGGCTTGGGTCATGGTCCCAGGGTCCTGGGATCGAGCCCCGCATCAGGCTCCCTGCTCAGCGGGGGATCTGCTTCTCCCTCTCCCCCTGCTTGTGCTCTCTCTCTCTCTGTGTCAAATAAATAAAATCTTTAATAAATAAATAAATAAATTAATTAGTTAATTAATTTCTTGGAGGCAGAGATAGAAGGACAGAGACAGGCCACGTTACTTCAGTATCCCTAGGGTCAAGCGCAGGGCCTGGCACGTAGCTCTGGGTGCAGCATTCAATGTAAAAGTCCGTTGTGCCTTTGTCTAGACTTGAATTTCCAAGAGGGTAGGGCCAAATTTTGTTCATCTTTATGCCCCACTGCCCAGTACAGGGCCTGAGATTCCTTCATTCACGAATCCATTGCACATTTATCGAGCTCCCACTGCATACAAAGCTGTGTGCCAGGCACCAGGAGAAGACAGGCAGTCCCTCACGCCAAGCTCTCCAGGCTAGAGCGATCCTTGAGAGGCAGAGTGCTGGTATCAGAATCATGGCGCAGCACCCCTTCCCTCTCCCCACTGGATTAAAAAGCTCTCCAGGGGTTCTGGGGTCCAGGCAAATGCTAGTAGGCTGAATATAGGCCGGATAGATACTTTCTGAATGGTTGAAGGGGCTAGATAAACAGTGGATAAATGGAAGGCTGGATCTGGACTCTATGAATGAATTGGTAGATGGGAAGAAGGATGGATGTTTGAACAGATGTGCAGTTGAGGGACAGTCGGATGGCTGGATGCTGGATGGGTAGATAGAGGAATTAGTGGATGTTGATATAGTGGTTGTTGGATGGACGGGTGAACGGGTGAATGGATGGACATGTGTATAGTGATGGATATTGTATGGACACATGGTTGAATGGACACCGAATGAATGGATAGCTGGATGAATAAATGCCAGATGAATGGCCTGGCAGATGGTTGGAGGAGAAATGGGTGGTTGAGTGCTGGGTGCTAGGTGCTGAGTCAATGAATGCTGAATGGTGACCTCTTGACAATTTCCTGATCCTTGGTCTTGACTTCCCCAGCAGCATCCAACTCCAAACAGCCAATTCACATGGTCTATGTCCCCTCCCACCTCTACCACATGCTTTTTGAACTCTTCAAGGTAAGGAGGTGGGGGGTGATGGTCCTCTGCGGCGTTGGGGGTGGTTAGGGCTAGGCCACTCTTACTCATCTCTTCCGCCTTTCCCTCCACAGAATGCCATGCGTGCAACCGTGGAAAGCCACGAGTCCAGCCTTGTCCTCCCACCTATCAAGGTCATGGTGGCCTTGGGTGAGGAAGATCTGTCCATCAAAGTATGTGACGCTTGATTTGGGGGCCAGAGAGCAGTGGTGTGGGGACTTCCCTCCTGCCAGGAGATGGGCTCAGAGAAGACCCTGGGGATGGGGACGACCAAGAGCTCAGGGGTGTCAGGGGGCAGGGGGCATGAGCCCTGAAGCCATGTCTGTCTCCCCCAGATGAGTGACCGAGGTGGGGGAGTTCCCCTGAGGAAGATCGAGCGACTCTTTAGCTACATGTACTCCACAGCGCCCACTCCCCAGCCCGGCACTGGAGGGACCCCGCTGGTGAGATGGTCTCCCTCCTGTGCCCCCCACCTCCTAAAGGATGCCTTTTTCACCTCTTCTCATCAAACTGTCCCTCTCCCCATCTTTCACCTCACCTCCCATGGTCTTCGCTCTTGTGTGGCTGTATGCGGTGTCAGTCACCTCTCCCAGTCCCGGCCCCCCTGCTCCTCACCCCCCCCCCCCCCGAGCCTGCAGCCGCTGCCCTCCCGCCTGAGCTGCGGGTGTCTCTCTGTCCCCTTTCCTCAATTCTCCCTCTCCCTCTCACGCCCCACGAAGTTCGCTCATCAGCACCTCTCTGTCATGCCCAGCAGAGCAGGGGGGCTGGGTTTGGGAACTTGAGACCCAGGAGCCCCGTGACCTATCCACACCCGCTTGTCCGGACCCGCCGGCTCCTAGGGCTGAGCTCTTCTGCCAGCCCCGCTGACTACCACCCACAGCTGGGACTGCTCCGCCTTTCTGGCCCCACCGGACTGACTGCCCTCACCCCCGGGGGATTCTGGGAAGCTCCTGGCCCGACCCCAACTCAGTGCATTGGTCCCTTTGCTCCAGGAGGCCCAGCACCAGCCTCCTGGTCACACTCCCTTCCTGCCCCCTTGTAGGCTGGCTTCGGGTACGGGCTCCCCATCTCCCGCCTCTATGCCAAGTACTTCCAGGGAGACCTGCAGCTCTTCTCCATGGAGGGCTTTGGGACCGACGCTGTCATCTATCTCAAGGTGAGGGTCCTGGTGCAGGGCCCAGCTTGCGGGGTGTGCGGGCCGGTCAGCCTGCTGGTAGGTTTCGTCTCCACCCCTCCACTCCTTTCCTCATTCCAGACTGGGAATCAGAGCAAAGCTACAGTTCCGCAACCTGCAGACATTCCCAGCTCGGCAGGCAATTTAAGGAAGTCCCTGGTCCGTGATTAAGACCCCTGTTCTGGGGACCTTTGACTTCTTACACATAGAAGGAAGGGGGGTACCACAGAGAACTTGTCATTCAGCCCAGGGCCAGACTGAGGCCCAGAATTTGTGACCTTCTTCAAGGTCACAGCCCACCTTCCCTCTACCTTCCTGACCCTTTGAGTGAGTAGCCTTCTGGAATGGGCAGGGGCAAGGCACAGAAGGGACAGGTCCTTTCATGGGTCTTTCTGGGCCGGGGTTCGTTGTCTCGGCCAGTGTCTGGCACCTAGCTGGGCCGACTCAGACACAGGGTGGGACGTGGGGGCCGTGGCCCAACACCACCACAACCCACCCTGGGAAAAGGGTGCCTGAGCGAGAAGTGGGTGAGGCACGGGGAAGTGGGACAGGCTGACCCCGGTGCTCTCCAGGCCCTGTCCACGGACTCGGTGGAGCGCCTGCCCGTCTACAACAAGTCAGCCTGGCGCCACTACCAGACCATCCACGAGGCTGGCGACTGGTGTGTGCCCAGCACGGAGCCGAAGAACACGTCCACGTACCGTGTCAGCTAAGGGCCGCCGGACTCCCCTGCACCGGAGAGGAGAGACTGCTGTCTCCGGGACTGGCCACCACGGTGGCCCTCCTCATCCCCGCCAGGTCGGGGGTGGCTCTCCCCTGACGACCAGCTTCTGTCTCCATGGAAATCACCACGGTGACCAGTCTGTGGTCTAAGTGCCAATCTCCGTCTCCGCGGAGACCCCTCGGTGGTCTCCCTGCTGTTCAGTCTCGGTGGGCGATGCCTAAGGATGGGGGGACGTCTCTATCGTGACGGGGGGGGGGGGAGTCCCCAGAACCATGTTTCCATGGCAGTCCTCCTTCTGAGACCAGAGCTGCCACTTTTCTGCCAGGGGTCCAGGGTCCCCCTCACTGCCCTCCACAGCCCTGGCCTTCCAAGTGGACACCCTGCTTGCCTTATCCCCCGGCCCGTGCAGGCACCCCGGCCCTGGCCCCGGGTCAGCGTTAGCAAGGGGCTGCGTGTCCCTGTGTAGAGAAGGGGGTTGCACCCTCCCTGGTTGGGGACCTGGTCCTGCAGCCTCTCCCTCCACCCTAAGCTGAAAGGTCAAGGTTAGGAGGGGGCAGTTCTCACCCAGGGCTCACCCTTAATGTGAAGGAACCTGGGAGGACCCGGAGATCGGCTGCCCAGCCAAGCTGCTCAGAGCCCCTCAGGCGTCTCCCAAGCCCTTCGCCAGCATGTCCTCACATGCACACGGCCACCTGCCCGCCCCACCCCCACACGGTCCCGCCTGAGCTCCAGACCCCCACTCCCCCTGTGCCTGGACACGCACGTGCTTGGGGTGGCTTTCTCCCTAGAAGGCTCTATGTACATAGCTAGTTTTATAGCCCCGAAAGCCCCCACCCTTCCCCTCAGCACACAGGGGTTAAAGTTGTGTGCTCCCCCCAGTGGCTGGGACGATGGCCGTGACATCCACAATAAAGAGGAGACTGAATGAGCCCGTGGCCTGGCTGCTTTCCCGGGGTGGAGGGGGTGGGGGGGTGGGGGGGGGAATGTGCACGCACAGACCACGCAGAGTGCAGGCCTTGTGACTACCGTATGACGCGCTCGGGACACCCAGCCCGGGGCGTGACTCAGGGTGTTCCACGAGCACACCACCAGGCAGAGCCATCCCTTCCTGAACACCTGATAGGGCGGCTGCTGGGGCCAGACGTGCACCCCCGCACTCAGGGCCCAGCCTCCCAGTGGGGGCACACAGAGGTCACTGGCACATCATAAGTGTTTATTGAAATAATTGAGTACCACCCCCCTTCACATGCAGGTGGGTGCCCCCATAGCTCCTGAGAGTGTCAAAGGCCTGGGTGCCTTCCACCCTCCCCACCAGCCCCTCCGACAGGCCCCGATGGTGCCGGGGGCCCCCAAGTCTCGTTTCCGCGGAGCTCCTCTCCCTGCACGGACAGCAGCGGGGGATGCAGGGCTGAGTCCCAGGGACGGGGTCGCGGCCAGAGCAGGGGTGGCCTTGAAGCCAAAACCCCCGAGCAGGAACGAGGGGAGCTGGCACGCACTGGGTCCTGTCCGCCACTCCAGGCAGCTGGAGGTGGAGAGGGACTTCTAATCAGAGGGCCCCCAGCCCGCACTGGTCACTGGCCAGTCCTCCGGAAGCTGCCGGCCCGCGCTGCACCTGAACGCTCCCTCCTTACAAGGATCGATGTCATCCCTGGGCTACTGGGACAGATCCCACCCCCACCCAGGGGCCTGGCGCACCCTTCCTTGGGGCCCAGCGAACCAGAGCCTGCACGGTCTGCCGGTTCTGGAACCCGCTGAGGCCCCGACAGGGACCCGAGCAGATGGGGGAAGGCTGATGAACCCTTCCAGTAGATTCCAGGGGAACTGCCAGATTTTGCCTCTCTACCTGGCTGGGGCGAGGATTCACCTGTTCAGTGCCACCTAGGCATTGGTGGGGGGGGTCCTCTGTCACCCCCCCACCCCAGCTCCCAAGTCTGCTCTGTCCCCAGAGAGGGCTCTGCTGTCCTCCGAGGGAGCAACAGGAAGCGGGCCCTGTGTTAGCAGGTCAAAGACCAGGCCTTGAGTGGGCCCCAGGAGGGGCAGACCTGTATGGATGTCATCTCACCATTGGGACCCACAGGGCAGGGAAGGGGAAGGCGAAGGACGTTTTCACCATTCCTTCCTGCTCCGGAAGTCCTGGCAAAGATCGCCTGGGATACCCATGCGGCTCTCTCTGCTCTCCCGCTGAGTGCGGACTGGGAGTCTACCCTGAGTGCAGGTTGCTGCAGCGCCTACCAGCCTCCCTTGGGAGCGGAAGCCAGCTCTCCCAGCACACAGCCCCCTTGGGGAGCTGGAGAGCAGCAACTCTGTCCACCCGCTCCTGCCGAGATGCTTCCTACCTCTCTAAGCCCTAGGACCCAGGCCCCATCTCAGAGCCTCTAGAAGGCAGGCAGGCCAGCAGGTGTCCTAGCTCACTGCCGGCCAGCACCGCCGTGGCCTGAGGGCAGAGGGTCGGACTGACCCAGGTGCCTCAGGGTTCCCAGACTTGCTTCGGCCCTGGCCTCTCTGTCCTCTGCCCATAACCTGCCAGCTCCCCTAGGAATTCTGTGCCAAACAAGTCCTTAAAACTGGATTTATTCCTGGGCCCTCTCCTGGGGTCTCCCTTTCTGGGGGATCTGGGTCCAGACAGTGACAGGGTGAGAGAGGGCATGTACCCCCCGAGAGTGTGGGGCCAGGCCAGCCCAAGCTTGGCGCCCAGGCCCCGCCTGCCCGCTGAGGCCTGTGCCCACCGAGCCCGGCGGCCAGCAGCGCCCGGGAGCCGGTGCCTGCCCCCCCGCCATCCCCTAGCTCTTCTTGGCCTCCTGCTCCCTGCGCCGGAGCTTCTCACGCTGCCGTGCGGCCTTCTCCTGGGCCTTGCGCTCCTTCTCAGCGGCTGCTGCCAGCTCCTTTACCTTCCGCTTCACTAGCGTCCGGTCATGCGAGTTGCTGAGCCCCAGGCTCTGGGGAGGAATTCAAGGGTGAGGGAAAGAGCCCCAGAAGCACTCGGGCCCTGGCCAACCCCGGCCCCCGGTTCTCTGTGCCCCAGGTGCACCCTGCCTGGAGCTCGGCCAGTCCTCCCAGAAATGTGGCCTCCACCTCCCAGACTGGCCCGGGGATCAGAACGCTCAGGGCCAGAATTCTGAATGGGAGCGTTTGGGAAAGATGCTGATGGAGGGTACGAGACCTTTTGCCCCCTGCCCCCACCCCCGGCAATCCTCGGCTCCCATTCCTCCACTCAGGAGTTCAGCCTTGGCACGATCCTGCCCAGCCCCCCGAGGCCCACAGATAGGGAGTGACTTGCCCAAGGTTACACTGCTAGACAGTGGCCGAGGCCCCTCCCCACTCCACAGACTTCCTGGGAGCCTCTCCTCAGCACCTCTTGCCTAAACAATGTACTGCAGGGTGGGGAACAGGTCAGAAACCTCCCAGCACAAAGATCCGAGCACCCCCGCCCCCCCCCCCCCCCGGCCCTGACCTCCCCTGACTACCAGCAGCCTCTAAGACTGAGAATTAGGCAAGATGATTAAGGAGAGGCCTGGTTTCCTATGACAGCAGGAGACTCAGAATCAAGAGCCAGGTGATGTGATGGTCCTAGTTCAATGTTAACCTGGAGACTTGGGCTGGGGCTTGAAGGTCAAACTGAAGGATGGGGCTCGAGTTTCGAGTCCGACGGGGGACCCATGCTAGAGTGCAAAGATCAGGCTGGGGACCTTGCCCAGAGGTCAGAGGTCAGGGTGGTGGTCTTAGAGGCAATGAAAGATCGGGGCGGGGGGGGATCCCAATCCTGGAAGGTTGCCTTGGGCTCTGGCTGGGTCACAGCTCTCCTCCTCTGACCCACCTTCAGTTTGCTTCCATCCAGCTGCAGGAGCCGGCGCCCATCCACCTGCCGCGCGGCGAACTCGGCGGCATACTGCTCCAGGCTGAGGCTGTGTAGCCACTGGCCCACCTGCTGGCTGGTCCAGTGGTGGACAGTGGGGAGAGGCTCATCCAGGAACTGGGGTGGAGACCAAGGACGGTGAGGGGGAAGACATGGCCCGTGGCCTGCACCCCCAACACTCAGAGGGCAGGGCTTGCTTACCTCATCCGAAGACTGGGACAGTGTGTGGTAGGGGTAGGAGCATTTGGTCTCCTGCCGGGGCCCACTTGGGATCTTGGGGCTGCTGCTAGGAGGTGTGGAGTCATCACTCAGGGTGGATTCCTAGAGAGGAGGGGTGCGAGCCGCTGAGGAGAGAGCTCACCCCCAAGCCCAAGGGAGTCTCCCCAACCCACTGCTCCCATTTGAATGGAGCTGAAGTTGGGAACTAAGCACCAGGAGTTGCTCAGTGCCTCCTGTGCGTGAACCAGGAGCTGGGCAGGCACACAGGACGTGGTGACTCATGGGAGGCATCAGGATGGAAGGCTTCTAGGAGGTCGTGGGGCTAGAAGCGAGGCAGAATGTTAGCAGGAATGGCGGAGGTCTCAGATTAGGTGTCCCTTCCTGCAGGCAGCTGACCAGGATTCCCCGAGCCTAGGTCAGGGGTCCTCCCTTTGTGCCTCCCATCATAGCCTCTAGTAGTCTGGCTTCTAAGTGCCTGGGCAGAGATCATAAGCTCTAAGAGGCCCTGGGCTGTCTGTTCACCATGCTATCCCAGGGCCCAGCACGAGGGAAGGACGAGACGGAGGGAGTCTGTGCAGGGAGAGAGGAAATCAGGAAGTCCCAAGTCAGATGGAACTCTTTCTCCCCTGAATTCGCAGCTTTCCGATCTCCTCTGCCCCAGTAGCACATAAGGAACAACCACAGAGCCAGCATGGAGCCTGGCAGCAAACCCACGTGGCAAGTCCCTTCTCTCTGGGCCTTCATTCGTTCATCTGGACAACTGGGCTAAACGTGCCCGCGCTTTGTGAGAGGAAAGCACAAGTAGAACTTGGATCCTTGTATAGGATGCGGCGTGAGCGGGGGCAGACACTCATGGCCGCTTCTGTCCCCCACTTCTCCCCACTTCCTGAGCACTAGCTAGTTTGTGCGCCCTTCATCCCAGTTCCCTCCAAGCCTCACCCCACCACACAGGTAGTCCAGGGGCTGATTCAGGACATGGGGAGCCAGGCAGAAGAGTTAGGGTGCACGGAGGAGGCCTCAGGCTGGGTGGATAACGGCGGGGGGCAGGGGGGACTAGCATTCGGTGTGTTGAATGTAGTGAATGACTCAATGGAGGAACTACTCAGAATATGAATGAGTGAACAAGTGAATGAATGAACTCAGAGAATGGATGAACTAATGAATCACTAAATGGCTCCATGGATAGACAAATGGACTCCAGGAGTGCCTGGATCCCAGAGCCAGCCAGGGGGAAGTGCCACCCCCTCATGTCACCTGAGTCTGGGGCCAGTACAGGGGCAGGGAGGCCATTGGCTCACCTGAGAAGCTGACTTCTTAGGGCTGAAGCCCTCGTGTTTAGGGGAGCAGGCGGGCGAGGTGGTGCTGCCAGAGGACGCCGAGCCCTTGCCGCTGTCTGTGAACCAGGAAAAGGGCAGGAACGGGGAGCCCCCTGACCTGCCGGACCCCTCCACTGACTCCCTGTGGAGAGAGCAGCCAGCATGGGCGTGGGCACCACGGGGAGGGCCGGGGCCCCAGGGGAACTCCGGGCAGAAGCCGTGGGGGGCTGAGGCACAGTGCGGACGGCTTACCTGCTGCCCATGGACAAGCGGTTGCTGCCCTTGTCCTTCCGGCTCTTGCTAGTGGACGCTCGGCGTAAGGTGACCCTGTGAGGGAGGGCAGGGGGGAGTGGGGCAGTGCTGCCCACTGTGCTACCCTGCACCCCAAAGCTCCAAGCCTTTGCTTCTGGCCCCTTCTCCACTCACCCCAGGTCCAGGAACTTTCGGCGAGTCTTCTTATCCAGGCCGATGGTGGGGCTGGCAGGCTCAGGCGGGCTGGCATCCCGGCTGTCATCTTTCGGGGAAGAGAGGGAAGGAAGTAGCCCGTGTGGTGGCTTGCCTGCCTCCTTCCGCTGCCTCTTTCGACTTAGAAGCAGGCCAGTTGGCTCAGGTGCCCGTCACTAGCTGTGTGACTTTGGACAAATCACTCTACTTCTCTGAGCTTCCTCATCTCAAATATGGGGATAACACCTGACCCACACGAGCACCTGCCTATTTCATGGAATATTTATGAAAGCTTTATGCAAACCATGAAAAAGTAGGCACTGCTACTACTCACTGTTCATTTTATCCTGACTTCTAACCAGCCTTCCAATCTTGGCTCACGTGTCACTTCCTCAGAGAAGCCTTACCGGAGGCTCCCCACCAGGTCTTTACCCCCCACTATGTATCCCCCCACCGCTGACTCAACCGTGCACGTCTCTCACAGAGCACTTATTACGACTTGTAACGATACATTTAATTAAGGGATGATTTGATCACTTCTCCCTTAAACTATGAGGAATTATTAGATGGTTTCTCCCCAAAACTGCAAGCCTCGTGAAGGCAAAGACTGCCTCTGTTTCCTTACTTGTGAGTCCCAGTGCCCAACAGTGTCTGGTACATAGTAAGCGCTCAGTAAGCGACGGCGGGAGCCGCAGTGTGTCCCCCCCCCCGCCCCCTCGTCCCCTCGTCCCCAGCGGCCCTGCCGCACTTGGTCCAGCCCTCCCCTTCGGGGGCGGGTGACTGGCAGGGACCGCTGCAGTCCCGGCGCTCGCCGGCAGGGGGCGCCGCGCCGACGGCCGCTCACCTTCGCTGTGGGGCTCAGCGCGCGGGTGGCGGCGCACGAAGCTGGGCGAGCTGTCCGAGGAGGGCGCGGAGCGCGGCGGCGAGCAGGACGCGGCGGCCAGGCCCTCGTGCGAGGCGGCGTTGTGCAGGGGCCGGTAGCGTGTGAGCGGCGAGGGCGGGGGCTCGTCTTCGTCCAGGCTGCGCCGCAACCCCGGAGGCTCCAGGCAGAAAGAGCCCCCCGCCGGGGACCCGGGGCCCGAGTGCAGAGGCGAGCGCAGCCGGTGCAGGGGGCTCCCGCAGCCGTCGGTCACCTGGGGGAGGGGCCGGCCGCTCACTGGCAACCCTCTTCCCCGCTTCCCTGAGCGGCTGGGAGTTGCTTTCACCCTGCAAACTGCCAGGGAGTCCCCGGAGGGAGGAGCCCGGCCTCGGGTCCTTGGGGGACCTGGAAGGAAGGGTTGTCCTCGGGCCCCTGGGGGTGGCTGGGCAGTGAGAGGTGGGGGTTGGGGGGCCTTCAGCCACGGAGGCTGGGGTTGAATCCCACGTCCCTCACTTCCTAACTGGGTGACCTTGTTACTGAACCTCTCGGAGCCTCAGTTTCCCCACGTGTAAGATGGGAATAATAATGCCTCCCTTAAAAGTTTCACCCAAGCCAGAGTGAATGCAGGTAATCCTTGTTGGCATGACTATGGCAGAAGTCTGGGAGTGTGGTTTCCCAGGAAAAGGGTTTGGGGGGATTGTCCGGGGCGGAGAGGGTGGGTAGGGTATGCGTGATTGGGTGGGTTGCCCCAACCTTGCCTCCGGGCCCGTCGGAGCCTTCACCATCCTCTGCAGAGCTGGCGCTGTCCCGAAGCCTGGAGCGGGAGGGCCGGTGTCTCCGGCCCTTGGCCAGTAGTTGGGCGCGGGCCTTGTGTAAACTGCTGTCCAGTCTGACGGTCTCTGGCACAGCCAAGTCCAGGTCTGTGAACCAGGTGAAGGGGGCAGAGACCAGACACGTGAGGACAGCAGGCCTGTGAGCACCTCAGGGCTCCCGCACTCACACCCCAGACATTCGGCAAACGTTTCTGAGTGCCCCGCGCTGGGGGTACAGATGAGATGGAGAACGGGGTCCCTCACAGTCTCAGAGGCGGGAAACACAGCAGTGTGGTGGGGTCTCTGACAGGCACGCAGGAGCACAGGATGTCCTGTTTGGATGGGTCAGGGGAGGAGGCACCACAGCTGGTCTAAGGTCTGGGTGGGAGTTTACAAGAGAGGAGGCTGGTGAGCTGCTATATGCAATGCTGGGAAGTAGGGAAGCGCAGGGGAGTGGTGCAGCGGGGGAGAGGGGGGGCCCTTCCAGGCACCTGGAGGGTAGGTCTGTGGAGAGGAGGGCTGGGGATGAGACCAGACCCATCATGGTAATAAGAGCTACCATTTAAGAAGCGCCTACTAGGGCGCCTGGGTGGCTCAGTCGTTAAGCGTCTGCCTTTGGTTCAGGTCGTGATCCCAGGGTCCTGGGATCGAGCCCTGCATCGAGCCCTGCATCGAGCCCTGCATCGAGCCCTGCATCGAGCCCTGCATCGGGCTCCCTGCTCAGCGGGAAGCCTGCTTCTCCCTCTCCTACTCCCCCTGCTTGTGTTCCTGCTCTCGCTGTCTCTCTCTCTCTGTCAAATAAAAAAATAAAATCTTTAAAAAGAAGCGCCTACTATGTGCCAGAATGTTCATACAGCACCTCATCTACTCAAAACACCCCAGGGAGCTGGGGACAGCTATTATGCACATTTTACGCATTTTATAGCTGCGCCAGCTAAGGCTCAGAGAGGTTCAGTCTCTTGCCTGCAGCCACCAGCTAGCGGCGGTCCGGGCTGGCTCTGAGCCGGACTAGTGTGTCCAGAGACTGGCCGCGCTGGGACCCTGGCTTGCTGTGCCATGCCCAGGGCTGCCCTCAGACCCAGCCCTGCTGACGGGAACATAGCAGCAGCATCAGGAAAACCCCAGTCCCCGCGCGGCCTGCCTCTCCCCTCCTGGGGTCAGTGGTGTGGGGCTGGGTTGAAGTGGGATGGAGACATGGAAGAAGAGTAGGCAAACCCAATGGATCGTGCACAAACCCTGCTGCTCCTAGTTTCTCTTCCTCCTTGCTCCCCCCGGGGAATGAAGTCCCCCAAGCTTGGGGTCTCCATACAGAAGAGGCTCTTCCCAGACCTCAGAATGGGTTAAGACCTCTGTTCCCCACTCCCCCCGCCCCGTGATCTTGGGGTTCTGCCATCTCACCCCTCATGCCGGCCCTGCCTTGCCTGTTCCTCTTATTCTTGTGGGCAGATACCCCTTAAGCCACCCACCCCAGTTGCTGGCCTGGCTTCACTATCACCTATTGGTTCAGCCCTGAGCCCTCCCTGAATTCCAAGCCCGGGCACCTCAGCACCCATCAGGGAACTTGCCGTCTCAAAGGCACCCGGGTCCCCAAAATATCTATTGGGATGAACCCACCACCTTGCTTCAGGCCGGCTTCCCCTTTGCTCCTCGGCTCTATGAAAGGCCCCATTGTCCACCCAATGCAGACAGCCCCGAGCTATGGTTCACCCCCAGCCCCAGCCCCAGCCCCAGCCGCTGGCTCAAGAGTCCGGCCACCTCCCGGCCCCCTCCCCTTGGATGTGCCATGGGCAGCTTCGGCGTCCGTGTCCAGCTGTGACTGGCCGCTCCATGTCACCCGCGGCTCAGGCCAAGCGCTGGAGTCACCCTTGACTCTCTTTCCCTCCCACCCTCCACAGTCATCTAGCCACAATTCCTATTAGCTCTACCTTCGAAATGTATGTAGACATACTGAGATATTGATGGTGAAGTGGTACGATGTCTTGGATTCGGTTCAAAATAATCCCGGGGAACAGGAGTGGGGAGAGATGGACGGCTGGCCACGACCCAATGACCACAGAGTGACAGTAGCAGAATGCACGGTGGAATGCATTAGGCCCGTCCCTGTACTCCTCCTTCCCGCAATAAAATTGCTGTTTCTCTGTGTGTGTGTGTGTGTGTGCACGCGCGCCCAGCCGTGCCTACACACGGAGAGGGAGAGGACAGAAAGCAGAGGAGCAAGGGAGAAGAGGAGAGGAGGGGAGGGGAGAGGAGGGGAAGGCAGGGGAGGAGAGAGGAGAGGGGGACACACAGCCTCCCTGGTCTAGATCACTATCACCTCCTGCCTCAATTATTACAAAAGCCTCCTGGCTGGTCTTCCCTTTTCCTCCCTTTCCCACTTACAGTCTATTTTCAACACCGCAGCAGCCAGAGTGATCCTGATGAAACATGTCAGCCCTTGTCACTGCTCTGCTCAGAACCCTCCAGGGACTTCCATCTCACACAGAGTAAGTGCCAAGTTCTCCCAGGGGCCTTCCAGACTCAGTCTGTGCTCCCCTTACCTCTCTGAGCTTCTACTTCTCCCCCTCTTGCTCCCTCCTCTCGGGCCATCCTAGCCTCCTGGCTCTTCGTCACACAAGCCTCACTGTACCTCAGGGCCTTTGCACTTCCTCTTCCCTTTTCCTGCAAGGCTCTTGCCACAGATCTCTGCAGGGTTCTGTCCTTTGCCTCCTTCAGGCCTTTGCTTAAATGCTTTCTACCCCTGAGGACCTTACTGACCACTCAATGTACAGTTTCCCCCCAGAACCCTGACCTGGTTTTTCCCTACGTCACGTGTCGTTCTCTGGCATGCTGTATATTTTACTTACTTAGTTTGTTGTCTCTCCACTCGTTAGAATGTCAGCTCCGTGAGGGCAGACATTCCTCTATTTTGTTCACTGCTCTAACCCAGGGTGGTGTCTGGCACATAGTAGGTGCTTAGTAAATATGATTTTAATGACCAAAAAAACCGCACACACCGTTCTGTTGATTTGCCTTCCTCCCAGCCCTGGAATGTGGCCTCTCCTCTCCCTCGGACTGAGCTGCCTTACTCAGGTCTTCACCAGGCCCTGCCCCAAGCCTGGGCACAGCCAGGCAGAGATGGCCTCAAGGCACAGGGCAGTGCTAATGCCCACACTCTGTCACATCCATACCGCGCGCCCCTCTGAGGAGCACTCCTCCCCAGGACATGTTCCTCATCATGGGTCCTGTGTGCCCCAGGGTCGGTCCCCTGCTTGCCCCGCCCTGGCACTCAGGCCCCACAAGGGCAGGGACTGTCTCCCTGGGGCCTCACACAGAGCCTGGCACACGGAAGGGGCTCCGTGGTATTTGTGGAGGGGAAGAAAGAGACGGGCAGGGGCTGGGGGCTCTCTTTTAGATGAGGCAGCCAGGCTGAGGAGAGAGCCAAGGCTGTAGGAAGAACAAGAAGGAGCTTTCTAAGGAGAAGGGATGGTGTGGGCCAGTGGAGCCTGCAAGGGGAGGGGACTGGCCTGGCCCCCGGGGGCAGGGGAGGGTGGACCGCCACAGAGCCTGTTGCACATGTCCTGGGGCAGCGGTGGGGCCTTGGCGAGGGGAGAGGTCCTGTCAAAGGACCGCTATTTGGGACCCCAGCCTGACACCGCTCCTCTAGCTCCTTCACTGCCCCTGCTTTGCTTCTGGTGTTTCCAGGCCCTGTCGCTGAGCTGAGGGAGGGAGCCCTCCTCCGTCCCCGGCTCCCCAATGACGCGACACAGCATCTCCAAGCATTATCTGCGAGCAGCAAGGATTGAGGACCGAACCACAGAACAATAATTGCTAATACTTACTGAGCTCTCACTGTGCTAGGCACCCGTTCTAAGTGCTTCACAATTACTAGCTCATTTAAACTCCCCACAACCCTAGGAGGAAGAGACTCCAGGAATCCCCAGGGCAGCCTTAATCCGCCCCAGGGCATCTGCCCACCGAAGAGAGGGGCCAGGGTTATAGGCAGTCTGGCTCCTGAGGCTCAGTGTGTAACCATCAAGCCTGCCGCACCTCCTCTGAGGCAGAGATGGGGGTGACTTGTGAGTCCAACCCCGCATTTTACAGGTGGGGAAACTGAGGCTCGGAGAGGAAAGGTTTGGCCAGGGGTGGAGAGGGAGTGAAGGACAGCATCCAGGCCTCCTGGCTCCCAGACTAGTGTTCTCGCTGTTCTGGGCGGTGGGGCCGGGAGCTGTGGAACACCCTCTCCACCTCCAGCCCTCGGCGGGTGCCCAGCCCCCCAGGGCCAGGGAGAAGGGCCCTTCTCCTGACTCTGGGCCACATCAGGACTTCAGGGCGGCTTACCTTGGAGGGTCTAGGCAGCAAAGGAACTCCTAGGGGGCTGAGGTATTTTCGAGGCAAGGTGGGGCCTGCCTCCCCTCTGGTTCCTGCTCTACTTGGCTCCCTGGCCTCCCTCCATCTCTGTGAGGGTCTGTCGCTCTGTCTTTCTCTCCCAAGCCCTGGGCAGTGGGGAGTCATGAATATTTCATTGCCTTTCACATCAGGAAGCAGGCAAGGCAGCCAGCTACCTCAGCAGGTCCTCAGCAGGTCCAGGAGAAGGAACACAGGAAGAATTGGGGTTGGGAGTGGGAATGGAGGCCCAGAAGCCTAGGAGAGGAGCTCACTTCCGTGAGGCCAGGCCTGGGTGCAGATGGTGAGACCCTAGAGTCTGAGGCCCAGAGGCAGTGGAGGCTGGAGGAGTCCCGGAGGCAAACCCTCCATTCCATGGGCCCCAGGGAGGCTGGGAAAAAACAGCGTTCCCAGGAGCCGGGAGGCAGCACTTCCTGGCTTTGCAGAGGCATATGGCCGCACAGGGGAGAAGGGGGTGAGCTGGGGAGAGGGAGGAGGGGAGGGGAGGGAAGGGAGAGACAAGGAGAAGCCGGGAGCCCCTTGAGGCTAGGCACACCAACGAGAGAGTCCCGAGGGCTGCGCACATGCCACGGGCTTCGGGCGACGGCTGCTGTCTTCCCCTCTCCCTCCATGGTCCTCAGGAGCCTCCCCGTCCCTTGCTTCCTGACTCCTCCACCAAATCCAGCTGGGAACCAGCCTTCCACCCCGGTGCATGCTGGGCACTCTGCCCTGTCAGGGGGGGCTTTCCCCACACCGCCCAACAGAAAGACCGCAGGGGGTACATGATGGTGCAGGCAGGCGTGTGCATGCACCCCGGGGTGTACGGAGCTGGGGCGGGCCTGGGGGCACTGAGGCTCTGTGTTCTGGGCATTTGATTTCCACGCACACCATGCAGGCTGAGGGCCATTACCATGCGATGTGGAGGCAATGGCTGTCACCTGGGCTGGGATTCAGGGGTACAGCCGCCCAGTCCGGACTTCTAGTCCCAGCTCTGCCACTGACCTGCCACGTGATCTTTAAAGCGAGTCACTCCGGCACTCTGCGCCCTGGGCTCCTTGTCCATACAATGGGCACACCTCGTGGCCTTATTGTGGGGCATAAGCGACATTGTGGGATGGGGGTGTCAGCCTAGTGAGACAGCGCTTCCTAAATGGAGACCCTGATCGTTGTGGTTGTCATTGGCATAGAGTGTCATGACAGAGACTCAGGCTGCCAGGCCACAATACACACACACCCACACACCCACACAAAGACACACACCGGAGTCCCGGGGGAACCCCCCAGTGCCGGTGGCTTTAGAGTTAGAGCAAACAGAACTTACCAAAAACCTCATCCGCAGGTTCTCGTAGCTTTGAAGAAGCCATGACGCAAGAGAGCTGAGGAGAACGGAGGAGGGCAGAGAGAGAGAGAGAGAGACCATGGATAAGAGGTTCAGGTTGGTGGAGGGAAACAAGGGAGCTACCCCTGGCTGCCTGCTCCTGGCCTTCTGGCCCCTCACCTTCCCTTAGAACTCTTCCTCCAGCCCCTTGGAAAAGAAATTGTCTGAACCATACCCCAGACGGTGGGAATGGGGCAGGAGGCAGAAGTAAAAGAGTAGGGGCAGAAGCAAATCCAGGGTGTAGACAGAGGCTGAGTCCTGGGATTTTGGTCCAAGCTGATTTGCTGTGTGCATTCACATGGCTCACTGAACTCCCCCCCGACACACACACACACTTCAATGTCTGGGGCCTTTCCATCATCAGCATTCCCTCAAAATGATCATCATAAACTGTCCAACAGCAACCCTGGGAGAAATCTTGAGAGATTATTAAATCCAATCCTCTCATTTTCCAAATAAAGAAACAGAGGGGAGAATGACTGGCTTAAGGTCACATAACAAGCCAATGGCAAAATCAGGAGCAGAATCCAGGTCCTTGCATCCATCCATCCTTCCATCCATCCATCTACCTACCCACCTATTTAGCCATCCACCCACTTGCCCATCCATCCATCCATCCATCCATCCATCCATCCATCCATCCATCTACCTACCCACCTATTTAGCCATCCACCCACTTGCCCATCCATCCATCCATCCATTCATCCATCCATCCATCCATCCATCCTCCCATCTCTGCATCCATCAGTTCATACTATCCACCCACCCGTCTTCCCCAGTCCTGCCTGCCCTCCACCCCCCATCACTGGTGTGCTCACCACCTGCCTTCCCGAACATGAGCTGTTCAGGAAGCTGGCACCATCAGCAAGGCCCCTGTTCTTGACAAACTCGCAGTTCTCACAGTTCCAGACAGACTCACAGATGCAGAAGGGTATGAGGAGTACCCACAGCACAACAGTGGACAGCCAAATCTCTGTGATGCAAGTACGTTCCGGCAGGAAGTGTGATGGGTAGGGGTTTGGTTTTGCTTTTTGGTGGGAAGCAAGAAGGGAGGCAGGTGGGGAAGCGGGACGTACGCAGCTGAAACAGTTCGGGCAGGCTTCCTAGCAGGTGCAGGATGGCAGTGGCCCTAAGCCAAAGCCTGGGGGTTAGAGGGGAAGGGGAATACTGGCCAAGGGGACGGGGGGGGGGGGAAGCTCAGCAGCAGGGGCACACCGCACGGCTGGGACATGATCTCCAATGACTGCTAACACTCAGGTGCCCATGAGCAGGGCAGGGCGCTGGCCTAGACATGCATTTGACAGGCATGGGAAGGCTAGGCCTCATGCTTGCTGGAGTCTTTTCCAACATTCCTCTCCTGATATTACACACACATCATCTCATGGTTGAGCCGCATGGGCTTGAGATTCTTAGTATCGCCACTTTACAGATGGGAAAACTGAGGTGCAGGAGATAAGAGGCAGAATTCAGCCCCCACCTCTCTCCTGCCCTCCAGCGCTATCCTGGGGGATGATCTGTAGTTTTGGGGGGTACGCATGAGGAGAGGATCCTGTGGGGAGAAGGGAGAAAAGTAGAGGAAGGGGGCCTGGCCCTACTGTCTAGGGTTGGGAGAAGCTTCTAAACCATCTCCACCCCAAGTTCCATGGATGCTTGGGGCTGAAAGCAGGAAATGAGGCATGAGAAGGGGCCAGGGGACGTGGGCCCTCCAAGAACTCTCTTGCCATTCTTGAACTCTGGGTGCTAGTAGCAAAGAAATTCTAGAACCTCTCTTCCTGCCTGAAGGGCCATCTTGGAAGGGAGACTGCCCTACGAATGAGCGAATTTCCCTCATTCAATCACAAAGCCTCATCTGACCAAGACCAGGCTGCCCCCTCCTCCAGAATTTTGTCCTAGACAGCCCTTCTCCCTCCCATTTGTCCACACAATTTCTAAATTCACCCTTCCCCAACCACTGGGAAATAGGGGTTTTTCATACTTCACTGATTCCCTAAATGGGTCATATCTCCCCTGCATCAGATGGGAGCTCCCTGAGGAAAAGAAAGGGTATTCCTCATCAGATTAGGGGCTCCCTGAAGATAAGAAGGGCCTCTCCCAATAGAATGGAGGCTCCCTGAGGTCAGAAGTGGTGCCTCCTCTCTTAGATTAGCTGAGAACGGAGATCCCATGTGTTCTTTATTCAAAGTCCCAGTCCAGGGTGAAGACCATCTTGTGGTTAGAGTCCTCTTCCAGGTATCCTCTGAGGTAGGCTGGGCCTTCCAGCTCACACCTGTGCCTAATCCATCCTGATTCAGCACAAATGGCTTCTGTTCCGCCCTCAACCGCTAACTCCCTGGGGTGTGTATGGGCGGCCCATCCTACACTGTTCCATGGGGAACTCTGGGACGCAGGCCATCCAAAAGGTCACCAGGCCCCTCTCACCAAAACTGAGCTTTGGAACCCCCCCTCCCCCCCCCCACACACTCATGGGCACACATTTAACCAGGAACTGCCACAAGGTGGAAATGAACCTGTCCTGGACCCAGTCTGGGCACTGGTCCTACCAGGCCACTCCTTCCTCCCAAAGCTTCCAGTTCCCAGAGGAGTAGCACCTATGACCTTTGACTCTTCTCTGGGAGTAAGGGAGGCTTCCTGAGAGCCAGGGAAGGAGAAAGAGAAAGGGTGCACAAGCCCCAGAGGGGAGTGGGAAGAAGGAACAGGGACCGACAGGTTGGAGACTGTCCACAGAGCTGCAGGGAGAGGGAAGAAAGAGCAGGAAAGAGCTGAGTGGGGCGGGGGAAGCGGTGGTGGAGGCCGAGCTCCCTCGGGCCGGCCGGCCCGCCGGGAGTGAGGCCCCAGGGAGGGCTGCGAGGAGAGAGCCAAGGGGCGGCTGTAGGGAGAGGGGCGGGCCCGGCGGGGCAGGCAAGAGGAAAGGGGCCGGGGAAGAGGAGAAAGAGACCAAGACAGAAGTGCAACTGGGAAAGACCGGGAAGGAAAGGCCAGGAGGGGAGGCTGGGGGCAGGGGGGCAGCAGGGAGCTGGAGAAAGCGGGGCCCCCTCCCCTAGGCCCGGGATGCGGCGACGGGCGAGTGGGACCGCGCTCCCAGCGCCGCGGAGGCCGGGGCACCTACCGCACTCCCAGTCCGGGCCGGGCGGCTAGTTTCTCTCCGGTCCAGCCGTCCAACTCCGCGCCGGGCAGGAAGGAGTTAAGCCCTCTCCCCCTCCCCCCACACCAGTTTTTTAAAATTAATTTCTCCGGGAGGGAGAGGATTAGGGACACAAATCCTATCTCCGCCCCCTCCCCCGGCAGCCCAGCACCCCAGCTCCGCGCGCCCCCCCAGGAATGGGGAAGAAAGGCCCTATCCGACCCCACTCAGGGTCCCGCCGCGAGCCCGGGTGACCCCGGCTCTGCTTCCCCGTCCACGTCGGGGTCCTCACCTCCAGCATCAATCATCTTCAGCGTCCGGCGCCGCGGGAGCCCCCCAGGCCCATGGTGCTCGGGCGCGGGCCAGGCGGGGAGGGGCGGGGGGCCGTCACCCCGGCCGCGGGGGGCTGCGGGCGGGCTCGAGCCGCTCCATCCCGGGAGAGGGGCGGGCGCGGGCGCCGAGGGTCCGGGAGCCGGAGGGGATGTGGGGGGGAGCGGGAGAGAAGGAGAGGGTTTGCGGGGAGCGGGAGGCGCGGGCGGGGCTGGACCAGAGCCCTGACGGGAGGATGCTCCGTGCGCGCGCGCGTGTACGCGTGTGTGCGCGCGTGTGTGTGCGCGTGTTTGTGTGTGTGCGTGTGAGCGACGGAGGAGGGAGGGAGAGGGGGAGGGAACCACCTCCCCGCCCGCCCCGCCGCCCGCCGGGCCCCGCCGGCCGCAGGCCCCCCGCCGGGCAGGCCGACACGCGTCGCGTCGCGTCCGCGGGGGTCTCCCGGGAGGGGCGGTGCGGGGGGCGCGTGGCGGGGAGGCCGGCGCCGGGAGACAAAGAGCGGGAGGGAGGGAGGGAGGGAGGGAGAGGGGGCGGAGGCGGCAGGAGGGGAGGGAGGAGGCGGCCCGGCGCGGCGGCCGGGCGAGGGGATTCCGACTTGCCGCTACTAGTCTGGCCGCGGAAGTCCGGGGGGTGGGAGCGGCCCCGCCTCTGGACCCACTGGGCTTCCGCCTCCTCTACGAGGTCTGTGCGGGCTCCCGAGTCATCCAGTCTTTGGGCTTCCATCGAGCAATCGTGTGCGCCAAGGCCTGAGGGCACCGCGGGGAACAGAACCGCCCGGGCCGAGGCGTCGGGGGCTCGCGGCGTTGTCGGGGGCGGGGGTGGGGAGGCCCTCACAAGCCCGGGTGCCCCGAGCCCCGGTTCCCAGAGGACACTAAGGCGGCGCCGAGACAGCGCACCGGAGGACGCCGGAGCGGCCTGGGGGTGGGTGAGGGTGGAGGTAACTCGGGAGCCTTCCAGGTGGAGGTGCTCTGTTGGCTACCCCCGCAGGCCAGGGCTGGGTAGAAGTGTTAGTGGGGCTGGGGGGTGGAGGGCGAGAGAGGAAGAGGAGTGAGGCTGCGAAGGTGCAGGGGTGGAGGGAGGGCTTGCAGTCTGTCCTGGGAGCCCTTGGGGAAAGTAACAGAGGAGTGAGGGGCTCAGAGTTGCTCTTTAGGGAGAACTCTTTGGCTCCTCTGTGGAGAGTGGATTGGCGAGGGCAGCCCGAGGCAGGGGTGAGGCTGATGAGTGATGAGGGCAGTGGGCATGAAGATCACAGATCAAGCTGAGCACTATTCAGGATACAGAATGGAAGAAATTGACCAGATCTGGGGACTGCTGGCCACTGAGGGAGAAGGAGGCCTTGGCTTGAGGCTGGCATCCGGGGGGGGGGGGGGGGGGGGGGGGG